>NC_081405.1:593455935-593785935 GCF_030272615.1 Cryptomeria japonica | reverse complement strand
AACTAAGTGCCTGGTTGTCAGTGTAAACCACAAATTCTTTAGGAAGAAGATAATGCCTCCATTTCCTAAGTGCTTGAACCAAAGCATACATTTCAAGATCATATGAAGAATATTTCTTCTTAGCATCATTAAGCTTTTCACTGAAAAATGCAACAGGTCTATTATCCTGACTCAAAACAGCACCAATAGCAATATTACTTGCATCACACTCTAGGGTAAACAATTTGTCAAAACTAGGTAGAATCAACACAGGTTGGGTAGAAACTTTGACTTTCAACAATTCAAATCCCTTGTTGGCTGCTTCTATCCACTAAAATTTCACTTTCACACCACCCTTAATGGTTTCCAACATAGGTGCACATATTTCACTGAAACCTCTGATAAATTTCCTATAAAATTGAGCAAGTCCATGAAAACTCCTGACATCACTAGCATTCTTAGGGGTTGGCCAATTAACTATGGCTTCTACCTTACTTGGATCCATCTTCAAATCACCCCCTGAAACAACAAAACCCAAATAGACCAGCTCTTGCTTAAGGAAATCACATTTCTCTAGATTGATAGTAAGTTGTTCATCATTCAATCTTTGTAAGACAATCTGCAAATGTTGGAGGTGTTCTTCCTTGGTTTGACTGAAAATTAAGATGTCATCAAGGTACACAACTACAAACCTGCCTATGAAGTCATGTAACACCTCATTCATTAATCTCATAAATGTACTGGGTGCATTTGTTAACCCAAATGGCATGACTAGCCATTCATACAACCCCTCATTTGTTTTGAAATTTGTTTTCCATTCATCCCCCTCTTTGATGCAAATTTGATGATAACCACTTTTTATGTCTATCTTACTGAAATATTTTGCTCCCCCTAAACAATCCATAAGATCTTCTATCCTAGGAATGGGGAATCTATACCTGATTGTGATCCTGTTTATTGCTCTTGAATCTGTACAAAGTCTCCAAGCCCCACCTTTCTTAGGTGCTAACACTGTGGGTACTGCACATGGACTAATACTTTTTCTAATCATTCCTTGGTCTAAGAGCTCTTGGATTTGTCTTGCCACTTCCTGACTTTGTTCAGGTGTCATTTTGTAAGCAGCTTTGTTTGGTAAGGATGCACCTGGGATGAAATCTATCTGGTGGCTAATGGCTCTCTGAGGAGGTAGAGAGGTTGGTTGACCATCATTTACAATTGACTTAAACTGATATAGAAGTTGTTGCACCTCATATGGGATTTCTACCTTCTTTTCTTTCTTTTCATCAACTGGTTTAGTTACTAATGCAAAACCTATGCCATCACCTTCTTTTAAGGTATGAATGAACTCCTTTTCACCAACTAACAAAGTTTTGGGAACTTGTGGTTTTCTGCCCTCACTTCCTTCATTAAGGGACTGAATTTTATAGTTGATACCATTTTTGAGAAATGAGTATGAGTTCTTTTCACCATCATATTGTGCTTTCCTGTCAAATTGCCAAGGTCTTCCTAAAAGCAAATGACAAGCATCCATAGGTAGTATATCACACAAAATCTTATCTTGGTACTCACCTATGTTAAACTCTACCCATGCTTGTTCACTCACCAATGCATGCTTCCCTTTTTCCAACCATGTGACCTTGTAGGGATCATTGTGTTGTATTCTAGGTAGATGAAGTTTTGTAGCCGCTTCTTCGGATATGATGTTATCAGTTGATCCTGAGTCAATGATAACTTTGCACACCTTTCCTTGGATCTTACATTTGATCCTGAAAAGAGCTTTCCTTTGAGACATATCTTTCTGGGATGGCTCTTTCATGAGGATCCTCCTAATCATGAGGTTTTCCCCTTCTTCTGATGGTAGACACCTTTGATTTGGTGTGGTTTCCTCTTGCACAAAATGGACTCTCTTATCACCTCCTTGAGATGAGCTTGGCTTTTCTGGGCATCTATATGCTGGATGGCCTAGTTTCTGACAGTTGTAACACTTAATGGTGGAGAAGTATGAACCTCTTCCAGGTCCACTAGATCTATCCCTTCCTGGGTTGCCTGATCCCCTACCCCTATAGTTGGTTCTACTCTAAGAATCCCTTCTTTTCTCAATAAGCTTAGACTCTCCTTGGGACCTATGATCTATGTTTCTTCCCCCAAAACTGCCTCTATGACTGCCTCTATTTCCTCTGCCTCTGCCTCTACCATTCTGTTCTTGTTTCTTCTTGTTTCTCTCTTCTACCTTTAGTGCTAATTGAAAACACTTCTATAATGTGTTGGGACACCATAGGCTTAACTCTTCTTGAATATTCCATCTTAACCCATTGAGATATCTAGCTACTCTAACATTTTCATCTTCTTGTACCTTAGATCTAAGGCTTAGTTTTTGGAATTCTTCAGTGTAACTACTGACATCTAGGTCTTTCTGTCTCAAGTTTTGTCTCTTCCTATGTAACTGGATTTCATAATCTTCAAGAATGTAGGTGTCTTTTATTTTAGTTACCATTGTCTTCTAGGTGGTTATGGGTTTCTTTCCCTCTTTCACCCTTTCCTCTTGGATGAACTTCCACCAAGTTAAGGCTGCCCCTCTCATTCTGGATTTGGCTACCTTCACTTTCTGTGCTTCAGTAATGCCATCACATTCAAAGTGATTCTCTAGACCCTCTATTCACTCCATTAGTGCTTCTGGTTCCATCTTACCACTAAAAAGGGACACTCCATCTAGGGCCTTTCCAGTCAAATCTTTCAAACCTTGTAAAAAGGTTTCTTGTTCTCTATCCAAGATTGGGTCTGGTTTTGGGACTTCTTCCTCTAAGGTTTCCTTCTTATCTTCGGCATTTTCTACTCTCTCACTGACTTCTTCAGTCTTGACTTCTACTTGGTTCAACTTTTTTTCGAGTTGTTGTAATCTTTCCCTAAGGAGCCTATTTTCTCCAACATGATCCTCCATCCTCTTTGCTAAATCTGCATTGGTCACCATGTTGTTGGTGTTGTCTCCCACTAACTCACTACCTGACATGTGCTAATCTCTCAAATCAAATCTGAATTGGCTCTGATACCACTATGATGAGGAGGTATAATAGAAGTTGGTCTTCTTTGAGGTTGGTGGGCTTTTGTTCTCAATGTACTTCCCAAATCAATCCCTAGGCACAAACGGGATTCTTCTAAACTTTTCTCCTATCTCCTCCTCTCTATTCAACACTACTTGCACCCTATTGTATTAGACATCACTCCTCCTTACCTTCCATGCTAAGGCATTCAAGTCTGAAATGAGGTCCTCTTGTGTGTCACCAAAAATGAACAAGTTTGGTTGTCCAACTGGCTGAATCTCCTCTCTTCCAGGAATGGGCAACTGTTGGAGAACCATGGTTTACCTAATCTTATTTGTAACTTTAAGAATTTCAATCATATTAATGTGTTGACTAAGCATCTGGACAGGTCTGCAAAGTATGATGACTGTCCCTCACCTTTCAAGAATGAAAATATCCAAATTGGATGCAAGGAACGTTGATTTACTCAAGGCAACTTCTAGGTTCAAATGGTCATTTTGATCAAATGACTTAATGCAATGCTGTCGAGCTTTTAGTATGGTGTCTCAGGGCTTAACTCATCAATTTTGATGATTTGAAACAATCATTTGCTTCTCCTTCCTTACCGATTTCATGAAATTGTCAAATTTGCTCCAAAAAAGGCTACTAGAATTACCCCTACCTTTTAGTGAAAATTGTTCACCTTGCTCAATCTGTTAAACTTCATGGAAAACCCTTGGAGATGTGGTCTATTGATGATGAAGACACAAGGATTTTTTCTATGGCAAGTACTGTATGGACTGTTTGAGGACTGTCCCACAAAAGAGGCATTTTTCAAGGGTTTTTGAAGGTTTTAGTGAGGGTTTGCGAATTGAAGATCTTCTCCATGATGTTAGATCCAATTTAAAGGTTCAAACCTTGCTATGACATGTATCAAACACTTCCAAGGATCCAAAAGCCATATTATAATATTCTCATTATGTCAAACAAATGCCATACTGCTGCCCTTACACAGAAAAAAACAGTCTAGAGGACTGGGACAGCATGTTTTTTTTGTTTTTCATACATTTTCAACATTGGAAAACCAAATACAATGAAAGGTTATCAAATAAAAATGCAACAATGCCTTGTTAGAAGTTGTAACACCCTGCAAAAAAAATAGGAAAGGTTTTCTTATGACTGTTTGCTCATACACCCGCATTCACTGCATTTTGACAGTCTTAAAATTGATTGCAACTTTCTTTATTGTTTAATTCACTTCCTTACTCTGTCCCTGGCCTGCAAAAAGGTGTTAATGGCAAGGCAAAACAATGTACATAGCCCCTTCAAGATCTTGTACGTTTGAACATTTAAAAGATGCCACAAAGTATGACAACATTATAAGACTATGACAGAGAATACACTTTTCTAGGATCCTTATTTAGGTCCTTTACAATCAAATTGTGCATCTTGTCTTCTTAGCATTGAAAACAATTGTAAATACATTCCCATGATGCATAAAAGAGGAATCCATCATTCCATGTTGTCCTCTAGGAAGGTTGGCAATGAGATTTTAACAGTGAAACAATGACACACTGTCTTTCAGTCTGTTTACACCTTTTCTTCTTGCATCCAACCAAGTCATGAGAGAGACAAGGATGGTAAAGTGCAATAATAACTCTTGCCAACTTAAGTCTACTTCAAAATTTCAAAGTACAGTGCTATGAACAACAAAGTACCATTCACACAACATTAATAATACCCAAGCCAAGTTGATCACTTCACATACTTGCCATGGGTTTACAAACACTTGTGCATTGCTAGAAAAGGAAAATAGATGTATGGTACAGTATGTACAGAGGATCCAACAAATTTCCTCAAATCCATGGATGAAGAGACTTTGAAGAAATTAGTTGGACCATGAATGATCTTCCATTTGAACCACAAAACAATGCCTTTCTCAAGAGCACTTCAAACAAAACTTGTTCTAAATCACTACTCAAACATCAAAGGAGATTAAACCAATTAAAAATAGGAGTAGTACGGACTCATGAAGCCATGCTATGGACTGTACTCTCAAAAGTGCAGGAAACTAGTTAAAACTCACAGAAAACAAGAGCAAAACAAGTATTTTTCTTACTTTTCCAATATGAACTACACATACAATGATGGGAACATGGTTTTTATACATGTACCAACTTGTTGAAGCCTTTGTACCGATAGGTACAGGCTGGAACTAACCAAATCCACCAAAAGTCACTTTTTTGCACTTTTTGACAGCTTTTTGACAACTTTTGACAACTTTTGTTGCTCAAAAAGTTGCATTTTGACTCTCGGTGACTTGGCACTCAAACCAATGACTCAAAATAATTAGAAACACTAAATAAACATTCTCCAATGACTTTCAAGGCTTTACAACATCAAAAATTCAAAAATGCTCATTTGGACCCAAAATTAACAGTTTTTGGCCCACTGAGAAAAAAACAAAAATCTTGGAAACTCTTAAACACAAATGAGTTCCAAACCTTATTACACCACAAAAAAAACCTATTAAACCTACTAGAAGAATAAAATAAACACACATGCTTAATTTGCAACAAAATGCTATACCTACTAGGATTTGAGCATTCAGGTGCTCAGGTGCTCCTGCACCAAATATCTATATCAGAGATATTCAAGATCTTACATTTCTCATTCTTGAATTGTAAATCATATCCCTTATCAACCATATGTCCAACACTCAAAATATTTTGCTTCAAACCTTCAACATATAAAATATCATCAATATTATGCTTACCATCAAGAGAAATAGAACCTCTACCATAGATTACCAAACTGCCATCATACTTCTCCATATTCACAAATTTACCTTTATCTCCTATCATATGATGTGAAAAACTTGATGGTATGATGAAAAAAAAGTAATTCAGTCAACTACTGAGAGGGGGGGGTGAATCAGTAGATAGAAAAACTAATACAAACTTCACCAAACTCAAAATCAATCTCTCAAAGTAAACTTAGAACTATCAATGCAATATCACTCTCAAGATAAAAACTCTTAAGGTAAATCGGTTGATTGTTACAACAAATTAACAGTAAACAACTTCAAACTCACAAACATCCAAATGCTTTTACTTATTTAGTAAAACTTCATTTCACAATGTTTTTGGTTATCATGACTTATCAAAGTGTATTAAGTAGTTAAGCAAATCAACCATAAGAACATAACCACAAAACATTCACCACTTGACACAATATTTTTGACGTGGAAACCCAAATGGGAAAAAACATGGTGAGATGAGACTCACAAGATAATTATATGAACTCTTCTGAAGTTCACCCTGTTAGGAGTCTAGCTTGTTAAAGCTTTACAAAAGTCCTATTAAGAACAGATCCTTATAGGGACCACCTGGTTAAGGGATTGACTATAATGCCTTGTTAGAAGGAATACCCTGTACAGAGTAACCTCGGTAGAGGATTTGAAAATCCAAGCTAATGGATCACCTTGTTAGAGGATTTGAATAGCACCAAGCTTGTTAGAGCTTACTCGGTTAGGGGATTTCAATTCTACTATAATTGTTAGAAAACAACAGGAGTTTGTTGATCTGTTTGAATAACACTACACTTGCTTGTTTAGATCCTTTTCATGCTCCTATCTTCCTTTACTCAAACTACAAATACATCATCCATTTTGGCAACCACACACACACAACTAAAACTTTGTCAACCCTGAAACTAAACAATTCATTGACCTTATAAATAAATCCATTAGGTCGATAACACAACAAAAACCTAATCCTCTCATAGAGATTACAAACAAGTCAGTTCAAATATGACCATTGGATTACATAGCAATCTCTACACATAAATCAAGAAAACCTCAATCACTCTTTGATCACCACTTCATCGAACTTAGTAACTCATCATGCGCTTTTCATTACATGCAATATACTTGCTCATTCCCTAGACAAAAATTGTTTCATCAACCCGACAATATCACTTGAGATTATCTTCATACAATAATCATACGTGGCATAATCATTACCGCTCATCATCAAACCATAAACTAATATAACTAATTGACAAAACTTAATTGGTTAGGGTTTATCAAAAGCAATAGGTAGGTTTTACCGGTTCACTCCACAAACTTACCTACCAGTTATAGTTTCCAACACTTAGCTCTTCCTACCGGTTACAAAACACTATTATCACAATATCAACAATATCATTACCAATTAATTGACATCAATGACAACATAGCATATCATTAATGCAATCTTCATGCAAATGACAACACAACCACTATCAATCACCCATTCATCTTTCTCATCAATCTTAGTAATCAAATATTTCTCTTTAATCATACAGCTTGTAGAATCAGTAGATACCCAATCATCTTCCTTTATAGCAATGAACACAAATTCATCTTCAAAATTCCCTTTATTCGACTCTTCATCTATTACACCTTCATTAGCAACATAATAACACTTCTTCTAATATCTATACTTTTGGTTAGGCTTGTAAGGCTTGTCATACTTTGACACTTTTTTTTCTCTTTTAGTACATCTAGAAGCAAAGTGACCAATCTTATTGCAAGAAAAAAATTTCAAAGGTAACTTTCCTTCATACTTATTGGCTCCCTTAGGAAAATTTCTAGCATTAAGTGCTTCAAGTTCTTCTAGCTCTCTTTCTTTTTCTTCCATCTCTCTCATTTCTCTTTCATATGTAGACACGCTAGTTGAATTTTCTCCCAGATCATGCTTCTTCTTCCTAGATATAGTAGCTTTAAATGTAGTATCAGTCTTGCCATGTGATTCACCAAGTTTGTTCAACTCAAAAGTAGCAATCTTTCCGACCAACATATCTCTTGTCATAGTTGTCATAGTTTAGACCTCATCAATAGCAACAACTTTATATTTATAAGAAAGAGGCAAAGATCTCAATACTTTAGCCACAATATCATCTTATTTAAGGACTCCATCGACACATCTGATGTTCATAACAAGATCATTCACTTTAGCCATAAAGGATCTAACATTATCATCTTCTCCCATTCTCAGAAACTCATACTTCCCTTTCAAGCTCTGCAATTTAGCAACTTTCACATGTTTATCTCCTTCATACAGGGTTTCAAGATTCACCCAAATCTCATGTGCAATTTACAATCCTATCACATTAGTCATCTTTGTATTGATCAGTCAAGGCACTCAACAATGCTTCCTTAGCTCTAATATTACTTTCAACATCCTTGATCTCAGTTGCAGTAACAGGACCATTTAGAGGAACAATGTATGTATTCTTTGTGATCTTCCAATAGTCTTCTCTAAGACAATTCAAGTGAACTTCCATTTGGTGCTTCAATATAGAGTAATTCGTTTCATTAAACCTTAGACTCTCCTTCTTGAAAATAACAACTTCCATCTTGGATCTCCTCAAGCGGTCAATCTCCTTCCAAAGGATCTAGCTCTGATACCAATTGTTAGCAGCAAAGCAACAAGAAAGCTGAGAGGGGGAGGTGAACCAGTTTTCACCAAACTTAACCAAATTAACCTTAATCTCATATCTAATCATTAACAATGATAACAAAGATAATCACCACATCAATAAAACACATAACACATAGATTTTCGATGTTGAAAACCCACTTAAGGAAAAAACCACAGTGGGAACCTACCCATAATGAGATGATACTCTATAGTAGTATGTGTAAATACTAAAATGGGGAATTCACATGCATTCAGGAACACTTCCCAGAGCTCACTACTCAAATAGATAAGGGAAACAACACTAAGCAAGGCTCAGTACCTTATAATGGGGTAAGTGCACCAAGATGGTGACTAGAAAAGTGGCCACATGCAAAAAAAAACTGAAAATTTTCATAACCCGTGCATGTTCTGGAAATTCAAAAAAACAAAAAGTTCCTCAAAACCCGTAAAACATTATATTTTATAGTAAAAAATCAAAAGTTCCTCAAAACCCGTACTGGTTTTGAGGAATATTGTATTTGATAATAAAAAATCAAAAGTTCCTCAAAACCTGTATGGGTTTTGAGGAACATTATACTTTTTAGAAACCCACGGGTTATGCAAAACTAGAAGTTTTTGTCTTAGTTCTGCATAACCCGTACAGGTTATATAGAATTAGGAACCAAATAGGAAGTGGGGAGAGGGTGAGATTAGGATAAAGAGAGGGAGAGGAAGATAGGGAGTAGGGAGTAGGGAGTAGGAAGAGAGAGATAGAATAGGATAAGGAGAGGGGGAGGGAGGGAGAGTTAGAGATGGGGAGATAAGGGGATAGGAAGAGATAGGGAAAGAAAGAGAAGGGAGAGAGGGAGAGAGAGAGATTGGGAAAAGGAGAGGGGGAGAGCGAGAGAGAGAGGGAGATTGGGAAAAGGACAGGGGGAGAGAGAGAGAGAGAGAGAGAGAGAGAGAGATTGGGAAAAGGAGAGGGGGAGAGGGAGAGGGAGAGAGAGAGAGAGAGAGAGAGAAAGAGAGTAGGATAAGGAGGGGGATGGAGGGAGAGGGAGAGAGCGGGTAAGGGAGAGAGGGAAATTGGGAAAATGGGAGGGGGAAACAGAGAGGAAGAGAGAGGGAGATTGGGAAAAGGAGAGGGGGAGAGGGAGAGAGAGAGAGAGAGAGAGAGAGAGAGAGAGAGAGAGAGAGGGAGAGGGAGAGAGAGGGAGATTGGAGAGAGAGAGAGAGAGAGGGGGGGAGGGAGGTAGATTGGGAAAAGGGGAGAGAGAGAGAGAGAGAGAGAGAGAGTAGGAGATAGGTAAGGAGAGGGGGAGGGTGAGAGGGGGGAAAGAGAGAGGAGATTGGGAGAGAGGGAGAGGGAGGGAAAAGATGGGGAGAGTAGGATAGAGAGAGAGAGAGAGGGGAGAGAGAGAGAGAGAGAGAGAGTAGGATAAGATAATGAGAGGGGGAGGGGGAGGGGGAGGGGGGTAAGAATAGGATAGGATAACGTGGGAGAGAGAGAGAGAGAGAGAGAGAGAGAGGGAGGGAGGTAGATTGGGAAAAGGGGAGAGAGAGAGAGAGAGAGAGAGAGAGAGAATAGGAGATAGGTAAGGAGAGGGGGAGGGCGAGAGGGGGGAAAGAGAGAGGAGATTGGGAGAGAGGGAGAGGGAGGGAAAAGATGGGGAGAGTAGGATAGAGAGAGAGAGAGAGGGAGAGAGAGAGAGAGAGAGAGAGAGTAGGATAAGATAATGAGAGGGGGAGGGGGAGGGGGAGGGGGAGGGGGAGAGAAAGAGAGGGAAGGGGGAGAGGGTAAGAATAGGATAGGATAACGTGGGAGAGAGAGAGAGAGAGAGAGAGAGAGAGAGAGAGAGAGAGAGAGAGAGAGAGAGAGAGAGAATGGGATAGGGAGAGAGAGAAGGAGAAGGAGGAGAGGGTGAGAGACATGAGGTAGAGAGAGAACGAGAAGGAGAAAAGGGTGAGAGACTCGACAGAGAGAGAAGTGTGAGGGGGAGAGAGATGAGATAAAACTCAAGGAGGATAATTAGGGCTCAGAATAGGAAAATATGGTGATGGGGAAGGAAGATGAGAGAGAGAGAGAGGAAAAGAAGGGATACATGCATATATGCAAACATATGTACATATATCTATATTAATATATGTATATAAAACTATAGATATGCATATATACATACATAAACACATATTATATATTTATGTCTGTACATATTTGTAGTAAATGCTAAGTTTACAAGCATACATTATTATGTCTTCATAACCGGTACGGGTTTTGTGAAACACAAAATAATGGTTTTAGTTCACATAACCCATACAAATTATGTAGAACTATGAATAGTAATTTTGGTTTTTCAAAACCCGTGCAGGTTATGAAGAACTATGAATAGTACGTTTTGTTTTCAGAACTTGTGCAGGTTATGAAGAACTGTGAATAGTACGTTTTGTTTTTCAAAACTTGTGTGGGTTATGAAGAACTATGAATAGTACTTTTTGTTTTTCAAAACCTGTGTGGGTTTTGGCTTGGTAAGAGGGTTAGAAAATGACCTTAAGGCTTGCAAGCCCATTTTCCCCCATTTTTGTCCCTTTACATGTTTTCATCTTCCAACATGATTTCTTGACTTTGTCATCATCAGATTTATAAATGATCAAGTGGGTATCTCTACAATTACCACCATAATCTCACTTGTCTTCTTAGTTTTTTGATCATCTATTTTTTTCTATTTTTGGACAACATTAGCATAGTAAACTTTAATTTTCTTTACCAATGCCTTGGTAGTCGTCACATAAATATGTCTACCATTTTTTTAATAACTTTTGATATACTTGACCAAATTCAAAATAAATTACATATCATTGTTCTACACTAGATTCTATACACTTTTAAACAAAGAAGTTTTCACTTTCAATTATTTTGATGCAAGTAATGCCCAGCACACAGACAGGTACCAAATTTTTAGGATGCGGTCACTTCAAAAAATCAGAAAAAAAAAAATACTCAACGAAAAATTACAAAACAATACACAGCTTCTAGATCTCACTCTTATCTATCATCCTACCAAAGGGTTTTTCAAAATAGTAAATTGAACTATATATTTTGTGCAGCGCACAAAAATAGCTATGTTATATTTTTCTGAAAAAATTAGGAACATTTTTTCATGCGTGAAAGGTTTGACCCTCTTAATCTTATCCAATTTTTAAAAACTTTTGTAGTTTAGAAACTAGATTCAGAGAACTAAAAATATTATTCTTTTTTCAACTCCTAGTTTTTAGTGCATGACCTTCAAATATCTCTTTGAAGTTCAAGTTTACCTATTTTCAGAAAAAAAATAAATAAATAAATAAAAATTTTTAAAAAAAAAAAAAAAAGGGTGGCCACTTATACCCCCCTTTTTGTTCACCATCTTCGTGCACTTACCCAATGATTAGACAATAATCTGAATTAAATGAACTGAAATAATAGCATCTCCAAATGCTTGATTATAGTTCTGGTTAAGCTCACTATCTGCACAACAATTCTTCTCTACTCATCCACACTACCAAATGATAGATTCACTTGTTCACACATACAAAAACCTTTCAAATCATAAACACAACCATAGATACACAACTAACATGATTGCATCACCTATTTATACAATTCTTCAACCTTAACCTTAAGGTCGACTCAACACATAAGACCTAATTACAAAATTACATCACATGATACATAAAACTATAACCGAACTAATACAATGTCGGTAAGGACATATCATGAAACCAAATAAAATCCTTGAATATGCAACACCATCAAATAATTTGCCAAGATAATCTGCAACACGCTACACTACCAAATATTTTGCATAACACGAAGAATATTACCAGACCAATAAGATCTTCAATAATGCACCATGATCAACACGGACAACCAAAACACATAGCACATAATTTGAGAACATAAACAAGCAATCTGAATTACACCACAATCACTGCAACAACTCAGTTAATAAGATTAATCATTAACACCATCACTGGAGCTCAAGAACACCAACTAACAAACTGAAAGATATGCTTATGAAGTTACAAATCAGGAACTATCTAATTAGAGGATACGCATTAATGTCCCAAACATTCTCCAAAATCTGCAACTAAAGATATAATCATTCAGGAGAAATATGAATTAAATACTGCAATTCTCACACTATTAAACTAGTGACCATACCAGATCACATAACCTGACCAAATAACCTCATAGCATAATGACAATCATACTAAATCAACTAGAGATAAGCATCTCCAAACCCAATAAACTACATCAACACATCTGCAATAGATCACCAAAACCAACTCTTTGCAATAACCAATTCTCTGCAAAACAAGAATATGTTGACATCAATGACAACAACATATGCCAACAACTCTAATATCCAACACGTACCTATTTGTGTGCACACTAGAGAAGGGAAATAGGTTGGGAATAGGGGTTTGCCTTAGGTCAAACACTAGTTTTTGAATTAACCTGTAAATATAATTGAATTGCAGTAATGGAAATGTTCACCTTTTGAAGAAGATATTGAATAATGATTGAAACATAAATGATATACCTCCTTGTGAATTTTTGTTTGTCTCCACATGAAATTAGGGTTTCATGGTCTTCAAAAACCTAGAACATGAATGTCAACTCCAATGCTTGAATCTTGACTTTATCTCTAGTCCAATGCTTGAAAGAAGACTAATTGCTTGCTTTCTTTAACTTGAATGCTTCATTGATTGAATTGATTGATCAATATTATTGTCAGATGATCAAATGACAAGGGTAGAGCTCTTTGTATACTTGTCAGTCGAAAATAACTTAATTTTCCAACATGCACCAACACAAAGCTGAAATTGTCACTGACATTTCATGACCGTTAAGGGGCTTTAATTTGGCTCATAATTGCAAGGACAAGGTGTCGTGCCCTAGTCCTACCTAAATAGGGACCAAACTCAAGGGGCAAGATGGTATGTGCATTGAAAATGGTGATAAATATGCATAGCATCAGCAAAAATAGGTCAATTTTAGGCCTCAGAGCATGAACGCCAAGGTGAGGGCACAAATGTAGAAAAAATTATAAAAGAGTACAATTTAGGATGCTACATTTAGCCCTCACTTTAGCGGGAGTATGAAACTAAGTATACTCTTGGTAAAGTACAAAGGTTCACATTTGAAAGGCTTCTATCAAGATGTTAAGGAGGCAAGGCACACCAAGCCCCCAATGGACTTTAGGTATCTTACTACTTCAAGAACAAGGTAAAAGGGACATCATAATAAAGAGAAAGAAAAGAGAAACATGAATACTTAACCTAGTAAGGTTCACTTACCATGATTCATGGAAAGAAAATTACCAAAATTAATGAGCAAAAGGTTAAGTTCGCAATGTAACTTGAGCATCTAGATGTACAAAAGAGAGAAACATTGAGCAAAGTGTATTCCCCCATGTTAAAGTGATTGTGTATGCCACAATGAGAGAAATTACTTTAAGGTAGTATACATTCATCAAAAACATAATAATATTATCACAATGATATGCCCCCTAGAAGGAACAATTCAAATGATAATGATCACAAAACACAAAACACACAAGGGTTCTACTTAATTTTGGGGTCAGTATGCTATTATGATAAATAATGTATATTATCTATATATTTGCATTTAATTATCCTCATCCCCAAAAGAAAGTAGAACCATAATGGAAGAAGGGCACATGTGTCTTTTGAGTCAACATGAGAGAGACCAAAAGAGATCTCAATGCTTTCCATCATCCTGAAGTAGGCAACACTAGGAACAAAAAATAGAAGAATTGAAAAACAAATAGAGGAAGGTTACAAACAAGCAAGAGAGGAGAGGGAGAGAGAATCTTTGACATGAATGAAGATAATCAAGCAAAAAATATGCCTCACAATCTTTCTCATCATTGTTTAGGTAAGGTGGGCAATATGCAAGAGGAGAAACTTCAAGCATAGTAGATGGAGCTACCACAAGTTCCAAACAAGGACCATGCTCTAATGATGTATTACTTTGTCTTTTACTAGGAGCTAGAATTAATTATTGTGAAAATTATTTAGATAAATCATTGTAAACATCAACATATTCATATTCATCATTCGAATAAACATTTTTCATGGGAACATCATTTTCATCCATCTCTTCATCAACATTAATAAAAATAGGATCTTTAATTGGCATAGAACAAGAAACATCATTTTTATTAATCATTTTATGTCTTGGGGTTTAGGTTGAACTTCCTCCCTAGGGTTAGGCGAAGGTTGGACAAATGGGACCCTATCAATATTTGGAGTCTTTGGGGAGGAAATGGGTTAAGAAGCAAGTCCACAAGCCTTAGCACAATGTTTATATCGGTGTTCTCTTGGACAATGGTTTCTTTTAGTTTTAGTTGATGGTTTGTGAAGGTTTAGGATCAATAGGCATAGGATTTTTATCTTCCTTTAAAGAAGGATGCAAAGGAGAAGGTCTTTTAGTTTGAAAGATAGGAGATGTTGAGTACTTTCCTTTGTAAGATATAGGAGGCGAAACTACAACATATAAAGGAGTGGACAATGTAGGAATAAGATCAATTTTATCATGAGGAGGAGTAATAGGTATATCACAAAGGAGAGGAATGGGATTGGGATCTCTATGCTTAATTAATGATAAGATAATCTCATTATTCCTCTCTTTGATAAGATTGACAAAGAAAATCACTTCGAGGCTTTAAGAGGTTCAAATTGTTTAGACCAAAAGTAATCAATATTAACATCTCCACGCCCCACCATGGGTGGGTACATGTTATGATTAATTGTTATGATTTTGTCATTAAGAGGGAATTTCAAACACTTATGAATGATAGAAGGGATCACTTTCATGGAAGAGATCCAAAGATGTTCCAACTTCACACGAAATTTATCCAATGTAGGAATGATAGAAAAATTGATATCTAAGAACTTAGTTCCAACCTTAACAAGAAGAGAAATAGAACAAACAATGGAACAAGAGAAACCATCAAGGATTTTATTGGCTACATCATATTTATCATATGTCACTTGATGCAATTGTAAGGTATAAATATATTCTTCAGTTATCACATTCACCATATGTGTGGGATCAATGAGCATGCCTCATGAGATCGTGTCTTTAATCCTTGTAATAATATATAGTGGGCCATGAGGTTCTTTAATAGTCTTGCAAGGATCAAATGTAATACATAGGTCCTTAGGAGATGTAGGTTTATCAATAATATTAAGCACATTATTATACTCAAGACCAAGATCATTAGGAGAAAAGGCAAGATTCTCGAACTCAATCACATTAATAGATTGAGAAGGAAAAGGATTGGTAAATATTTGGAGGTTTTGATTAGGAGGAGATATGGTTTTGTTTCCTTTTTCATGCACACCAGCTACAAATATCGTATTGTTATTAATAAGATCTTGAATTTTACTCCTTAGGGAATAACACTTTTTTAGTGTCATGATCGGGTTAATGATGATATTGGTAAAAGGCTTTGGCATCATGATAATGTGGAGAATGTTTGGTTGTTTCAATTGGTTTGATGGGAGGAAGTTTTAACACATTCTTGTTCAACAATTGTGTCATAATGCTATGAAAAGATTTAGAAAGGGGAGCAAATTCTTTTCTAAAATACTTGGATAAAGGAGGCACACTTGTTGTAGTAGTTGTTACCTGAGTATTGTTGTTTTTATTGAACTTGATGAATCTATTTTTTGGTTTAAACTTCACAAAAGGTTGTTGAGCACTTTCATTCTTATCAATCCGAGCCATTGAAGGAGATTATTCAGATTGACTCACTTGAAGCTGATAGTTATGAAGTACTAGGCACAACTGCATAAAGGAAGTAAAATTAAATAAGAGAAGCTTATCCCTAATGTCTATTTGCAAATTAGAAACAAAAATTCTTTGAATATCTTTGTCAAGCATAGGATAAGAAATTCAAGAGTTCAAATTCTTACATCTACCAATAAAATCAACCACTTTCTCTTTAATACCTTTCTTAAAGTGCATTAAATTGGTCAAAATAATATTAGGACCAATATTATTGTGAAATTGTTGAATCAAAGCACTAGCCAATTGTTGAAATGATGTAATTGAATAAGGAGGAAAAGAACAATACCATTGCAAATATTTATTCCTAAATGTTCTAGTAAACAATTTAGCCAAAATTCTTTGATCATAACCAAAATCACTACACAAAGTTCAAAATGTTTTCACATGAGTCACAAGATCATCTTTCCATTATAAAGCTCTAATTGAGGGACTTCCACATGTTTAGGGGGCACAACATGAACAATATCATTAGATAATTAGATGGCTACATTAAATGTGGGAACATTAAACTCTGATTGGTTCATGGAATCTATTTGTTGCTGCAAGGATGACAAAGTTTGAGCTAGGCTATTAATGGTTTCTTCAATTGATGGGTTTAAATTAGACATGTTGGATTCAGATGGAAGAGTAACATTGTTAAATGAAGGAGGAGGTTAAGAATAAGGAGTTGGGACACTATGATTTGTAGGTATGGAAGATGATTGGATAACAAATTAAAGACTCACGAAAGGAGGGATGAAAGTGTTTTGATTATTAATGTTGCCCCCTTAACTAACATGTGTAGGAATAACATTGTGTGTGAAAGTAGCCATGATTTGGATGTGAAAGTAGGCACACTAGTAATAAAGGTAGTCACAAAAATAGAATGATTAATTTCACTAGAAGGTTGAATGTAACCAAGGACCTCAACAAAAAATTTAAAATTCATAATATTAGTGTCAATAATATGACCAAGGCCACGCAACAGATCAATGCCAACTTTATTATTTTGAACCATTCTTTTTAATCCTTGAATCAATGGGACAGCCTCACATTATGGGTATTGTTGACTCATCCATTGTTCAAGATTTTCAAATTCATTGTCAATCTTCTCCAATTGGTCAATGGAAACCCTAGCTAGTGATTCACCCTCATCCCAAGAATTATGTAAAGAATGGGGATAAATAACATCAATTGTTGGAATAGAAGAACTACCCACATTCTCATGAAATAAGTTTTCAAAATTAGACTCCATATCCTTAGTAATTAAACCTTGGGAAGCCTTAATTCTACAAATTCTTCTCACGGGAATATTATATAGGTAGGACTAATTGTAGTTAAAATCATGCACAAAGGAGGGAAATTTGAATTTGATTTTGAAAATTATGATTAAGCAATACAATTTTTTTGTCAAAAATGATTGATTATTCAATTAATTAAACAATATGATTTGTGAATTTGAAAGATAAATGCATCTATATCATAGCATAACATTCATAAAAATCAAATCTAAAAATTAATTTGAAAAATTATGCAACCCACACATGACAAATTTTAGAATTATAAATTAGGGATTTTGTAAATTCAACAACTAAATTTATGTAATTCAAATTGAAAATGAGATCTAGGAGGGAAAATTTTAATTTTAAATAAATCAATAATCAGAACTGAAATGATAAATCCAATTTAGACAACCCACAAGCGCAATTTTAGAATTAAAAATTAGGGTTTTTGTAAATTTAACCTCTAATTTTTTTACGTTCAATAAAAAATTAAATTTGAAATTGCATAAACACTCAGATCTAAGAACATAAATCAAAATTGCAGGTGTAAGGAGTTGCATTCACTAAAATGTAATGGTGAAAAATTAGGGTTTCCACCATAGAAAGAAGAAACCACTAATTTTATGAATTAGGGACCATTACATTTAAAGAGGGAGGTAAACCCAATAGATATAGCCATGAACTAGCAAGGATAATGGCTAAGAATTCTATTGGATTTACTAGGGGTTTGGATTGAATTATCCTCTTTTGAGTTGAATTGTGAAAATGTTGAAATTAGGGTAAATGTATTGGAATTGATGTAAAAATGCATGAACAATAAAGCTACAATCGTCAGATTGAGCCATGAACTTGAATTTAAGGATTGTAAGAGGATTCAAATCTATTCCCAAAAGGATCTCCTAATTTGTCGGGACCAGTGTGGTGGTTGCTCTACTCCTTCGCACTTTTTGTAGTCCAATGGTGGATAGATTCATCTCTATAAATAGATCTTATCATGAAGATCACAGCTCCATACTTGTTTCTACACACACTAGAGAAGGAAAATAGGTTGGTAATAGGGGTTTTCCCTAGGTCAAACCCGAGTTTTGGAATTAACTATGAAATATGATTGAATTGTAATAATAAAAATGTTCTCCTTTTGAGGGAGATGTTGAATAATGACTTAAATAAAAAATTTATACCTCCTTGTGAAGTTTTGTTTGTCTCCACACTAAATTAGGGTTTCATGAAGTCTTCAATAACACAGAACATGAATGTCAACTCCAATGCTTGGATCTTGACATTATCTCTACTCAAATGCTTGAAAGAAGATTGATTTCTTGCTTGCTTGAACTTGAATGCTTGATTTCTTGAATTTATTGATCAAATGAAAGGGGTAGACCTCCTTTTATACTTTCCCATCAAAAAACAACTTAATTTTTTGACATGATCCGACACAAAGTTGGAATTCTCATTCACATTTCATGACTGTTAAGGGGCCCAAATTTGGGTCCTAATTGGGATGACCAAGGAATTTGGTGATCTCATCCTAAGGGGATGAAGCATTGGGTACTCTGGTCCTTAGGGGACCAAGGTGCCATGCCCTAGTCCTGCCAAATTAGAGACCAAAATCAAGGGGCGGGATGATGTGTGCATCAAAAATGGTAAAATATATGCATGCATAAGAAAAAACAGATCCCTTTCAAGCCTCGAAGCATGAACGCCAAGGTGAGGGCCCAAATGTGAACAAAATTACAAGGGAGTACAATTTAGGATTCTACACACACGCGTGCGCGTGCGCACACACACACACACACATATATATGTATATATGTATGTATATATATATACATACATATATACATATATATATACATATACATATATACATATACATATATACATATATATATATATACATATATACATATACATATATATATATATGTATATATATATATATATATATGTATATATATGTATATGTATATGTATATGTATATGTTTATGTATATATATAGATATATATATATATATATATACATACATGTGTATATATATATATAGATATATATATACATATATATATATACATACATATATATATACATACATATATATATATATATGTATGTATATATAAATATATGTATATATATATATATATATAGATATATATACATATATTTATATATACATACATACATATATATATATATATATATATATATATATATATATATATATATATGGGTAAGTGCACCAAGATGGTGTGCAAAAAAGTGGACACCCTCTCAAAAAAATGTCTAAAAACTATTGACATGAGCAGGTTATTTTTAAATTTAAATAACCCGTTTGTGTTAAGGCTTGTATTACCAAGCCTAAATCCAAGCCAAAATGCATTCACATTTTTAAAAATTAAAAATTGCGTATGGGTTTTTAAGAATAGAAAATGGGTAAGGGTTATGTTTAGTAAGAAAAACACATACGTGTTTTTCTTACATAGATTTAGAATAGTAACATGGACTTATATGTAATTCTTTTAGCATTCCCTTAGTTTTTCAATAGGATATATATATATAATATAACATTTAAGTATAAGTTACATTTTCTCTTTTTCTTTTATCTTTCTTATACTTGAAGTTATATTTTATGTATATATTGTCAAGATGTTTGAGAGTGGTTTCAGATCTCTAGGAGTCATAATGCAGATTCTAGATTTTAGGAGATCTTATAACTTTTTAGGCTTAGTCAAAATTTAGTAATCAGTGGGCTTATATCATCATTTACTTGATATCTCTCTATTTCACGCTCTTTGTCTTCCCTAAGCTCTAGACCTATCTATTTTCCTATCTCTCTTCTCCTCTCTTCATCGATCTCTCTGTCTCACTCTCTACCCAAGCTTTAGATCTTATAATTTTTTAGACATAATCAAAATTAAGTCTCTCTCTCTCTCTCTCTCTCTCTCTCTCTCTCTCTCTCTCCACTAATACATTTGTCGTAAAATTTTGACGGAGGTTTCCAACAGAGAAGGTATATTGTGAGCAAATTTGATTTTTATTTGAAAAATTGCCCACATTCATCAGAATTCCAACGATAATTCAATATATGTTTTCGATGGAGAAGGAATTGACAACGAAATTTGTGCCTTTTTACAAAAAGTTCCTACGTTCATCAAAATTCCGATGACCATGGGCATTACTTAAAAAAATAAAAATAAAGACCAAGACATTTCAAATATTATTCTCACGACCTCTTCCCATTCTCACATTGCCGCCCCAACAATGTACTCCCACCCAAAGTAAGCATACTCCAGCTTTTGGATGAGGTACGTGAACTGTTTTGACTGATTAATGCCAACTCCAAGCAATTTCAACTCATGGAATAGGGTTTGCAAAAATGGGAGCAATGTCGACTCATAGAATAGGGCAGGTGTAAAGCTCTGTCAACATCCCCCAACTTGTGTGAAAATGGGAACAATGTCGGCTCATGGAATAGAGCATGCTCCCAGGGGTTAAAGACCAATAGGTTTCATTCCCCTTCTTTCATTCATTAGTATTGGTCACCCATCTATATATCCATATCCACCCCTCCCTGAGAACTTCCTTACAACTCCCAACCCTTGATTCTTCCTACTAGAATGAGTCGAAGCAGCTTGATTGGTTTGAAAGTGGTAAGGTTTTGACTCTGCGGGGTCCGAACCGCGATAGGATTCTCTGTTGGCCTGAGCGCAGGGGTAAAGCTCTGTCAACATCCCCCAGCCCATGCGAAAATAAGAGATTTAGAATAGGGTGTGGACGTCCAGGAATTGTATTAGTTGGTGTAGCTACAATTTCCCTGGCAGTCATGTATGCAAAATGTGTGATATGAGATAAGGCACGTCAACTATTTGACAGACTGCCTTAGAGAAATTGGAAGTTTTGGAACAAGGTATGAACATCTATCATAGGATAAATAATAGAGGAATTTTGTCACATGTTGTAGCTGCAATTGCTAGGGTACATGTTTTAAAGATGTTTTATATCATAGAATCAATATTCCAATGTCTATTTATTTTTTAAAATTTTGATATCGTATTCCCAACAGATGTTTATTTTCATGAAACTATTCCTTTAGGCAAGCAAAAAAAGATTGAAAAAACTACACAAGGCTTAAACCATTATTCATAGCCCCTAGAAAATCTCTTCATTACCAAAAAAACCTATTCATACTTGAAAACATTATTCACACCTAAAACATTGTCCATGCCTAAGACATTAATCACAACATCAAATAATATTCATAGTGTAAATAAACACTATTCATGTTTAAACTATTGTTCATAGATTCATTTAACCTCAAAAATTACTCTAGAAGCTCTTGAGTCCAAATTTGTTGTTCTCTATACAAATTATGCTGTTCGAAATCTATTTAGTATGATTGTGTAATATCCCTTGTCCAATGATGACTAAAAAACAAGGAATATTCGCTGTCAAATCTGTGTGTTATGTTGTTTGCTACTATTGTGTATTATGCGGGCTACTGTCTCAGAAGTTTTAAGTTTGGTATAGAGGTGAACCATCACATATTTCTCATTAATTTACAACTACAATTGACTGCAAGTGAAAGAATGATAGCCAAGAATGCATATACAATCAAATTATGATGATCTAACACCAAATCAGACTCAAAATCATAATGTTTAGCTTGCTGACATTATGTCCAACAATTGGCAAGAGTCCTTAGAAAATGGGCATATGATGATGCAACCTCAAATTCCTCTTAGTTCATATCTAAATCAAACAAATGCATCATTGACAGTCATAAATACATGTTATAGGAAGCTAATGTAAAATTACATGGACTGTCACAATAATGTATCCAAATCAGACTTCTCTAGATTATTGACATTTCGTCAAACATGTCATGCAACCTCTGAAAACATATTACATCTACACAACCATTCAAATCTTCTTATAAGCCAGTTCTAATGCAATCATAGGGTCTATACATAGGCTGACTACCAAGATATATGCTACTGATTTTCTAAAGCCATTAGGCAATCACTAACTGAAGCATATATCTCAAAATTACAATGAAAGAAGAGGTCTAAAAAACCTGATTAAGCTATGCCCAAGTCCGGTGATGTAAACACCAGCATTACTCATCCAAAATAAAGCCATGTTAGAGTTATTATCTTCATTACTTTCTGTAAGGAAGTTAAGTAGCGGAAACAACTTCCTACACTAACCTTGAGAGGAGGGTAATGCAAAACTTTTTCAGATCATTACAAGAGTTACAGAAAATAGAAATAGATATAATAGCATTCATACCACAACACAGTGATTTACGTGGGGAAAACCCTTTCGGGAGAAAAACCCCACCCTCCAAAAGCAGCTCAATATTTTATTCAGCAATCAAAAACAGATTACAAAATACTTGCAGAGCAAACTCTTCGCAGGAGTACCACTAATCAGAGATTCAAAGGCAACTCAATAGCCATAAGACTCTTACACACAACCTCTATCTCACACACCTCATAAATAGGAGATACAATACAAGAAACCGTCAAACGGTATTACAAAACCATGGGCTAAAACCACCCAATAAGGTGTAGCCAACCTTATCTCCCTTCTATGACATGTTAAAGAACACATCAACACGTGTCGCTCCCTTTTACAGCTCATTTATGTATCCGATACAAATTATTTTTCCTATTTCAGGAGTACAAACTTCCGGAGGCCATAACTTGAGAACCGGGTGTCCGATTGACGAACCGTTTGAAGCGCCGGAAAGCTCGCGAAGTGCTCTATCACCTCGTAACCCACTTTGCCAGTTATGGCCACTTTTCAGGGCGTTTCGGAGCCTCTAAAGTCCCCAAAATTAAGTTTAAACATTTTATTGCACCCCTCCAAGACGAAAACATTAATATCTTCAAAACTAGCTGTGACCTTGCGACGCAACTTTACCAGAATGCTTATCTAGCCAACCAGAAGATTCAGGGAGAGTTTCGCACCATTTCGTGCTCAAATGAAAACTTACTATAAATAGTAACCTCGCATAAATGCAAGGTTGAGACACCATTTTTCCCAACAAATCTCCCACTTGTCGAACACCTTGCATGAGCGGAAGGGAATGTCAACACAATGAATCAATTGCTAGGGGTCATAAGGCCCATAGACTCTGAACACCATCTAAACTTCTCTGTGCTCACAGCCTTAGTTAAAGCATCTGCAACATTCATCAAAGTTTCCACCTTAACCAGCTTCACCCTACCATCTTCAACCATATCTCTAACAAAATGATACTGAACATCAATATGTTTGGTCCGGGCATGAAATGTCGGGTTCTTAGCTAGGCTAATTGCACTCTGACTGTCACAGTAAACTGTCACTGTACCTTGTTTTATTCCAATATTCGAACACAGTCTCTTAAGCCAAATGGCCTCTTTACAAGCATGAGTAGCTGCCATATACTCTGCTTCAGTAGTGGATAAAGCAACCACAGCCTGTCGCTTACTCATCCAACTAATTGCACCACCAAACAAAGTAAACACATAAGCACTGGTGGATCTTCTGCTATCAATATCACCTGCCCAATCTGAATCCACATAACCATGGATATCAAGAGAAGTCATGCCTCCAACTGAATTACCATGATAACACAAAGAATACTCTGAAGTACCCTTCAAATATCTAAAGACTCTTTTGACTGCATCCCAATGAACTCTACCAGGATTAGACATATATCTAGAAAGTACTCCCACTGCTTGGGCAATGTCTGGTCTAGTACAGACCATAGCATACATCAAGCTTCCAACCGCACTCTAGTAAGGCACTCTGCTCATGTCTTCCATCTCCAATGGGGATGTAGGACAATCTGAAATAGATAGTTTCATTCCAACTGTAAAAGGAACACTCAATGGTCTACAATTCTGCATGTTGAACCTCTGTAACACTGAATTCACATACTTACTCTGGCCTAGCCATAGCTTTCTGTTCACCCTATCTCTTCTAATTTCCATCTCAAGAATGTGCTTTGCTGCACCAAGATCTTTCATTTCAAATTTAGCAGCGAGCTGAGACTTCAGTTCTGAAATCATACCTTTCCCTTTACCAATGAATAACATATCATCAACATACAATGCAATGAATAAGAAATGATCACCATAAGATTTATAATAAACACAGTGATCTGATTTAGAACGTTCAAATCCCAAACTCAACACATATGTATCAAATTTCTGGTACCACATCCTAGGACTTTGTTTGAGGCCATACAAAGATTTCTTCAATTTACAGACCAAATTACTTTTTCCTTTTACCACATAGTGCTCCGGCTGTGTCATTTAAATATCTTCCTCCAAATCACCATGAAGGAAAGCAGTTTTCACATCCATTTGTTCAACCTCTAAATCATAAGCAATAGCAATAGAAAGCAAAAATCTAATGGATGTCATTTTTGCAACAGGAGAAAATATCTCACCGTAATCAACACCCTCAACCTGAGAGTATCCTTTTGCAACCAACCTTGCTTTATACTTCTCAATGCTTCCATCTGAACCAATCTTTTTCTTGAACACCCATTTACAACCAACAGGTTTTCGTCCTTTAGGCAATGGTACAAGATCCCATGTATCATTCTTTTTCAAAGCTGCCATTTCTTCCTCCATAGCAATCTTCCAGGATTCTGCATCATTCATACCTAATGCCTCTTCTACAGATTTCGGTTCATCCACACTAGTATTCAGAGCAAAAATACATCTCCAATCATCAGGTGAATACCTTTTAGGTGGTTGTCTATGTCTTGTAGACCTTCGAACAAGCTGAGTTGGAGGTTCTTCCTCCTCTTCTGAAGATTCAGAGCTAGACGAGCTCTCCTCAAATTCTTGCCTATCTAGGGGTCTCGATTCAACTCTTTCAGGTGTAGAAGGAAGTTGAATCACATCTTCTTTTTCATTCTGTTCTGGTTGCAATGTAACAGAAGGAGACTTAATTTCTCTAAAAATAACACTTCTACTGTGAATTACCTTTTGTGCAACAGGGTCCCAAAGCTTGTATCCTTTCACACCATAACTATACCCGATGAAGATACATTTCACAGCCTTGTTCTCCAACTTTGTTCGCTTCTCCTTTGGCACATGTGCATATGCCTCACAACCAAAAACTCTAAGATGTCTCAATGAAGGCTTGTGACCTAACCATGCTTCCATAGGCGTTTTATCAACAAGAGCTGATGTAGGAGAACTGTTAATCAGGTAGCAAGCAGTGGCAATAGCTTCAGCCCAAAACTTTTGTTCAAGACCAGCACCACTCAACATACTCCTAGCCTTTTCCATCAGTGTCCTATTCATTCTTTCTGCAACTCCATTCTGCTGTGGAGAATATGGAGTTGTCTTCTGCCTGTTAATTCCACAGTCTTTACAGAATCTATCAAAATCATTAGAGAAAAACTCACCGCCATTATCAGTTCTCAAACATTTTATTTTCTTTCCAGTCTGCAACTCAACCATTGCTTTAAATTCTTTAAAACAACTAAAAACTTCAGATTTACTCTTTAGAAAATATACCCATGTCCTTCTACTAAAATCATCAATAAATGAAACATAATATGTGGATTTTCCAATCGAAGAGACATCTACTGGACCAAACACATCAGAATGGATAAGGTCCAAAACACCACAAGTTTTATGAGAACTCGAGTAAAACTGAACGCGGTTTTGTTTTCCATAAATGCAATGCTCACAGAAATCAAAGTCAAGATTACAGTCATTCAAACCTTCAACAAGGTTTTTATTTTTCAAGGTCCTTAGACCCTTTTCTCCAATGTGGCCAAGTCTCTGGTGCCATAACATAGTCTTCTCTGCAGGTAACTTTGCTTCAGATGAAAGTGCACCCTTAGGTACCCAAAAACCATTTCCATCTGCTGAAGGTGAAACCTTCAAATCTTCCAGTGAAGTATCTGCAGATTTACTTTTTACAGAAGTGCTATTACACTCAACAGTGTATGCTTCAAGCTTATACAAAGTGCCAAACCTGACACCTCTAGCAACTACCATAGCACCCTTAATCATCTTACATCCTGTTTCAGAAAAGACTACCTGCACACCTGCATCTATTAGTTTGCTCATAGATAACAGGTTTCATTTTAATCCAGGGATATGCAACACACCATTAATCCTTTTTATTCTACCATCAGAAAACCTGATTCTAACTTTACCTCGACCAACAATGTCTAGATGTGAATCATCACCCAAGTACACCTTACCTCCATTAAATCCTTCATATTCAGAAAACCAATCTCTATTGGAAGTCATATGAAAAGATGCACCTGAGTCAATTAGCCAGGCATCATTACCTGCATGAGTCGCCAAAGCCGCAATAAAGGCATCGCCATCTTCCTTGTCGGACTCAGAATCAGAATCGAACTTTTTCTTTTTCTTCTTCTTTTCTTCTTTGCAGTCCTTACGGATGTGACCCGGTTTACCGCAATTCCAGCAAATGACTTTGGATTTTCTAGGAGATTTCGATCTCCCTTTGGATTTGGACTTGCCACGCTTCTCATTCTTCTTGCCTTTCTCCTTAGGTCTTCCACGAACAGTTAGGGCTTCCTTTGAACTGATGGATACCTTCCTTCGCATCTCTTCACCGAGCAGGGCACCCACCACGTCTTCAGATTTCAAAACAACAGAAGTACTACCGATAGCCATAACAAGAGAATCCCACGAATCAGGCAAAGAGCAAAGCAAGATCTGACATTTTTCCTCCTCGTCCATCTTAACACCGACGGATACTAATTGAGCCACAATCATATTGAATGCTTCTAGGTGGTCTGCAATTCGTCCACCCTCTTCCATCTTCAAGGAATACAATTTCTTTCTTAAGAAAATTTGATTTAATAAAGATTTCACTTGATACATCTCACCAAGCTTAGTCCATAGCTTCTTTGCAGAGTTTTCTTCATGGACATTGATTAGAACAGAGTCTACCAGGCACAGTCTGATTAGACCCTTGGCTTTTCGGTCCATAACATCATACTGAGCTGCTGCAGTAGGATCTGAGGGTCTTTGGACATTTGCATCAACAGCATCCCAAAGATCTCGATCTATTAGCAGATCTTCCATCTTCAGCTTCCACATCTCAAAATTACTTCCATTAAATTTCTCCACCTCTATTCTCCCTGACGAACTCGTCATCTGAATATTCCTGCAACAGGATCACAAAGTGTCTTCTGCACAAGCTCCCACTCAAATCTGGATTAGTTCAAAAAACCCAACTACCCACAATTGAAACCAAAGGTGATCAGGCTCTGATACCACTTGTAAGGAAGTTAAGTAGCGGAAACAACTTCCTACACTAACCTTGAGAGGAGGGTAATGCAAAACTTTTTCAGATCATTACAACAGTTACAGAAAATAGAAATAGATATAATAGCATTCATACCACAACACAGTGATTTACGTGGGGAAAACCCTTTCGGGAGAAAAACCCCACCCTCCAAAAGCAGCTCAATATTTTATTCAGCAATCAAAAACAAATTACAAAATACTGGCAGAGCAAACTCTTCGCAGGAGTACCACTAATCAGAGATTCAGAGGCAACTCAATATCCATAAGACTCTTACACACAACCTCTATCTCACACACCTCATAAATAGGAGATACAATACAAGAAACCGTCAAACGGTATTACAAAACCATGGGCTAAAACCACCCAATAAGGTGTAGCCGACCTTATCTCCCTTCTATGACATGTTAAAGCACACATCAACACGTGTCGCTCCCTTTTACAGCTCATTTATGTATCCAATACAAATTATTTTTCCTATTTCAGGAGTACAAACTTTCGGAGGCCATAACTTGAGAACCGGGTGTCCGATTGACGAACCGTTTGAAGTGCCGGAAAGCTCGCAAAGTGCTCTATCACCTCGTAACCGCTTCGCCGGTTACGGCCACTTTTCAGGGAATTTTGGAGCCTCTAAAGTCCCCAAAATTAAGTTTAAACATTTTATTGCACCCCTCCAAGACGAAAACATTAATATCTTCAAAACTAGCTGTGACCTTGCGACGCAACTTTACCGGAATGCTTATCTAGCCAACCAGAAGCTTCAGGGAGAGTTTCGCACCATTTCATGCTCAAATGAAAACTTACTATAAATAGTAACCTCGCATAAATGCAAGGTTGAGACACCATTTTTCCCAACACTTTCTCTTAGAGAAGAGATAAAATTAAAAAACCACACGATTACTAGAATAAATTTATTTTCTTATTAAAAATATAAATAATTACATTAGATATGTATTTCACATAAAGAAGATAAATGATGAAAATCATTTGTGTCTTAAATAATGAGATCAACAACTAAAAATTAGAAAATAATATCCTAATTACAACTCCCTAATTAGTATAAGATACTATTTCCAATATTATACTAAGGATAAATATTCAAAAAGTATAATAATTACACTAATACATATATCACTCTCATGCCTTCCTTAATTTGATATAAGGTCCCTCTATCCAAATATGAAATCTCAATGGAGTTGTATATGTCAATTATTCAAGCTTCTTCTAAATCTATTCCAACCTCTTCTTCCAACACATGTCTTGATCATGGTTGAGGATCTTGAAACTTTGAAAATATGAATGAACACACTCCTCTAGACATGATTTAAATACCAAATTTAAATATAAACATGGATGCAATGGACATGATTTAGGATGTGTGCAATGAAGTGTGGAGGTTCATGAGAAATATACAATATATTTTTCTGAAGAAGATTTAGGTTTCTATCCTCCTCCTTTGTTGGCATTCCCTCCCCCATTGTCTAATATATCTATGACTTTTCCAACAACTTTTAATCACAACAAGAGATAATTTTGTATGAGTTTCTTAAAGCCAACTTTATTACTCTCCCCTTGAAAAATTCAAGAAAAAAACATAAACAAAATTAGGACAATCCTTTTTTCAAGCATCAACTATTCCACTAATGAATGTCATGATTTGGAGATTAAAATTAAACAACTTATTGTAGTTCTAGTAACATTTAAATAATAGGTGACAATGAGTTATACACTTATCATATCCCTTCTAAATGACATAACATATTATGTTTGTATCTTTCTATATGACATTGGTAGCTTAATTACCTATTAGGGGCTCATTGTCATTCATGGTACTACGATTTCATGTGCAATTATACTTGGGAGGCAATGTAATAGCCTAGTTCTTCTTGTCTCTACATTGAGGAACAAGAATAATAGTTTTCAATTGTTCCTCTTTTTTAAGGATCCGCATTACCTTTGTTAATTGTTATCTTTTATAACTTGATATCCTTTCTTGCATGGATTGCTAGTGTGATCATTTTTTTGAGATTCGTTAAAGGTTACTTGGAATAGCATGGATTTCTAGTGTGATAATTATTGTTGTTTACACCTTTGTAAGTGTTGTTTATTATTGTTGTTTGTGTTTTGTGTCACTACAACAACCATTTTGTAGTAGATTTTTTGGATTTCCTTGCGAACAAATGGTTTTGTTTGTTAATCTTCTCTATCATGGATCACCTAGCATAACACAACTTGCTAGCCAATGAAATCCATGATGTAGCATGAATCACCCAACATTACCCAACTTGTTAGCTAGTTGTATTCATGTTTCTTCTCTTTTCTCTTATCATATGACTAATAGTAAGAATATCCTTAGTATACCTAGAAGTCATATCTCTTCTCATGTGATAGAGTGTTCAAGTAGAATTGTTGGGACTAGGAGGTGTGAATCGACCAGATCCTCCACCTGTTGGATGTAGACAAAATGAATGCTTTTTGGATTAGGATGGTGCATAGAATCTACTATCAAAAGGTTGTTCTTGGGACTAGGAGGTGTGAACTGGCCTAGTCATCTGCTTTTCATGCCATCAAAATTTGAGTTTGATTGTAATCATTTACTTTGCCAAATTCTTCACACATAACTCCTGAATAAATTTCCTACACAAAAAATGATGAAAATATGTTTGTTGATGGGGGTTTTCCTAGGTCAAACCTCAGGTTGTGAATTAACCTTGAAGTATAATGTTTTCCTTTTGAGGAAGAGAATAGATCTAATCTAAAAATGCTTGAAATTGAACATGATACCTTGATTAATCTTTCTTGAATCCTCACACAAGGTTTTAGGATGTCATGCAGAATGTTGATCATGAATGTTGTTCTTTAACTTGAATTCTCCTTCAATGCTTGGTGAATGATTGATTGCTTTTTCACATGGAATTGAATTGATTTTATAATTAAGAGATCACTTGAATTGTAGGTAGACCCCTTCAAATGATAGGGTAGGCTACCTTTTATACCTAATAATACATAAAGTGTTTGAATTTTTGGAGCCGACTGACATGAAACTAATTTTTTTTCGCACACATGAGGCAAGAAATGAGGGGTCCTATTTTGGGTCCCAATCATGAGTACTAGGGCACCTAAGGCATCCTAGTCTTGTCAATGAGGACTTAAAATTGAACAGAGGTTTAGGAAAGAGTTGAAAATGCATATTTCAAGATGATGTGAGTAGAATCAAAGTGGGCACGAAGCAAAACATGCCTAGGGGATATTTAGGATGGGACATGCTAAAGTGGGCATCACTGTCTCAAGATCAGATGGACCTTAAGTGATTGTCTCCCTTTCATATGATTTGTTTGGGTGATATACTTCATCATTATACTCACAAGAATTTTATTAACTCTCAAATGTAGGGCTCATAACTTATTAATGATGCAGTGAAAGTCCTTCATGAAGGACTTCGAGAAGTATTTTTGGATGAGCCTTTCTCAAGTGCAGAGAAAATAAAATTGATGCTTAATGGATTTAAGGAACGTGCTTTCAAATTGGAAGCCAAAGTTTTGAAGGATGTAGAGAAGAAGGTGGAAGACAAAAGACTAGAAGTTTTGGTGATTAGATGTGCATGGTGAGACTGTTTGAAGACTCTTAGAAACTTGATTTGGTGGTGAAGGTTTTAGATAACTGTAGGGAGGTAGAGGATATTCTTTTGAATATTTAAAGTCAATAGAATATTTTGGCCTCTATGTAAGAATATTGGAAGACCTCTTGGTATCAACTCAAGTTCATTCACAAGGGCATCATGCCCCCTTGCATGCAAGCTACTTAGTTTTTGTGGGTAAGAATTTTTTTGTTTTTGTACAAACATATGTAGATGAGTAGAAGATTTTTGGAGCACAATTTTGGTTCTCAGTTTTGTTCATACACTAAGGGGGATATGATGAAGATAGGGGAAGAAATTTTGTAGAGATTGATGGATGTTTTACAATGATGAAGAGACGTCCTTATCTTTGATGTCAAAGGGGGAGAGATATATTGGTGTTTTGGTGGTTTCATGAGTGCTTCCATCAATGATGAAGGGGGAGATGTTCTAAATATGATTTTGTGTTGTGATTGTTTTTTTCATACTCATCGAGATAACATAAGTCGATGACCTCTCTTCTTGCTGATCGATGTAAGTTACCCCGCTAGTCTCATTGGGCATCGAGATAGCTTAAAATGTGTTCAAACGATGGGCATAGAGGTTGAATACCTAGTGAATTGTAATGTGGTATAGTGAATTCAAGATTTTGAAATTATTGATTTTTTAGGTTATGGTTGTGGTGTTTGTAGGGAGACATTTACAAATTTATATCTATTTTCACTATTTTATGGTTTATTGGTTTGTAATGGTAATTTAATGTTTTTTCATATTTTTGTATAGATACTTTATAATAGCCTATTATGGTGATTTGTTCTATTATGGATAATGTTGTGGGTAAGACGGATTGGTCATCGGTGCATGAAAGCATTGCATGAGTTCTACTTTTAAAAATTACATGAAACATTTTTAATTTATTTGATTTAGTGTTATTTGAAAAAATGATTATCAATGATGTTTCCTTTCTCCAAGAATTGGATCTAGGATCTTTCTATCAGATAATATGTAACATCCAATGACTAAATCTTTTCTTTACAAATGCTTATTTTATTTAATTATCATCTAAGCGTGAATTATAATTTATATATGTGCAGAAGCAACAGATACAAGTTGAAGACTCGTGTGCAAGTAAATTTTGTAAAAGAAAGCAAGCAGGAATTATCTTGAATGACATGGAAACAAGCTCATCACCTGCCTAGAAGAGAGCAATTGGAGAAAAGTAGAGGAAAGTGTTAAAGGTTGATAAATACATAGAGAGTATGCGATACAAACAAACAATGTCTGGAGTGTGTGATGTGACATCTCTAATTTATGTTCGGAGGGACTAACTGGTTTTGGAATTCTTGGGAAACCTATTGGGCCACACTTGGAGGAGATCAATGTGTTCTTGCAAGGGCCACCTTTTTTCTATTATCAGAATGATTCTTTTGCATCAAAGGATATTTGGAAGACAATATCCAAAAATTTCTATAGTGTGGAACCAGAGTTGGTGGACTCGAAGTACTTTTCAGCTTCCAGAAGACCAAGAGGTTATGTACACAATCTCCCAATATAAGGGCAATTTAAAGCATTACATCTCCCCCCCATGACTATTCAGGAAGCACTTCCTCATACAAAGGACTATTGGCCTCCATGAGGTCAAAGAAAAAAATTGAATTGCATAGACTCTAGATGATGTGGTGGTGTCCTTTATGAAGAACTCTGCACTATAATTAGAAATTCATGAGGGAAACTACAAGATAGTGAACATAAATACATTCTTAGAAAGTGTGAAGAATGGAACTTGGTTTGGGTGGGGCCAGGTCAGGTGGCTCCTCTAGATGTTGACGAGATAGAAATTATATTAGGATTTGAAAAAGATCACACTCGTGGAACTTCGTGTGCGACTAATCAATTGTGTTGTTTAGGTAATGCATTCCAAATAGATACAGTTGCATACCATTGATCTGTCTTGAAATAATTATATCCTGATGGCATTAAATTAAAGTAATTTCTCTATTTTTTGGTATTGGTGGAGTAGAGGTTGCATTGCATCGACCTAGGATACATATTTCCACAAATACAACACAACTTAAATGTATCCCAGGTCGATGCAAAGCAACTTCTACTCCAGAGATCACCAGAAAATAGAGAAAGAACTTTAATTTAATGCCATCAAGATAAAATGCTTTCAAGACAGATAAATGGTATCCAACTATATCTATTTGGAATGCATTACCCAAAAAACACAATCGATCAGTCACACACGAAGTTCCACGAGTGTGATCTGTATACACCTAAAAATGATCTGAAGATAGTAAATTAAATATGCAGTTATTTGATTAATTCCCCTTCCCAATTAATTGAATTCACAAGCAATTTAATTAATTTCTCTATTCATCTACTAGTAAATAAATCTAAATGATTTATTTATATAGTTCATCTCATATCCCCCTTTGATTAATTAATTCTAAATTAATTAATGTCTCCCCATATTAATCAATTCTTCTAATCCCTAATTAAGATTAACAAACTCAAGTTTGTTGAGATGAATTACCATTTTCCAATTATTTGAATTTCTAAATTCCAATGAGCACATGGCTCCTAACTTTAACCACCCAACCTAACCATCTCCTAACTTAACCCATTCAATCTAATCTTGGGTCTAACTAACCCTATCCAATCTTGTACATTATAACCTCCTTATCCTAACCTCTCATGGTGTGGATATTCTCTTCTTGAGACACATGGCACTTTTGCAACATGTCTCCTCCCTTGGACACTTTTCCTCTCATGAGAAAAGCTCCTTGACACTTGTCACAATAGAGATGACAAGTGTCTCTTCCTCCATCCTCTTCTCCAACTTCCCCAATCTTGGCCCTTGATATCTTCAGATCAAATCTAGACCATCAATTCCTGCCACCTCAGCTTTGGCCTTGGAATTCCTATAAATATCCCCCATTTTGGAGCAATATGGATCCCATATCTTATCAATTTAGATATTGTTACTATAGGCATATCAAACCCATCTCATATCAATTTAGACATAATTACTATAGGCAATTTGCATTTCAATTATCTAGTAATTAGATTTTGGATTTATCATAGCATGTTAATCTAGTTTCTTAAATCATGCATTTCATATCATCTCCATAGTCAATCATGATCAAATAGCTACTCAGCCCTTGAATTGTCACTTTGGAGGTCATTGCTTTGCTGAAAGCCCATCAATCCAACACCTTCAAGGTCCTCAAGAATAGATGAAAATGGGACATTTCAAGGAAGGCTTATGGTTTGCATTGCTAATCTAGTTTTCAATTAAGCTTTTCAATTATGTTTTTATTGTCTCATTATATGTGTATGCCTCTTATATACCACATTTTTAGCATCACGTGATCTTTTTCAAATCCTTATATAACTTTTTAACTATCTTGTTGTTTCCCTTGTGAATTTTCAATTATAGTATAGAGTTCTTCATGAAGGACACCACCACATTGTCTAGAGTCTATGCTTCAATTTTTTTCTGTGATCCCATGGAGGCCAATAGTCCTTTGTCTGAGGAAGTGCTTCCTAAATAGTCATGGGGGGGGAGGTAATGCTTGAAATCACCCTTCTATTAGGAGATTGTGTACATAACCTCTTGGTCTTCTAGAAGCTTAAAAGTACTTCGAGTCCACCAACTCTAGTTCCACACTATAGAAATTTTTGGATATTGCCTTCCAAATATCCTTTGGTGAAAAAGGATCATTCTCATAATAGAAAAAAGGTGGTCCTTACATGAACACATTGATTTCCTCCAAGCATGGCCCAATAGGTTTCCTAGGAACTCCAAAACCAGTTAGTCCCTTCGGACATAAATTAGAGACGTCACATCACACACTCTAGACATTGTTTGTTTGTATTGCATACTCTCTATGTATTTATCACCCTTTAACACTTTCCTCTGCTTTTCTCCAATTGCTCTCTTCTAGGTAGCTGATGAGCTTGTTTCAATGTCATTCAAGATAATGCTTGCTTGCTTTCTTTTACGAAATTTACTTGCACATGAGTCTTCATTTTGTATCTTCTGCTTCCACACAGATATAAATTATAATTCACACTCAGATGATAATTAAATAAAATAAGCATTTGTAAAGAAAATATTTAGTCATTGGATGTTACATATTATCTGATGAAAAAATCCTAGACAATTCTTGGAGAAAGGAAACATCATTGATAATTTTTTTTGCAAATAACACTGAATCAAATAAATTAAAAATGTTTTATGCAATTTTTAAAAGTAGAACTCGTTCAATGCTTTCATGCACTGACAACCAAGCTGTCCGACCCACAACATCTAATACCATTGAAATTTCAACGACAACTAAAGAAACATCTGACAAGGATGTTGTATGTCCGATGTCACTTCCTTGTCGGACAATCATCGGTTCATGGTAGTGGGGGAGCATCGGAATTATGACCATAATCCGATGATATTTTTAGTTAGAGGACCAAACATAGCAGCCATCGAAAGAGTTCATAATGTCATTAGACTGCCAATGCAAATGGCATCATCGGGAAGACCGACGATGAGTTTTCGATGGTTGTATTTATCAGAAGTCTGACGTGTTGTCGTCGAACTTCCGACAATGAGCCGTCGAAAATTAGGCCTGAATGTACTAGTGCTCTCTCTCTCTCTCTCTATATATATATATATATATATACATATATATATATATACCCCTCTCACTCTCTACCTCTACTTCTCTACATACCTCTCTCTCTCTCCCTTTATCTCTTTCCCACCCTCTCATGCTCTGTCTTTACTTCCCTATCTTCACTCTCCCTCTCCCCACATACCTCTTGTTCCCTTACTCCCTATCTCTATCCATCTTCATAGATATTGCTCTCTACTTTTGTCTTTCTCACTTCCTTCCTCCCTCACACCTTCCCTATTTATTTTTATTTATCTCACACTCTTTATCTCCCATCTCCTTCTCTCTACCTACCTCTCTTTTCATCCCTCACTACTTTTAACTCCCCTAACTCTCTACATCCTTCCCTTCATACTACTCTCTCTCTCTCTCTCTCTCTCTCTCTCTCTCTCTATCTCTCTCTCTCCCTCTAAATATCACCTCCACTTCTATTTATCTAACCTCTATTTATCTATCTCCTTCTCTTTGCACCTCTCTCTCTATCTAGGTATTTAGATACATATTTTATGGGGGGTGAAAAAAGGTATGTATATATAGATAAGTAGAGAGAAATGAAAATAGAGAGAAGTAGAGATATAGGTAGGGAGGGAGAGAGATGTAGGTTTCAAGAAAAGTGTAATAGAGAGAGAGTGTTGAGAGATTGAGATTGATAGAAGTGGTAAGGAAAGGTTTGGGAGATAGAAGATAAGATAAAAATAGAGTTATTGTAGGGAGAGAGATATATAGAGAGAAAGAAAGAGAGGAAGAGGGGAGATAGTGATAAGTTGAGAGGTAGAAAATAGATAAAGATATTTTAAGAGGGAAGGAGAGAGATAGAGATAGGTGATATATAAAAAAGTGGAGGGGGGACTTAGAGTGAGGGAGAGAAGGAGAGGTATTTAAAGAGATTTCAGGTAGATAGAGATAAGTAGCTAGAGAGTATGGAGATGGAAGGAGGGAGGGAGAGAGATAAGGGGAAATCTTGAGAGAGTGAGGTGAGATAAATAATATAATGGAGGGAAGTAGGTAGAAAATTAGGGGCTCAGATAAAACGAGATAGGGATGGAAAGAGAGGTAGGTAGAGAGGGAGAGGGAAGATAAAGAGATCGAGTAGGAAGGTAGACACCATAGAGAGAGAAGAGATAAATACATAAAGGGAAAGGGGAGATAGAAATTATATATAGATGGATACTTTATAGAGAGGTGTAGTAAAGAATACCTCTCCTTCCCTCCCTCTCTTTGAATACCTCTTCTTATCTCCCTCACTCCAACTCTCCCCTCCACTTTTGTATATCTCACCTATCTATATCTCCTTCCCTTTCCACCTCTCTTTATCTATTTCTCCCCCTCAACTTATCACTATATCCCCTCTTCCTCTCTCTCTATTCATACATCCCTTCCTCCTTCCCTTCACCTATCTAATTACCCCTCAAGACATCATATGACCCCTTATAGCATCTTAGTACTTGGCATGACCTCTTAGGACACCATATGACTGCTTAGGATGCCATATGACTGCTTAGGAAACCATATGCCCCCTTAGGACAATATGATATCCTAAGGGGTCATATGGTGTCCTAAGCGGTCATATGGTGTTCTAACACATGTGTGGCCCCTTAAGACCTCATATGAACCCCCAAGACACCTTATGACCCTTTTTAACATCCTTCTATGTATAACATGGCTCCATTAGGACACCATATGGCCCCTTTGGATAATATAATGTCCTAAGGGTTTGTATGGTGTCCTAAGGGGTCATATGGTGTTCTACAAAATGTGGCCTCGTAGGACCCCATATGAGCCCTCACAACACCATATGACCCTTTTTAACATCCTGATATGTATGAAATGACCTCTTAGGACACCATATGAGCCCTAAGGACACCATATGACATCCTAAGGGGTAATATGGTTTCCTAAGGGATTATATGGTGTTCTAACACATGCATGGACTCTTATGACCCCATATGACCCTTAATGACACCATATGACCCCCTAGGACATCATATGACCTGTTAGAACCATATAATGTCCTAATGGGACATATGGTGTCCTAAGAATTCATATGGTTTTTAAACACATAGTCCCCCTTCAGACCCCATATGACACCTAACTACACCATATGACCCCTTAGGACACTATATGACCCCTCAAGACACCATATGACCCCTAACGACAACAAATGACCCCTTAGGACACTATATGACCCCTCAGGAAACCATATGACCCCTTAGAACACTGCATGACCCCTTAGGAAACCATATAACCCATTTTAACATCCTAGTATATGGCATGACCCCTTAAGACACCATATGACCCCTTAGGACACCATATGACTCTTTGGTGCAGGAGCATCTCATAGGCCTTCATGCCTTAATGAGGCCATGATGCAATATCCTAAGTATTTTGAGTTCATTTTATTTAATAAGTTAAATCATGACCATTATTGATGTCATAAGTGTCCTTGAAGTCATTAGATATGGTTTTGAGTCATAATGAGGTGATATTGACAAAAATTGTCAAGATATCATAAATGTGTGTAAATGGGTCTAGTATGGTATTTTATGATGTATAAGGGAAATTTTTATGTGATTGAGCCTATTTTAATCACTATGGAATCATGGAATTCATAGATGAAGTCTAGATGCAATTTGGAGCAAAATTGTCAAAATTGACAAAAGAGTTGTCAAGCAACTTTTGAGTTTGTAAGGGTAATTATGTGTTTTTTTATAAAATGAGTTGTAAAGGTGGTTATAAATATGTAAAGGCTTATAAGGAATTGTAAAATATTTGTACACATTTGGGTATGGTTTTTGGTGGATGTAATAAGAAAACTCAATAAAATATCTTGATTTTCCCTACATTTTCTGGGTTTTTCAAAAAAATAGTCTTCTGTTTCATGTTTTTAATTGAAAACCTATTCTTTTGAGGATAAAATAAATTGGACATGGTAGAGGGGTGAATCCCCTACACTTTCCCTTTGTTCTCACAAAATTTAATTTTAATTTGAAAAAGTTATAGTAATTTTACTAAAAACGGTCAAAACCCTGTCCTAGGGTTTGTTGAGGCATTATAAAATGCAAATAGCCTCCATTCCACATAATTAAGGGCCAAAAAATTGTGTAATGGAGGTAAAATATATTTATTTTAGTTTCCTTTTTGTTTCAGGGATTCATACAAGACTTTGGCACTTGCAAACAAAGAGAAAGTTGACTAAAATTGTGTCTCAGTCTGGGACAACAATGTAAAAGAGGAAGTTTTGGTTCGTTTAAATGTCTTGGAGGACCTTGAGGGGTTAAGTGAGGGTTTTTGATAGTGTTTGAGGGTTCCATAGATAGGTAACAAGGGTTTTCAAGTTCGGTAAACAATCCAAATGCACAAAGTATTGACTGGCCTAAAATGGCTAGTGGTTGTCCTAGTTTGACAATTTAACAAGAACTTGTGTTTGTGAGTTTGAATGCTGGTTGGTTTCGTAGTTCAAGTTTGTGAGTGTTTGGGAAGACCCTAGTGTGTCTCTATAATCCTTTGGTGGAATTGAGAAGTAAGAAATAAACCTTAATATATGATTGTCCTACATGTTGTTGGTTGTCCTAAACATGTTGATTTTCCTAAAAATAGTGAGTCCTCATTGAATATTTTTTTGTCATTTTGGGAGGTTGGATGGGTAGAGAGAGTCCAAAGTGAAAATTTTGATAATACTTTTAGGATTTACAAGGGATTTTTGTGGTTGTGAGGAATACTTGTGGCAAGTTGTGAAGTTGGGAACTGGTGAAAAGTTGAAGCCCTAGTTGGGGCAACCTTGATTATGCGAGTACAAAGGAGATTAGTAGTGTTGAAATGTTATGGAACATGGTTTTGGATTAAAGAGAGTTGAGTATGGATGGAGGAATGTGTGTGAGTGGTTTGTTAAGGATTTGAGAATCTTGGGTGAGTTTTGGGCTATTGTAGCCTCGTGAGTGGAACAAGAGCCTTTTGAGTGGATTTGTGAAGTTATGGAAGACTTGGTACCTATTGGTTAGGTAAGTTGGTATAAATAAATCTCGCTAATGTGGTTTTGGTGAGGATGCTCTGCATCAAAGTGGTATCAGAGGTAGCAAGTAGATCAAGTGAAGATTGAGAGGTTGAAGGAGTTGAAGCCATCATGCAGGAGGTTGAAGAAATGAGAGCAAGGTATGCCAAGTTGAAGGAGACAACTCAGAGGAAATCCATATTCTGGATAAATTTCAAATACCAAGGTAAGGTATGTAATATTATTATTGATAATGGTTCATTTGATAACATAGTTTCAGTGGAAATGGTTGAAATTTTGAATTTGCCAAAAAACCTCATGAAACACCCTACAGAGCATATTGGGTGAATGATTATCAATGGGTTGATGTTAGAGAAAAAGAATTTGTGGATTTCAATATTGGTTCATATCATGATATTGTATGTTGTGATGTTATGCCTTTTGAAGGATTGTCATTTGATCTTGAGTAAAGTTTGATACTTTGATAGATTTTGATTACATGATGGTAGGAAGAATACATATACCATTGACAAAGATGGAGAAAATTTTGTGTTGATTCCATTATAGGGTGTTGAGGCATCAATGAAGGTGGCAAGGACAGGGTTGATTGGAAGAAAAGAATTCCTAATGAATGAGGAACATGAAGAAGAAGATGAGGCACATGTAGGAGTTTGTTCAATGAAGGATGATGGTGTTATGGAGCAGAAAACCATGAAGAATGAAGATATTTGTGACAAGAAGATACTTGGGATAGAGATCCTAACAAGTTAATGAGATAAGGACATGAGAAAAGAAAGTGAGTTGCAGCATTGGGATAGTGAAGATATAAAGGAAGAGGTGAGTTGTCTACTGAATGGACAAGAATGCAAGGTGTGGCAGATAGTTGATGAAGAGGATAATGAATCTATTAGGAAGGAGGTTCTAAATAGTGAGATAAAGGTATGAGATAGAGGTATTGAAGATGACAACAAAGAAATAAGTCTTGAAGGGGTTGAAGATGGTGATAAGATCATGATTGGGACTATGTTGTGTCCATTGAAGATGGAAAAAGGTATAGGACAACAAAGTGTTGCTATGACAGTGGGTTATGAGCCTAAAGATACAGTGATCAAGATGGATAATGAGTTAGAAATGAGTGAGAAGGACTACCTAATGGAATGGCATGTAATGGAGAAGAAGTTGGTTGTGTAATGAAGTTAAGTAGTAGAACAACTTTCTACACTAACCTTCAGAGGAGGGTAATGCAAAAAAATTTATAGATCATCACAACAGTTACAAAAAACAAAAATAGATATAATAATATTCAAACCACAACACAGTGATTTATGTGGGGAAAACCCTTTCGAGAGAAGCACCCCACACTCTAAAAGTCACCCAATATATTATTCAGCAATCAAAACAGATTACAATATACTTGCAGAGAAATCTCTTCACAGGAGTACCACTAATTGGAGATTTAGAGGCAACTCAATATCCATAAGACTCTTACACACAACCTCTATCTCACACACCTCATATATAGGATATACACTACATGAAACAGTCAAGCGGTATTACAAAACCATGGGCTAAAACAACCCAATAAGGTGTAGTCAACGTTATCTCCCTATGAAATGCCCTATGACGTGTCCCTCCCTTTTTATAGCTCATTCATGTGTCTGATGTATTTTATATTTCCTATTTCAAGAGTACAAACTTTCGAAAGCCATAACTTGATAACCATGTGTCTGATTGATGAACTATTTGAAGCATCAGAAAGCTCACAAAGTGCTATATTGCCTTGTAAATGGCTTCACCATTTACACCCACTTTTCAGGGTGTTTTGAGGCTTCTAAAGTCCTCAAAATCAAATTCAAACCTTTCATTTAACCCCTCCAAAATGAAAAATTTAATATCTTCAAAACTAGTTGTGATCTTGCAACGTAACTTTACCGGAATGCTTATCTAGCAAACCAGAAGCTTCGAGGAGAATTTTGCACCATTTCATGCTCAAATGAAAACTTACTTTAAATACTAACCTCAAGTAAATGCAAGGTTGAGATGCCATTTTCCCAACAAATATACCACTTGTCGAACACCTTGAAAGAGAAAAGGGATTATTAACATAATGAATCAATTTCTATGGGCCAATAGACTCCGAGCACCATTGGAACTTAACTATGCTCACAACCTTAGCTAAAGAATCTACAACATTGATCAAAGTTTCTACCTTAACTAGCTTCACTCTACCATCTTTGACCATATCTATAATAAAATGATATTGAACATCAATGTGCTTGGTCTGGGCATGAAATGATGGGTTCTTAGCTAGGCAAATCGCACTTTGACTGTCAAATTAAGTTGTCATGGCTCCTTGTTTTATTCTAATGTCTAAACACAGTCCCTTAAGAAAAATGGCCTATTTACAAGCATGCGTAGCTTCCATATACTCTACTTCAATAGTGGACAAAGTAGCCACAACTTGTCACTTACTCATCCAACTAATTGCAACACCAGATAAAGTAAACACATAAGCACAAGTGGATCTTCTTTTATCAATATCACCTACGTAGCCATGAATATCAAGGGAAATCTTGTCTCCAACCAAATTACCATGATAACACAAAGAATGCTCTGAGGTATCCTTCAAATATCTAAAGACTTTTCACTGCATCCCAATGAACTCTACAAAGATTAGACATATATCTGGACATAACTCCCACTGCTTGGGCAAAGTCTGGTCTAGTACAAACCATAGTATACATAAAACTTCCAACTACACTTTGGTAAGGCACTCTACTCATGTCTTCCATCTTTGATGGGGATGGAGGACAATCTGTTGCAGATAATTTCATTCCAACTGTAAAAGGAACACACAATGGTCTACAATCCTGCATGTTAAACCTCTATAATATTGAAATCGCATACTTACTCTGGCCTAGCCATAGCTTTCTGTTCACTCTATCTCTTTTAATTTTCATCCCAAGAATGTGTTTTGCTGCATCAATATCTTTCATTTCAAATTTAGGAACGAGCTGAGATTTTAGTTTTGAAATCATCCCTTTCCCTTTACCAATGAATAACATATCATTAACATACAATGCAATGTACAGGAAATGATCACCATTAGTTTTATAATAAACATAGTGATCTGATTTAGAATGCTCAAATCCCAAACTCAATACATATGTATCAAATTTCAGGTACCACATCCTAAGACTTTGTTTGAGGACATACAAATGTTTCTTTGATTTATAGACCAAATTACTTTTACCTTTCACCACATAGTGCTCCGGTTGTGTCATATAAATATTCTCCTCCAAATCACCATGAAGGAAAGTAGTTTTCACATCCATTTTCTCAACCTCTAAATCATAAGCAACAACAATAGAAAGAAAAAATCTAACGGATGTCATTTTGGCAACAGGGGAAAATATCTCACCATAATCAACACCCTCAACCTGAGAGTATCCTTTTGCAACCAACCTTTCTTTATACTTTTCAATTCTTCCATCTGAACCTATCTTTTTCTTGAACACCCATTTGCAACCAGCATGCTTTCATCCTTCAGGCAATGGTACAAGATCCCATGTATCATTCTTTTTCAAATCTACCATTTCTTCTTCCATAGAAATCTTCCAGGATTTTGCATCATTCATACCTAATGCATCTTCTATAGATTTGGGTTCATCCATATTAGTATTCAAAGAAAAAATACATCTCCAATCATCAAGTGAATACCTTTCTAGTGGTTGTCTATGTAGTGCCCCTACCCTAGTCGGCCTTGTAAAATAGGTTTGACCTTGGTTGACTTTTTCTATGTGGCATTCTTTGATGGTTGATTGACCATTATGTAATGTTGTAGATTAGATAATATGAATATTGTGCATACCTGTTATTGTGCTTTCTCATCGATTCTTGTGTAAGTTTAATTGTTTCCCTAATTCTTGTTATAAATCTCGAGCTAATGCCTTCATTGAATATATATATATATATATATGCTTGTGTGACTCATGGTTGTAGGAGATTGCAGGTATAGTACCGCCTAGGCGCGAGGTTCATCTCCATCAGGATTTGTAGGGTTGAGTATACCTCTTTCATCCTTAAAATTTGGATTAGGTGGTCATAAAACCCTCATCTTACCTTAGCCATGATCAAGTGAGCATCGTCTGTGGTCCATCGGTTTCCCTTTTCGTTTGGGTTTGCATGTCATGTGATTGGTTGGCTTTCTTGGGTTGCGTGCCTTGCATGTGGTAAAATGGAGTATTTTATCCTAAGTATTTAATTCAATTTAATGTGTTCATTTATGCATTGGTAATTGAGAAATTTAAAATGAATAAGTTTCTTTTATGTGATTAATCATTAATTAAAAAGATCGCTTTATGTATGTTTGTAGCAAGTTTAAGTATTTAATTTGATTTAATGTGTTCATTTACGCATTTGTAATTGAGGAATTAAAATATATAGGTTTCTTTTATGTGATTAATCATTAATTAAAAAGATCGCTTTATTTATGTTTGTAGCAAGTTTAATTTAATGGTTAATTTTAAATAACGAATTTAATTAGTTTATACGTTTAAAAAGAAAAGATTTAAAGTTATTTGAAATAGAAATAATTTAATCTCTTTTGCATTTTGGAAAAGAAAGGTTAATTTTACTTATTTAAGAAAATCAATTTTTATTAGAAAAGCAAGTTTAATTTATATGTATATTTGATATAGTGTGAAAGATTGATTTTGGAAATTAATTTAATTAAAATATTTTATCTTCGTCAATATTGTGAAATATAAATGTTAGCTTAGTTAATATTGAGAAAATTAAAATTAAATGAGAGAGAAGCATTTTAATTTTAATTAGAAAAGCAAGGTAGATTATTTGAATAGTTGAAAAGAATGATTATTTTCATTTTTTATTTAAAAAAGTGCTTAAATTCGAAATTAGAATATTAGGTCAAAATTTTCATTCTTTTAACCTAGGTTGAAAAATATTTTGGGGGGTTTGTTGATTTTTTTTTGGATGGAAAAAAAAAATTGCGGATTTTGGAAGAAAGGAGGGATTTCTATAGCTACAGGTTGGGCTCATCTTCAAAATCTTGCCAAGAATGCGAAATGACGTAGGGTTCGAATGCATCTCTTGATTTCTTGTGATATTGAGTTTGTCTCTTCAAAAACAAGGGAATGGGTTTTCTTGAAGAATTCTTTCTTTAAACCTCCATGAATGAAAATCATGGTCTTGCTAGGAAAATTTTCTCATATTGTTGTTTTTTTTTTAACAATCTAGAAAATATATGTGGCTGTGAATAAAAGGAATTGGGCGTTTTAGTTTATTCGTTCTAGTTTACTTTTATTTCATTTGCGGGTTTTGTTGAGATTACAAAAAAAAATATACATGTCTGAAGATTGAAAATGAAATTTATCTCTCAAAAAATTCTAAGTCTGAGACTGCAAATTTGAGGGTATAGGTTTTAATTAAAATCAGATTTTAAAATGAAAAAAAAAAAAAAAAAAAATGAAATCTAAACTTTGTTTTGGGGCTAGGGTTTGGCGGGTGGAGGAGCCAAGGCTCGACTCACGCCACTGCCTCCCCCTTCCCCTCTTCCCCATGGAATTCCCATAGTGAGCGGTGCCCGCGGTGGCTGCTATGAGCGGCACCCGCAGTGGCTGCTGCGAGCGGTGCCCATTGTGCCCGTGGAAGGGGAGCTACGTGGGAGCTTCCCATCTCTCCCATGATGGGAGGTGGCTCTGCAGAGGTCTCCCCAACACTTTTATTAAAAAAAAAAAATTAATTAAAGTTTTTTTTTAAATAAAACAAAACTTGTTTATTTTTTAAAGTATGATTTAAATAGTTATTTATTTATTTATTAATATTTATTATTAATATATATTTTATTAATGAGGTTTAATAAATATATATTAAATAATAATTAATTCAAAATCTATGATTTATTTAAACAATTATTAATATATATATTTTATTAATGAGATTAATATATATATATATATATATATGTATATATAAAATAATACTTAATTTGAAATCATGTGTTATTAAATTTATAATTGTTATATTTTATTTCCTGGAGTTAATATTTTAATTGGAAAATTGCTTGGAATAAAATATATCTTGTTAATTTCTACATAATATGTTATTCAAGGATATATTATTATTGGATTTGAATATTCTAGGAGACCTAGGAATTTTTAGAAAAGAAATACTTATCAGTGGATGTCTTGTAGACTTAAATGATATGCTATTAGAATTATTAGAAATTTAATGATGTGTCGATTTGAGAATTGGTAAGATATTGTTGTTATCATTGGTGAAATAAATGGTTTAAATATACTTTCCCTCTATGATGAGAATTAGACAAATGGTAATATTGCAATTGTGGCATTGTATTCCCCTTGTAATTGTGATTTTCTGTTAATGTATTTAGAAAACTTAGATCATTTAGAAAACTTAATCAACTTTTATTGTTTAAACCAGTAGGAAAGAAGATTGCCCATTTCTAGTTATTGCCTATGCAAGTTAAATTTTTGTATTCGCTTTTGTTTAAAGTAATGGCAAGGCCTCAATATGTTGTTTGGACCCTATCATCTGGTTGGTTTGTGGTTGGCCATAGTTGGTCAGGTCCCCTAGTTAGAGTACCATCAGGCAATGGACCTTTGTACTAGCTTTTAATATGCTCAGTTGGACCTATTTCTATGTAGGGATCATTTACGATTTATTGGCCGATGTGGTCGTTTGTATATTGGTTGTGTTCACCTAAAAGGTAGGAATGTAAATGACATGAACCTTATGTAATCTCAACTTATTTAAATGATCAGAGGGGTCTTGCAGTTGAGCAGACCTGGAGATGTAGCCCAGTAGGGGTGAACTCCAATACCATCTTGGTGTTATGTGATGCTTTTGTCCTTGTGTTTCATGGTTAGTGTTAGCATGTATGGATGGAATTTTGATAGAATGTATAAGTGGGTTAGATGAGAATTATCGTAATGCATGTATATAGTCATCTTTCAAATGCAATAAATGGATCATGAAGGAATGTATTATGTTAATGTTAATGAAAATAAGTATGCATGAAAAGACCTCCTAGTTATGATGATGTTAATAGAGCATTTTGGTACAAGATGCATGGTATGAGTTTAATGCAAAATTGAACATAATGATTGGATAACGAACACAATGGATGAACTCATTTGGCTATTTACATTTTAACCTTAATAAATGAACTTCATCTCTTAGCAATATTTTAACTACAATGGATGAACTCATTTGGCTATTTACATTTTAACCTTAATAAATGAACTTCATCTCTTAGAAATATTTTAACTACAATGGATGAACTCATCTGGCTATTTACATTTTAACCTTAATAAATGAACATCATCTTCTTAGCAATATTTTAACTATAATGGATGAACTCATATGGTTATTTACATTTTAACCTTAATAAATGAACTTCATCTTATTAGCTATATTTCAATTGTAATGGACGAACTCATTTGGTTATTTACATTTCAATCTAAATAAATGAACTTCACCTTATTAACTATATTTTAACTATAATGGATGAACCCATTTGGTTGTGTACATTTTATCCTTTATAAATGAACTTCATTACATTAGCTATATTGTATCTAAAATGGATGGACTCGTCAAGTTAACCATAGTTTAACCTTAATGGAAGAATTTACATGTTATCTATGTTTTAACTTCTATGGGTAAATTTCCTCATGTTAGCCTCTTCTCCAACCTTAATGGAAGAGCGCATCCTACTATTTATTATTTTAATTTACTGAACAAATCATATCCGTGTTTTCAGTATAAACATGTAATTAAGATAACTGGCTTAATTGGATGAAATGTCACGAGTTGAGTTAAGTGTCAAGTTACGTAATCACATTGGGAAACTCCTTAGGTTGGTTTAGACTTCCGCTGTGTCATCAAAGCTTTAAGCTAACTCAATGTATCATCATGTTATGTCTTATTAAAAAAAAAAAAAATTTGCATTCCATTGGTGCATTTTAGCCCTATCCCTTTAAGGTTTCCTGGTGGGGCATTACACTTGGTATCAAAGCCCATGTTGCAACACTGGGATCTCTGGTTTCACTTGTGGCCTTAGTTGGTGTGAGGTGTATCTATCTTATGTTGTATGTTTGTCCTCCTTGTTGTGTGAGTATGATTGAGCAGACCTTAACTTGTGTGTAACATGTGTGTTCACACCCTATTTTCACCTTCTTAATGTGGGTACTTTGGTGTGATTATATGAGATTTGTCTGCCTATTGATGTCTTGGTCTACGAATTCTCTTATTCTGAAAGATAGTCGTATGTACCTTCCTTATTAATTCGTTGTACTCCTTGACTAATCCATTTGGGATGGTTAGTGTTCTCCTGAATCTAAAAGTACGAAATGTGCTTGTTATGGTTATAATCTATCTTAGTGTTGTCCGCTTGAAGGACTATTATGGCAAATATTAAATGCTTATTATGCAGTAAATTGAATGATTATGACCCTTCCCCATCTCTCTCTCTAGAGGTTAAAATGTTTTGATATGGGTAATTATCTCTTATTTGAGTTTTCTTATTGCAAAAGAAAGGTTACAATTTCTTGAGCCCTTGTGTGAGCCTTCTAATGCTTATGTGTTTTTAGATTATAAAAGGGCTTTGGTTCAAAAGTTAAGATTGGTTATTGAGAAAAAAAATTATACTCATTATTACAATCATTCAAACCTTCAACAAGGTTTCTATTTTTCAAGGTCCTTAGACCCTTTTCTCCAATGTGGCCAAGCCTCTGGTGCCATAACATAGTCTTCTTTGTAGGTAACTTTTCTTTAGAAGAAAGAGCACCCTTAGGTACCTAAAAGTCATTTCCATCTACTGAAGGTGAAACCCTCAAATATTTTATAGATTTACTTTTTATAGAAGTGCTATTACACTCAACAATGTATGCATCTATCTTATGCAAAGTGCCAAACCTGACACCTCTAGAAATTACCATAGCACCCTTAATCATCTTACATCTTGCTTCAAAAAGACTACCTGCACACCCGCATCTATCAATTTGCTCATAGATAACAGATTTCATTTTAAACTAGGGATATGAAGGACACCATTAATCTTTTTTATTCTACTATCAGAAAACCTGATTTTAACTTTACCTCGACCAACAATGTCGAAATGTGAATCATCACCCAAGTACACCTTACCTCCATTAAATTCTTCATATTCAGAAAACCAATCTCTATTGGTATTCATATGAAAAGAAGCACCTGATTCAATTAACCAGATATCATTACCTACAATGAATGCATCACCATCTTCCTTCTCGGACTCAGAATCAAAATTAATCTTCTTCTTTCTCTTCTTCTTTTCTTCTTTACATTCCTTACGAATGTGACCCAACTTACTGCAATTCTAGAAAATGACTTTGGACTTTCCAAGAGATTTTTATCTCCCTTTCGATTTGGACTTATTGCGCTTCTCATTCTTCTTCCCTTTCTCCTTAGGTCTTCCATGAATAGTTAGGGCATCCTTCAAACTGTGGGATACCTTCCTTTGCATCTCTTTACCAAGTAGGGCACCCACCACATCTTCAAACTTCAAAACAATAGAAGTAATGTCGATAGCCATAACAAGAGAATCTCATGAATCAAGAAAAGAACAAAGAAATATCTGACATTTCTCCTCTTTGTTCATCTTAACACCAACAAATACTAATTGAGCCACCAACATATTGAATGCTTCCAGGTGGTCTGCAACTCATCCACCCTCTTCCATCATCAAGGAATACAATTTCTTCCTAAAGAAAATATGATTTAATAAATATTTTTCTTGATACATTTCACCAAGCTTATCCCATAGTTTCTTTGTAGTGTTTTCTTCATGGACATTGATCAGAACATAGTCTGGTAGGCACAATCTGATTAGACCCCTGGCTTTTTAGTCCATAACATCATACTCAACCATCGTAGTAGGATCTGAGAGCCTTTGGACATTCGCATCAACAACATCTCATACATCTCGATCTATTAGAAGATCTTCCATCTTTAGCTTCCACATCTCAAAATTTGTTCCATTAAATTTCTCCACCTCCATTTTCCCTGATGAACTTGCCATTTGAAAATTCCTGCAACAAGATCAAAAAGTGTCTTCTGCAAAAGATCCCACCCAAATTTGGATTAGTTCAAAAAAATACCAACCACCCACAACTGAAACAAAAGGTGATCAAGCTTTGATACCACTTATAAGGAAGTTAAATAGCAAAACAACTTCCTACACTAACCTTGAGTGTAGGGTAATGCAAAACCTTTTACAGATTATCACAATATTTATAGAAAAAAGAAATAGATATAATAACATTCAAACCATAACACAGAGATTTAAGTGGGGAAAACCCTTTCAGGAGAAAAATTCCACACTCCAAAAGCCACTCAATATATTATTAAACAATCAAAATAGATTACAATATACTTGCAGAGAAAGTTCTTCGCAACAGTACCACTAATCAAAGATTTAGAGGTAACTCAATAGCCATAATACTCTTACACACAACCTCTATCTCACACACATCATGTATAGGAGATACACTACAAGAAAGTATCACTGCAATACAAAACCATGGGCTAAAACCACCCAATAAGGTGTAGCCAACCTTATCTCCCTTCTAGATGCCCTATGATGTGTCCCTCCCTTTTTACAGCTCATTTATGTGTCCAATTTATTTTATATTTCCTATTTTAAAAGTACAAACTTTCGGAGGCCATAACTTGAGAATCACGTGTCCAATTGATGAGACATTTGAAGCGTCGAAAAGCTTGCGAAGTGCTCTATTCCCTCATAAATGGCTATGCCATTTATGCCCAGTTTTTAGGGCATTTCAGAGCCTCTAAAGTTGTCAAAATCAAATTTAAACCTTTCATTCTAGACTCCTCCAAAACAAAAAATTTAATATATTCAAAACTAGTTGTGATCTTGCTACGTAACTTTACCGAAATGCTTATCTAGCTAACTAGGAGCTTTGGGGTTATAATTTCACACCATTTCATGATCAAATTAAAACTTACTATAAATAGTAGGGTATGTGCAGGATCATGGTGTGCCAAAACAGGCCCTTAAGTGACAACGAAATTTTAAAAAATCAAAGTTATACAACTTGACATGAAAAATTGAAGAAGTTATGAACATTATTTTTAAAATATGTAAGAAGAGAATCTATAGAAAATTGAATGTATTTTCTAAGCTACTAGTTGTTTTTTGAAAACAAAAATCCTATTTGATGAAAATTTCAAATTTCAATGCAGTGGTACAAGAATTTCAGGAAAAAGACAAGAAGTAGGTGTATGTCTAACCACCCTAATCACAATCAAATTATAATATTTTTTTATAAGATTTATAATATAAGTATTAGACTCATGTCTGGATGTGACACATATTTTTTTATAATTTTTATAAAGTAAATAATTATTTATGAATTTTTTACTACAACTTTTCATAAATTCAAAAACTCCTATGTCTGACCACCTTAACTTGGTCAAAATCTTATGAAATTCAATTTTTTAAAATTTTTCCCTATAGTATATGAAGCATAGGATGAGACGCATGTTTCAGATTCAAAAAATGTTATGTGGTTTGAAGGTTATGAGTATTTTTCAATTAGTCTATCAATCAGGACTTTTGTCAGAATTCAATTAGCAAATAAATAATAATAATTTATTAAAGTCAAAGACAACCTTATATTGTTGGAAATCTAAGAATGTCCTTAAAAAACCCTTTATGTTTTATCAATTTTGGCTATAAAAAAAGTCATCAGCCACCAGTGTAAAGTCTAGAAAATCAAAGAATACTGAAAAACACGTTTTTTTAGTTGACTTTCCAGGCTTGTCACTTCCAAGCCAAATCCCAAAGAAAACTGAAACCAAAATATGGAGGGAAAAATTTATGTTTTAAAATCGGATATCCAATTTTTGAAAAACAAATAAATATATTTTAGTAAATTGGGCATAACTTTTGAGTTTTATATCAAAATTTTGATTTTTTACAAGCGTTGGAAAGGTAATTAAGAGATCTATGATATGGAATAAGTAGATTTTAAATTATTTGTTTTAAAAAATAATTATAATTCATTTAAATTCATCCTTCATTTTTAAAACATAAAAAACTCGTGACTTTTTCATATGATTTCCCTATTGCATGAATCTTTGTAGCAATCATCTCAAAATAAACTAAATAAGTAATTAATTAATAATAGAAAATTTATGAATTTTATTGAGTTTGATAAATTTTGATAAACCATGTTATCTATGTTTGTTCCTTTCTCCACCTCTCTCCTAAACCTATCACTACACCTATTTGTTTCTTCCTCCCTCTCTTTTGTCCATATTTATACATCTCTCTCTAGACCTATATCTCTAACTATAAATGAATACCTCATTAAATATCTCAAGCTCTACAAGGTTCTTATATTTCTACCTCTTCATAGTTTCCTCCTCTATGTCACTCTCTCTTCCCTAAGATCTAGACTAGTCTCTCTGCATTTCCTTCTCATCTCTAGCAACAAAATTCAGAGGGGACAAGGAGAGGCATAGGGAAGTATCAAAAAAAGGAGAGAGGGAATGAGGTGAGAAGGAGAGATTAATTGGGGGGAAGAGAGAGTGTGTGAGAGAGAGCTATAGGTAATTAGGTGAAGAGATAGAGGGAGGGGGTGATTAGGGTGAAGAGAGAATGAGAGGGAGAGTTTGAGATTATTAGGGGGTAGGAGGAGAGGGGGGAGGGGAAAGTATCAACAAAGAGAGAAGAGAGATGGGGATAGAGGTGAAGAGAGACATAGAGAGTAATTAGGGGGTGGGTAGAGAGGGAGAGGGAAGTATCAATAAACCCATAGGAGGAGAGAGATGATCGAGGGTAATTGAGGGAAAGAAATAATGTGAGAGAGAATATGGTGTCCTGAAGGGTCATATCATGTCTCATGACACCTTAGGACACCATATGATGTTGTTATAAGTCTTATGGTGTCCTAAGGGGTCATATGGTGTTCTATAAGCCTTTAGGACACCATATGGTGTCATTAGGGGCCATATGGTGTGTTATGGGGTCATATGGTATCCTATGACCCCTTAGGACACCATATGACCCCTTACGTATTGTTAGGGGTCATATTGTGTTCATACGGGTCATATGGTGTCCTATGACCCCTTAGGACACCATATGGTGTCGTTGAAGGTTGTATGGTGTGCTGAGGGGTCATATTGTGTCCTAAGGGGTCACAAGAGATTGTATGACCCCTTAGACACTATATGATCCATTAGACTTTTTTAGGGCTCATACTATGTCCTAAGAGGTCATATGGTGTCCCATTACCCTTTAGGACACCATATGACCCCTTAGGACATCATATGGTGTCGTTATGGGTCTTATGGTGTCCTAAGGGGTCAGATGGTGTTCTATAACCCATTAGGACACCATATGACCCCTTAGGACATTATATGACCCCTTAGGATACCATACGATACCTTGGGACACCATATGGTGTCCCAAGGTATCGTATGGTATCCTAAGGGGTCATATGGTGTCGCAAGGAGTCGTATGGTGTCCTAAGGGGTCATATGGTGTCCTATGAACCCTTAGAACACTATATGACCCATTAGGTTTCATTAGGGGTCTTATTTTGTCCTAATGGGTCATATGGTGTCGTATGACCCCTTAGGACACAATATGCTTGGGAGACTATATGATGCTATGGGTTGTATGGTGTCCTATGACACCTTAGGACACCATATGACCCCTGAGGATACCATTTGGTGTTGTTATGTGTCGTATGGTGTCCTATGACCCCTTAGGTGTCATTAGGGCTTTTTTAATGTCCTAAGGGGTCGTATTGTGTCCTAAGGGGTCGTATTGTGTCCTAAGACCCCTTAGGACACTATATGACGTCGTTACGAGTCATATTATGTCCTAAGGGGTCATATTGTGTCTTATGACCCCTTAGGACACCACATGGTGTCGTTATGGGTCGTATAGTATTCTAAGGGGTCATATGGTGTTCTATGACCCTCTAGGACATCATATTATGTTGGTATGGGTCGTATGGTCTCCTAAGGGGTCATATAGTGTCCTATGACCCCTTAGGACACCATATGGTGTCATTATGTGTCGTATGGTGTCCTAAGGGGTCATATGGTGTTATATGACCCCTTAGGAAACCATATGATCCTTTAGGACACCATATGGTGTCGTTAGGGGTCGTATGGAGTGCTAAGGGGTCATATGGTGTCTTATGACCCCTTAGGACACAACATGACCCCTTAGTACACCATACAGTGTCCTTAGGGGTCATATGGTGTCCTATGACCCCTTAGGACATAATATGACCCATTAGGTGTTGTTAGGGGTCATATTGTGTCCTAACGGGCTATATGGTGTTGTACAACCCCTTAGAACACCATATGGTGGCGTTAGGGGTTGTATGGTGTGCTAAGGGGTCATATTGTGTTCTAAAGGTTCCTAGGATATCATATAACCCCTTAGGACACCATATGACCCCTTAGGTATCGTTAGGGGTCATATTGTGTTCTAACGAGTCATATGGTGTCTCATGACACCATATGACCCCTTAGGACACCATATCATGTGGTTATGGGTCTTCTTGCGTTCTAAGGGGTCGTATGGTGTTATATGACCAGTTAGGATACCATATGACCCCTTAGGAAACCATATGGTATCCTAACTGGTCATATAACACCATACGACCCCTTAGAATGCAAGAAGACCCATAACCACATGATATGGTGTCCTAAGGGGTCATATGGTGTCATGAGACACCATATGACTCGTTAGAACACAATATGACCCCTAACGATACCTAAGGGGTCATATGGTGTCCTAAGGGGTTATATGATATCCTAGGAACCTTTAGAACACAATATGACCCCTTAGCACACCATACAACCCCTAACGCCACCATATGGTGTTCTGAGGGGTTGTACAACACCATATAGCCCGTTAGGACACAATATGACCCCTCATAAAAGGTGGTATGGTGTCACAAGGGGTTGTATGGTGTCCTAAGGGGTCATATGTTGTCCTATGACCCCTTAGGACATTATATGGCATTGTTAGGGGTCATATTAAGTCTTAAGGGGTAATATTGTGTCTTATGAACTATTAAAACACCACATGGTGTCATTATGGGGCGTATAGTGTTCAAAGGGGTCATAAGGTGTTCTATGACCCTCTAAGACACCATATTATGTTGTTATGGGTTGTATAGTCCTCTAAGGGGTCATATGGTGTCCTATGACCCCTTAGGACACCATATAGTCTCATTATGAATTGTATGGTGTCCTAAGGGGTCATATTGTCTTCTATTACCCCTTAGGACACCATATGACTCCTTCGGACAACATATGGTGTCATTAGGGGTCATATGGTGTTCTAAGGGGTCAAATGGTGTCCTATGACCCCTTAGAACACCATATGACCCCTTAGGTATCGTTAGGTGTCATTTTGTCGAGTCAGGGGTCATATGGTGTCTTATGACCCCTTAGAACACAATATGACCCCTTAAGAAACCATATAGTGTCGTTAGGGGTTATATGGTGTCCTATGACCCCTTAGGTGTTGTTAGGGGTCATATTGTGTCCTAATGGGTCATATGGTGTCCTACGACCCCTTAGGACACCATATGGTGTCGTTAGGGGTTGTATGGTGTGCTAAGGGGTCATATTGTGTCCTAAAGGTTCCTAGGACATCATATAACCCCTTAGGACACCATATGACCCCTTAGGTATCATTAGGGGTCATATTGTGTCCTAAGGGGTCATATGGTGTCTCATGACACCATATGACCTCTTGGGACACCATATCATGTCGTTATGGGTGTTCTTGTGTTATAAGGGGTCATATGGTGTTATATGACCCCTTAGGATACAATATGACCCCTTAGGACACCATATGGTGTCGTAAAGGGTCTTATGGTGTTCTAAGGGGTCATATGGTTGTCCTATGACCACTTAGGACACAATATGACCTCTTAGGTATCGTCATGGGTCGTGTTGTGTCCTAATGGGTCATATGGCGTTCTATGAGCCCTTAGGACACCATATGATCCCTTGGGACACTATATGGTTTTATGGGTTGTATGGTATCCTAAGGGGTCCTATGATGTCCTATGACCCCATAGGACACTATCTGACGTTGTTAGGGGCCATATTATGTCTTAAGGGGTAATATTGTGTCTAATGACCCCTTAAGACACCACATGGTATTGTTATGGGTCGTATGGTGTTCTAAGGGGTCGTATGGTGTTCTATGACCCTATAAGATACCATATTATGTTTTTATGGGTTGTATGGTCCTCTAAGGGGTCATATGGTGTTCTATGACCCCTTAGGACACCATATAGTGTCATTCTACATCGTATGGTGTCCTAAGGGGTCATATGGTGTTCTATGACCTGTTATGACACCATATGACTCTTTAGGACACCATATGGTGTCATTAGGGGTAATATAGTGTGCTAAGGGGTCAAATGGTGTCCTATGACTCCTTAGAACACCATATGACCCCTTAGTTATTGTTAGGTGTCATTTTATGTTGTTAGGGGTCATATGGTATCCTATGACCCCTTAGGACACAATATGACCCCTTAAGACACCATATAGTGTTGTTAGGGGTCATATGGTGTCATATGACCCCTTACGACACAATATAACCTCTTAGGTGTTGTTAGGGGTCATATTGTGTCCTAACGGGTCATATGGTGTCCTACGACCCCTTAGGACAACATATGGTGTTGTTAGGGGTTGTATGGTGTGCTAAGCAGTCATATTGTGTCCTAAAGGTTCCTAGGACATCATATAACCCCTTAGGACACCATTTGACCCCTTAGGTATCATTAGGGGTCATATTGATTCCTAAGAGGTCATATGGTGTTATATGACCCCTTAGGACACCATATGGTATTGTAAGGGGTCGTATGGTGTTCTAATGGGTCATATGGTGTCCTATGACCCCTTAGGACACCATATTACCCCTTAGGTGTCGTCATGGGTCGTATTGTGTCCTAATGGATCATATGGTGTTCTATGACCCCTTACAACACCATATGACCCCTTGGGACACTATATGGTGTTATGGGTCATATGGTATCCTAAGGGGTCATATGGTGTCCTATGACCCCTTAGGAGACTATCTGACATTTTTAGGGGTCATATTATGTCCTAAGGGGTAATATTATGTCTTATGACCCCTTAAGACACCACATGGTATCGTTATGGGTTGTATGGTGTTCTAAGGGGTCGTATGGTGTTCTATGACCCTCTAAGACACCATATTATGTTGTTATGGGTTGTATGGTCCTCTAAGGGGTCATTTGGTGTTCTATGACCCCTTAGGACACCATATAGTGTCATTATACATCATATGGTGTCCTAAGGGGTCATATGGTGTTCTATGACCCCTTAGGATACCATATGACTCCTTAGGACACCATATGGTGTCATTAGGGGTCATATGGTCTGCTAAGGGATCAAAAGGTGTCCAATGACTCCTTAGAACACCATATGGCTCCCTAGTTATTGTTAGGTGTCATTTTGTGTCGTTAGGGGTCATATGGTATCCTATGACCCCTTAAGACACCATATAGTATCATTAGGAGTCATATGGGGTCCAATGACCCCTTACAACATAATATGACCCCTTAGGTTTTGTTAGGGGTCATATTGTGTCCTAACGAGTCATATGGTGTCCTACGACCCCTTAAGACACCATTTGGTGTCATTAGGGATTGTATGGTGTGCTAAGGGGTCATATTGTGTCCTAAAGGTTCCTAGGACATCATATAACCCCTTAGAACACCATATGACCCCTTAGGTATTGTTAGGGGTCATATGGTGTCCTTGTGAGATTTTGCCAAGATCAAGAGCTCAATGAAATGTACAAAATAGAGACACAATATGGGACAAGAATAAACTGTATTCTCATCAATAGAAAATGATCAATAATAATAATTCAATAGTTACATACAATGTAGATGAGCTTGCTTATATAGGCAAGGCTAGGGATATGTGAGCACACAAACATGACATGTGGCTCAATAAGAAACAAGGGTAGGTAGGAAATAGGTGTGGGTAGGTAGGAGAAATAATATAATAGTCCACATGAGGTGGATCACCCACTGAATGTGGAGTGTAACAACAAGAGTGGAGTGTAACAACAAGATCAACACCATAAAAGGTGGAATTTCTCCTACACACACTATCCCAATGTGGCACAAACACCCAAGTGTCTCATACCCAAACTACTATGAAATGCATTTCCTAAGTAAACTTAAGTAAAGTGTAATAATATCCAAGATGAATAATTATTTACACCAACACCCCCCCTTAAGTGCAACTTAGAGGAATGCACTTAAGTCTACAATGCAACTAAGCAATGCAAGATGGGTCTCGGCTACGAGGCTGTGTTAGGTACCCATGTACAAATGCAAATGCATGCAAACCAATGCAATGAAAACTCTCACAAAGTGGGGAAAGAGAGAAAAACCCAATGGGAAAAAACCCTCCCCCAAAAGAGAGATGAAAAACATACAAGAGAACTCTCATACAAGAATGTGAAGGACAAAACCCCATGTGAGGAAAAAGTTCCCCCAATATGAGAGAAGAAGAGAAGCTAGGAAGCCCCCCCTCAATGTGGAATCTGCACCAATGATAGAAGCTCGATGTATGAAGAAACTGCTCCACGAACATCGAACAACATTTCTCCCCTTAGGAAGAAACAAAACCAAAGGTGTATCCATGAAGTCTCCCCAATCATGAAGGGAAGATGTATGAAGAAAACTCATGATGAATGGAATCTCTAAAAACTGCTCAAGTGTCCCCATGTCGATGCTGAAAGATACCCCCTCCAAAGGTGGTAAACTGTGCCACACTGCTGAAAAAGGCACTCCAAGATCTAGTGGAGATGGATGTAGAACATGTCCCAAAGACTCACATGTCTCCTCAAAACATAAAGAGACCTCCTCCAACTGCTGTACATAAGTATCCACAATCGTGTCAACCTCGAAAGAATGATCATGTAGAGAATGAACAAGAGGGTCAGAGTGTGCCCTCGCAACAATCGAAGAAGGATCACCTTCATCAAAGAGAAGATGAATGTCATCAATGATGTCTCCCAAATCTGCAATGTAGGATTCCATGAACAAACCTGTAATATATGTCAAGTAGTCATCCCATGAATCTGAAGCTGGAAGACAATGAATATCCTACTGCACTGAATCACATGAAGGCAAAATTGTCGCACTATATGCATCATCAGGTGCAATAGGTGATGTGATATCAATATGAGGAGATGAAATACAAGACTCAAGAATGGGCTCACATGTGAGAATCCCCATGTTCAAGTGTCCAAAGTTCTCCTCAAAAATCTGAACCATCACAAGAAATGTGATCATCATGTGTAGAATCATCAAATGTGAAATCATCATCATCAACAAAATCTAAAAAGGAGTATAACCGAGATGCATGATCAACCACCCCAGTTGCAATGATAGCTCTAGTCTCCATGTCTCCAATGAAAACTGAGTCAGGTGTGAACTCCACAACTCTCTTAGTTGCGCCATGTGTGATTTGATAGATAGAAAGGAGATTGTTTGTCAAGTGGGGTACACACAACACATCATTGAAGGAGTTATCCCCAATGTCAATAGATCCTTTCCCAGTCACATCCATGTATGTATGATTGCCCATCAAAATCTGTGGCATGGTGCAAGGCTCAAATGTAGAGAACATAGACTGCGAAGATGCCATATGATGAGAAGCCCCTGAATCTAGAAGCCATCTCTCTGAATCATGACTGATAGTAGCACATAGAGCTTTTCCTTTTCTTGTTCCAAAAGAGTGAGTCTTTCCACTTGTAGAAGCCATGAATGCTTGCCCTTTTCCTTTTGAATGTGAGGAAGTGGAAGTTCATGAATCATCCTTCTTGTAGACTTTAGGCAAATCAATGTTATGCTTTTTGATGATATGTGTGAGTTCATCAATCTTCTTAGAATGGCAACGATGCTCCTCATGACCAATATTTTTACAATAAGCACAAGTAGGTCTCTCCCTCTTTGGTGAATTATCTCTCTTGGAAGAGGATGAATCTCCTTGTTGTGGAGAAGATGGTGCTTTGTCCTTAGGCTTTGATTGCCATTTCTTCTTGTTTGAGTTGTCCTTTCCTTGATTTCTTGTGTTCCCTTGATTTGCCACTAATGCTCGAGACTTAGAAGCCTTAAGAATGCCCATGCTTATCAACTTAGTTTGTTCCATCATCAACATTTCATTGAAAGCATCAAATGTAGGCATTTTGTAGCTTGAACCCATTGTCATCCTATGGGTTTGGAAACTAGAAACAAATGCTGCATATTCTTGTGGAAGCTTGCCTATCAAGTTGAATATCAATTGAGTATCCTTCCTATCAATGCCACAATCTTTGAGTTGTGCCCTCAACTCATTTTCCTTAGTGACATAATCTTGTATAGTATCAAAGTTCTTAGGATCTAACATGGTGAGATCACTATCAATTTGATATCCCCTAATCTCATCAACTTGACCATACAAGTCTTGAAACTTTTGCCAAGCATCCTTGATTAGAGTACATTTCTCAATATGAAAAATGAAATCCTTTGATACATACTTTCTTAAGGTACCAATTGCCATGATATTTTTAGTGAGCCAATCCAAGTGACCAACTAGATCAACCTTAGGATCAGTGGGAGCAACAATAGTTCCATCAATGTAATGAGTGAGTCATTTTTCCATAAGTTTACTCCATGCATCAATTTTCCAAGTAGCATAGTTATGTGGAGTTAAGAGAGGAAAATTAGAAGAACCCAAAGCAGAAAAAAGGAAGGAACACAAGAGCACAAAAGCACAAGAGACACCCCCCCAAATTCACTCAATCAAAGTACCCCCCCAAAGTGATGATTTTGGCACTTTATACTTAGTGCGATTACAATGAGCCACTTGCAAAACAAGGCAAAGTGGACTTATGATGCAAATTTTACAACTTCTCAAATGAGATACAAGAGACTTCAATCAATAGTGTAATGAATCTAACTGAGATTCAAGCAAATATACAAGTACCAAGAGAGCTAAAAATGGCCAAAATCTGAAAGTACAATTTCTACTTACAATGGCATCAATCTGATAGCAGCATGTGAAATTAGATGAAAAAATACGCACTTTAAAAAAAAACGGCACTTGAAAAGGAGGTTGTATGACCCCAAACGAAGCCTCTGAAGTTGCAAAAACTGGGATTACTCAGGTACAGTCACCAAAAAACTGCATTTTCTAAAAAATCAGTGCATCAAAATCAAAAAAATTCTTCACCACTATGGAGAGCACAAAATTCTAGCCTATTTCAAAAAAAATTGCTCAAAAAAAGGAGCAAAAATGAGCAAGTTATGGCCATTTGAAGTTGAACTGCAAAATAAAAAATGCAAATGAGAGGGCCCTGGAAATTTTTTTTTAAATGCTGATGTGGCGCTGACGTCAGCAAGTCACTGTGTTAAATTTGACGACTGTATGACCATCGCAAAAACTTCGCCTATCTACTGACTGGGCGTCCGTACTGTACGGACAGATGACGTGTCAGATGACTGTGCAGGCCTTAATGTATGGATTTGCTGACTGGGCATTGTACAGTGGCGTATGGAAAATCTGACGTAGCAGATGGCGTGGTTGCAGATTGTGTGTATGGGAGGTACCCACGGGGCAGTGGCCACCTGCCACGTGGCGGACGCGAGTTCGCCTGTCAGGTTGACCACCGGCAGAGGGAGCGGCCGGAGCCGAGAGAAAGCCGGTGGTGGCGGGGGAGCTGAGGCGCTCAGGCTGCAGTTCAACGAGGGTGCGGAGCCGATGGCGAAGGACTTGGGCGCTAGGGAGGAGGTAGCGGGTGCCGGCGGTAGGTGACGCGGCCGTCGGGAGGATGGAAGCCGAGGCGGTGCTGCTGCCGGCGAGCTCCGGAGGGTACACAGTCGGAGCGGGTAGAAGGCAGCGGCAGCAGGATGTGGGCGGCCGGCAGGAGGAGCTGGCGAGGTGGCGGCGACATCGTGGCGGTTGCAGCAGAGAAAACACTACGATGGGCGCGGGACGAGGCATAGGGTATGGGCGGTGTCGGCGGCATAGCAGGTACCTATCAGCGGCGGGTACAGGTACGCCACCTGCAACCTGTAATATGTAGGTACGAGGGGGTTTGCGGACCCCCAAAAATTGCTTTTTGATTTTTTTTATTTATTTATTTCGAAATTTTTTCTTTTTTTTTTATTTTTGATTTTTGAAAAATATTTTCAAAAAATGAAAAAAATTTTTTTTTGAAAAAATAATAAAAATTTTGGAAATCCATACGATTATAGCAAAATTGGCTCAAAAAATTTTCTCACCAAAATAGGCCGACTTTATAACCAAAATTCATGGAAACGACCTTCTAGACGCAATGGCGAGGCCGGAACTATTCTAGGACGCCTCCAAAAGATGTTGCTCCTCAGATCTGCCTCTTGATGTCGCAATAATGCCTCTTCAAGATGAATCAATGAAGCCCCAATGGCTCTGATACCATGTGAGATTTTGCCAAGATCAAGAGCTCAATGAAATGTACAAAATAGAGACACAATATGGGACAAGAATAAACTATATTCTCATCAATAGAAAATGATCAATAATAATAATTCAATAGTTACATACAATGTAGATGAGCTTGCTTATATAGGCAAGGCTAGGGATATGTGAGCACACAAACATGACATGTGGCTCAATAAGAAACAAGGGTAGGTAGGAAATAGGTGTGGGTAGGTAGGAGAAATAATATAATAGTCCACATGAGGTGGATCACCCACTAAATGTGGAGTGTAACAACAAGAGTGGAGTGTAACAACAAGATCAACACCATAAAAGGTAGAATTTCTCCTACACACACTATCCCAATGTGGCACAAACACCCAAGTGTCTCATACCCAAACTACTATGAAATGCATTTCCTAAGTAAACTTAAGTAAAGTGTAATAATATCCAAGATGAATAATTATTTACACCAACAGTCCTAATGGGTCATATGGTGTTCTAAGGGGTCATATGGTATCCTATGACCCCTTAGGTGTCGTCATGGGTCATATTGTGTCCTAATGGGTCATATGGTGTTCTACGACCCCTTAGGACACCATATGACCCCTTGGGACACTATATGATGTTATGGGTCATATGGTGTCTTAAGGGGTCATTTGGTGTCCTATGACCCCTTAGGACACCATATAACCATTTAGGATGCCACATTGTGTCATTAGGGGTCCCATGGTGTCCTAAGGGGTCACTTGGTGTCTTCGGATCCCTTAGGACACCATATGGTGTCATTAGGGGTCTTATTGTGTCTTAAGGGGTCATATGGTGTTTTATGACCCCTTAGGACACCATATGACCCCTTAGGAGATAATATGGTGTCGTTAGGGGTCATATTGTGTCCTAAGGAGGCATATGATGTTCTATGACCCCTTAGGACATGATATAACCCACTCAGAGACCATATATACTAAGTTTCAAATAAGGAGAGATATAAGGGTCAAGAGAGATGAAGAACTAAAGAGAGGAAAAAGAACTAAAGGATAAGGACATAAATAGAGATATAGATATTAAGGAGTATGAAGTGAGAGGGAGAAAAACTAAAGGACAAGGATAGATAGAAAGAGGTAGACATATCTAGATATTAAAAAGGAGAGAGGATGATAGAGATAAAAAATGAAGATAAAGGGAGAGGGAGATGAATAGATATATATATAGAGAGAGAGAGAGGTAAAGACAAAGATAAATATATGAAGAGATGGATAAAAAAGGATAGAGAGGGGTAAAGAGAGAGATAAATAATGGAAGAGATAGAGAGATATAAAGGAAGAGAAATATCGATAGATAGAGAGATATAGATAGTGCAAGAGAGTGAGAAAGAGAGATAGCGATTATAGATAGGGATAGATAGAGAGGGAGAGACAGAGAAAGAGGAAGATATAGAGATATATAAAGGCACTATAGAGAAGGATGTGGGGAGAGAGCCAGAGATATATAAAGATGGAGAAAATAAAGAGATAAAGGTAGAGAAATGGAAAGATACTTCAAGAGGGCAATAGAGGAAGAGACAGAGAAGTAGATTAATCATGTATAGAGGAAGATATATAAAGATAGAGGAACATATAAAAAGAGAGATTGATAGGGAAAAAGATGGAGATGTGAAGATGGAGATAGAGATAGATATGGATAGAAAGTGATAGAGAGAGTAAGACAAATGGAGGGAGAGATGGAGTGAATAAGTGATATTTAGAGATAACGAGATATAAATATACATAAAGACATATCTATAGGGATTGAGAGATAGAGGGGACAAGATAGGGAGAGAAAGGAGGTGATAGAGACAAGTAATATATAAGTATAGGTAGGATAAGGTAGAGGAGGGAGATAAATAGAGAGAAGAGAGATTATTAGAGAGAAATATAGAAATAAGGAGTGACAATGATGGAGTGGGAGAGGGAGAGATAGGAATAGAAAGATGGAGATATATGCAGAGATGCATGTAACTTGGGATTTTTTTTATCTAGATGGTATGATAAAATAAGTGACATAAGTAGAGAAGAAATAAATAGATAAAATATATTATATAAGTATAGATTTACAAGTGATAGATAAAGCAGGTGATAGGAAAAAAATGAGACTTTCTATGCAAAATTTGTGAGTATTTAAAGTTTTAAAATTGAAGGACTAACTTCAAATGATTATAATTGATTTTTGTTCTATAATATCATCAAAATACCTCATCGATTTGATAGGTCTCTAAATTACCTTTCCAACACCTATAAAAATCAAAATTTTGATATGAAACGCAAACATTATGCCCATTTTACTAAACTATGTTTTTCATGTTGAGAAAAACGAATATCCGATTTGAAAAAAGTATGACATCACACTAGTGACATCACAATAGTGACTTCAGAAATCGGATATCCGATAATATCGGATATCCGATATTATCGGTTATTCGATATTAACGGATATCCAATTTGGTTTGGTATTACCAAACCAAATTCAAATTTTGACCGATCCAAACACAAAGTCAAAGCGGATTTTGGCGTGTTTGGAAAGGTTTAAAATGCTTTTTTTTTCATTGCCACTTTTTGGCCCCCCATGATCTTGCACATACCTAGTAACCTCATGTAAATGCAAGGTTGAGAAACCATTTTCGCAACAGGTTGAAGTAAACCAAAGTGACATCATGACAAGTAGTAGTGGTACTCAGATTGAGAAAGAGCGGGAAGTTGTAGTCACCATGAAGGGTGAAGATGAGTAGGTAAAGCATGAGAAAATGGTCTCAATGAAGAAAGAGACTAAGACTAAAAAATTGATAGTGATGGGTCATGAGAAGGATAAAGAGTTTGTGTGGTCTCCAAGTGAGATGGAAAAGTGAGGATATGTTGATGTCAAGGTAGTGAGCTATCTTTGGTTCATAATATTAGTTGTGATGTAGATGTATACTATTTTAATAGTGATTCCAAGCCTAAGGAAGTTGGTAATTGTTGTGAGGAGGAAAGGTAAGAGGCAAAGGGTGACACAAGCTTGTTGTTGCTTCTTGATTTTGTTGATTTTGTTGATGAATGTTAAATTAAAGGTAAAAATGAAAGAAGAAATTCAGAGTGTGGATTGTTTTGTCATGAAGAAAGTTGAAAGACAAATTGGAAGAATATGGAAGAAGGCAAATCAAATTTTAGAGGTGTAGATCCAAGTTGGTAAAGAAAGCATGAAGGATCCAAGTAGCCAAACAAGCATGAAACGTCAAAAAGAGGATATGTACAAACATAAAGTGAATATGATATTATTTTAAGGATAGAGAGGAGAATCTAATCAAGCTTTTTTTGTAGGTACAACAGTTCCAAGAGACTTGGAAAGATTTCAAGGTCGGGAGTATGGTGCAGGATCACCTAATAGGCCTTCATTCTTTAATGATTAAATGATGCAATATCATAAGTATTTTGAGTTAATTTTATGTAATAAGGTCAATCATGGCCATTCTTAATGTAATAAGTGTCTTTGAAGTCATTAGATAGGGTTTTGAGTCAAAATGAGGTCATATTGACAAAACATGTCAAGATATCACAAATGTGTGTAAATGGGTCTAGTATGGTATTTTATTATTTATAAGGGTATTTTTATTTAACTGGACCTATTTGAACCACTATGGAGTCATGGAAGTCATAGATTAACTCTAGATGCAATTTGGAGCGAAATTGTCAAAATTGACAAAAGAGTTGTCAAGTAGCTTTTGAGTTTGTAAGGCTAATTGTGTGTTTGTTGTTAAAATCAGTTTTAAAGGTGTTTATAACTATTTGGAGGCTTGGAATGCATTAAAAAATCCTTGTACATATTTGGGTATGGTTGTTGGTGGATGTAATAAGAAAAATCAATAAAATATCTTGATGTTCCCTGCATTTTCTGGTTTTTTCAGAAAAATAGTCTGCTATTTAATGTTTTCCATTATTTTAACCTATTATTTTTAGGATAAAATCAATATTACATGGTAGAGAGTTGAATCCCACGCACTTTCTCTTTTGTCTCACTGAATTTAATTTTAATTTAAAAAAGTTATAGTAATTTTACTAAAAACAGTCAAAACCTTGCCCTAGGGTTTGTTGAGGCATTATAAAATGTAAACAGCCTCCATTCCATGTGATAAAGGGCCAAATTTTTTTGGATTGGATATAAAATATATGCATTTAGTTTCCCTTTTTTTAATGGATTCATCCATGATTTTGGCACATGCAAACAAAGAGAAAGTTGACTGAAATTGTGTCTCAGTCTAGGACAACAATGTAAAAGAGGAAGTTTTGGTTGGTTTGAATTTCTTGGAGGATGTTGAGGGGTAAAGTGAGGGTTTTGGAGAGTGTGTGATGGTTTCATATACATGGAACAAGGGTTTTCAAGTTGGGTAAATAATCCAAATGCACAAACTATTGACTGTCCTAAAATGGCTAGTGGATATCCTAGTTTGACAGTTTAACAAGAACTTGTGTTTGTGAGTTTAAATGCTGGTTGGTTTTGTAGTTGAAGTTGGTGAGTGATTGGGAAAACCCTAATGAGTCTCTATAATCCTTTTGAGGTATTGATAAGTGAAAAATAAACCTTTATATATGATTGTCCTACATGTTGTTGGTTGTCCTAAACATGTTGTTGATTGTCCTATAAAAAGTGAGTCCTCATTGAACATTGTTTTGTCATTTTGGGAGGTTGGGTGGGTAGAGAGAGTCCAAAGTGAACATATTGATAAGACTTTTAGGATTTACAAGGGATCTGTGTGTTTATGAGGAATACTTGTGGCAATTTGTGAAGTTGGGAACTAGTGAAAAGTGGGAGTCCTAGTTGGGGCAGCCTTGATTGTGTGAGTACAAAGGAGACTAATGGTGTTGAAATGTTATGGAACATGGTTTGGGTTTCAAGAGATTTAGTATGCATGTATGAATGTGTGTGAGTGGTTGGTTAAAGTTTTGAGAAGCTTGGGTGATTTTTGGGCTATTGTAGCCTTGTGAGTGGATTTGTGAAGTTATGGAAGACTTAGTATCTATTGGTTAGGCAAGTTGGGAGAAATAAATCTCCCTAATGTGGTTTTGGTGAGGATTCTCTACATAACTCTTTAGTAAAATATGATGTCCTAAGGGGTCATATGGTTTTCTAACACATGTGTGGCCCTTTAAGACCCCATATGACCCGTAACGACACCACATGACCCCTTAGGACACCATATGATCCCTAACGACATCAAATGACCCCCTAGGACACCATATGATCCCTAATGATGCCAAATGACCCCCTAGGACACTATATGACCCCTTGGGACACCATATGACCCATTAAGATACATATGACCCCTAACAACACCATATCACTCCTTTTAGTATCCTAGAACATGACATTACCCCTTAGGATAACATATGACCCCTTAGGATAACATATGACCCCTTAGGATACCATATGATGTTTGAAGAGGTCATTGGTGTTCTAACACATGTGTGGAACCATATGACCCCTAATGAAACTATATGACCCCTTACGACACCATATGACTCCTTAGGACAATTTGATGTCATATGGTGTCTTAAGGGGTCATATGGTGTCCTAAGGATTCATATGGTGTCCTAACACATGTGTGGCCCCTTGGGACCCCAAATGACCCCTAATGACACAATATGACCCCTTAGGACACCATATGAACCCTTAGAACAGTATGATGTCCTAAGGGGTCATATGGTGTTCTAACACATGTGTGGCCCCTTAGGACCCCATATGACCCCTAACGATACCATATGACCCATTAGCACCCAATATGACCCCTTAGGATACCATATGACATGTAACGACACCATATGACCCCTTAGGACACCGTATGACCCCTTTTAGCATCCTATTACATGACATGAATCCATAGGAGCCCTTAGGATACCATATGACATTCTAAGGGGTCATATGGCATCCTAAGGTATCATATGGTGTTCTCAAACATGTGTGGCCCCTTAAGACCCCATACGACCCCTAACAACACCATATGACCTCTTTAGACACCATATCACCCCTTAGGACATCATATTTTCCTAAGCGGTCATGTGGTATCCTAAGGTGTCATATGGTGTCCTAAGGGGTCATATCATGTCGTTAGGGGTCATATGTGGTCCTAAGGGAATACACATGTGTTAGAACACCATATAACTCGTTAGGACACCGTATGACCCATTAGCACACCAAATGACCCATTAGGACATCATATTGTCCTAATGGGTCATATAGTGTCCTAAGGGTTCATATGGTATCATTAGGGGTCACATGGGGTCATAAGGGGGAACACATGTGTTAGAACACCATATGACCTATTAGGACATCATACGGTGTCCTAAGGGGTCATATGGTGTCGTTAGGGGTCATATAGGGTCTTAAGGGGACACACATGTGTAAAAAAGCTATATGATCCCTTAGGACAACATATGACCCTTTAGGATGTCATATGATGTCATTAGGGCTCATATGGTGTCCTAAGTGATAATTTCATGTATGAGGATGTTAAAAGGGGTCATATGGTGTCGTCGAGGATCATATGGTGTTCTAAGGGGTTATATGGTATCATTGAGGGGTCATGTGGTGTCCTAAGGGGTCATATAATGTTGTTAGGGGTCTTATGGTGTCCTAAAGGGTCATGTCACTTACTAGGATCTTAAAAGGGGTCATATGGTATCCTAAGGGGTCATGTCATGTACTAGGATGTTAAAAGGAGTCATATAGTATCTTAAGGGGTCATATAGTTCCTGAGGGGTCATATGGTGTCTTGAGGGGTCATATAGTGTCCTAAGGGGTCATATGGTGTTCTGAGGGGTCATATAGTATCCTAAGGGATCATATGGTGTTCTTAGAGGTCATATGGGGTCCTAAGGGGCCACACATGTGTTAGAACACCATATGACCCTTTAGGACATCATATTGTCCTAAGGGGTCATGTCATGTACTATGATGTTAAAAGGGGTCATTTGGTGTTGTAAGGGGTCATATAGTGTCCTAAGGGGTCATATGATGTCATTAGGGGTCATATGGGGTCTTAAGCAGCCACACATGTGTTAGAACACCATATGACACCTTATAACATCATATGACCCATTAGGATCCATCATATTGTCCTAAGGGGTCATGTCGTGTACTAGGATGTTAAAAGGGGTCATATGGTGTTTTGAAAGGTCATATGGTGTCTTAAGGGGTCATATGGTGTCATTACGGGTCATATGGGGTCCTAAGTGGCAACACATGTTTTAGAACATCATATGACTCCTTGGGACACCATATCCTTAGGACAAAATATGACCCATTAGGACATCATATTGTCCTAAGGGGTTATATGGTGTCCTAAGGGGTCATGTCATGTACTAGGATGCTAAAAGGGTTCATATGGTGTCTTAAGGGGTCATTTCATGTACTGGGATGTTAAAAGGGGTCATATGGTGTCATGAGGGGTCATATGGTGTCCTAAGGGGTCATATGATGTCATTAGGGGTCATACGTGTTTCTAAGGTGCCACATGTGTTAGAATACCATATGACCCCTTAGGACACCATAAGAGAGAAAGTATTGCAAAGGATAAAAGGGGACAAAGGTAGAGAGGTCCTAAAGGGACTTAGAGAGAGTGAGAGAGAGAGAGAGAGAGAGAGGGAGAGGGGGGGGGAGAAAAGGAGAGAGTTCCTAAAAGGAATTAAGGGGAGGGGCACTATATGATCCCTTAGGACACTATATGATGTCCTAATGAGTCATATATGTTCTAACACATGTGTGACCCTTTAGGACCCTATATGACCCTTAATGACACCATATGACCCCTTAGGACACCATATGATAAAGATAAAGGAAGAGAGAGAGAGAGAGAGAGAGAGAGAGAGAGAGAGAGAGAGAGAGAGAGAGAGAGAGAGAGAGAGAGAGAGAGAGAGAGAGAGAGGGAGGTATGCACTATGCAGAGAAGTAGAGGTAGAGAGTGAGAGGGGATGTATGTAAGGAAACGTTGAATATATATATATACACATATATATGTATGTATAAAGAGAGAGAGAGAGAGAGAGAGAGATTTGGGGAGGGGGGTAGAGAGGTGAGATAGAGAGGATACAATGTGTGTCATGTATTTAGAGAACATAGGGGAGATATGAAGAAGGGTGAGAGAGATAGGTTTAAATCTTGGAGGAGAGGAGAGAGTGAGATGGGGAGATGGGGGAGGGAAAGGGAGATGGGGAGTGATAGGAAGAGAGATGGATGAAGATAGAGAAAGTGAAATAGAGAGAGAGAGAGAGAGAGAGAGAGAGAGAGAGAGAGAGAGAGAGAGAGAGAGAGAGAGCTTAGTGATTATTGAAATTTGATTATGTCTAAGAAATTATAAGATCTAAAGCTTAGGGAGACAAGAGAGAGTGAGATAGAGAGAGGTGAAGAGAGAAGAAGAGAGATAGGAAAATAGATAGGTTTAGAGCCTAGGGGAGACAAAGAGCGTGAGATAGAGAGATAGCAAGTGAATGATGATATAAGCCTAATGATTACTGAAATTTGACCAAGTCAAAAATTATAAGATCTATTAAAATCTAGAATCTGCATTATGACTCCTAGATATCCAAAACCACTCTCAAACATCCTTATAATATATACATATTAATAACTTAAACTATAAGTTACATTTTCTAGACAAAGAGAAAATGTAACTTATACTTAAATATTATATTTTATGTATATATCCTCTTGAAAAAACTAAAGGAATGCTAAAGGAAGTGACATGTATGTTTGAATGTTCCTTATCTAACTTAATGTAAACATAATGTGTACATGTTTATCTTGCTAAACATAACCTGTTTGCGTTTTTATTTATTTTTTAAACATGATCGCATTTTTTGTTTTAAAAAACTCGTACTTGTTTTTCCTTGTACTTAGGCTTGGATAGAAAGGTTGAGGCTTGGGAGCCTTTTTTCCCTCCTTTCATGTGTTTTCTTCCATTATGGCTTCCTCACTTCATCGTCATCATGTTTACACGTTATCAAGTGGGTATTTCTAAAATTGCTACCATAATTTCACCCATATTCTGACCTTTCTAACCATATAATTTTTACAATTTTTAACAACATTAACATATTAATCTTGAATTTCTTTTACTTGTGTCACTATAGTACTCAAAGACATATGTGTACCAATATTTTTTAACTTTTGATCTACTTATCCAAATTTTAAAAAACTTATATATTATTGTAGTGCACTTGATTATTTACACTTATAAAAAAGATTGCATTTTAAATTATTTTGGTGCAAGTTATGCTTCGCGCACAAACAGGTACCTGATTTTCAAGATGCGTCTATTTCAAAAAATCATAGAAAAAGAATACTCAACAAAAAATTACAAAAAAATATACAACTTTTATTGCCCACTCTTAACTGTATTTCTACCAAATGATTTGTCAAAATACTAAATCTAACTATGACTTTTTTGATGCGCATGCCAGATTTTTCACCAAAATTAGGAACTATTTTTGGTGCGCAAAGGATTTGACCCCCTTAATCTTATCCAATTTTGAAAAAGAAAATATTTTGGAAACTAGATTCAAAGTACTAAAATCTTTGTTCTTTGAGGATCTTCATATTTTTAGTGGATGAGTCTCAAATTGCTTCTCCGAGTTAAAGTTTAGTTAATTTCAGAAAAAAGGTGTCCACTTATACCCATTTTTGCACACTATACATATATATTATAGCATCCTAAATTGTACTCCCTTACAATTTAGTCCACATTTTGGGCCCTCACCTTAGTGTGCATCCCCCAATGCCTAATTTTAAGTCTAGATTATGTCTTCATCGTGCAAATGTGGCATCATTTTCATTTCATGTATCACATGGTCCCTTAGTCCAACCCTAAAATAGGGTAGAACCAGGCCGTGGTGCTCTGGTCCTCATTGGGACTAGGGCGCCACGCTCTGGTCCTCATTAGGACTAGGGCGGCTTGCTCTAGTCCTCCTTAATTGGGCCCTATCTTGTCTGCCTCTTGCATTCTCAAAATTGGGTGAGAAATCACTCCCCGTGTCAGCCAATGTCGAAAAATTAATACATTTTTCGACAAGTATATAAGGAGGTTTTCCCCTCTCATTTGATAAGGACATCATAAGCATACAAGGGAAAAATTATATTCAACAAGCATTCAAGAATTGAAGCATTCATCATCAAGCATTTTTAGACGTCTTCACGGCTACATTCTTCATTCATCAATTGTGGAGCAACATTACATCATTCATATGCAAGTATGTGTGTGATTAGGGTTTGTCATGTTTAAGTCATGCCATACAACATATGTGATTACATTCAAGAAGCAAAGCATCGTTATCAGTCATCACAGATCTGAGGTATATCTTTCCATTGTTTATTTCAGTATTTGTGATATTTCAATCAAGGTAAATTCCCTAACCGGGGTTTGGCTTAGGTAAGCCCCTATTCCTAACCTATTTCCCTTTCTTTCTATGTGCAAGAAACATGTATGGAGCTGCAATCTTTAGAGAATCATAATTATTTGCAGAGACAAATCAAACCCTTCTAGTTTGCAAAAAGTTAGGAGGACCAGAGCGACGGGCACTCTAGTCCTGAGATTTTTGGAGCTTTTTTGGGGATTAAGTCTGAATTTGCTTATATTTCTTAGATCTAGGTGCATGTCTCAGTTTGATGACTATAGCTCACATTTTCCACATTTTTACCTTCATTTTTAGCACTTATCACAAATTTCACCAATTCAACTCACAAAAGAGGGTAAACAAATTCACAACCCCTTGAATCCAATTAGTATTCAGTCCTTATCATTACTGTTTTGTGATTGAATCTATTGGATTCACCCCTCTTTTGAATGTGATGACAAATTAGTGGTTTTTACTACACCCAATGGTGTAAAACCTAATTTTCCACCCATACATACATACATATACATGAATATATGTATGTATAATTCTATGAAAGGTAGGCAGGTAAAAAAAGAAATTAGAAATATTCTTACAAAAATGCATAATAACTATTAAAATTAATGTAATTATTTGGTAACAGATTTGAATAAGAAGAGAAGAAATTGAAATCCTTAATGTTGGGATTAAGGCGTCTCAATCATAGAGTCTTGACATGTCAAATTATTTAAATAATCGTTGTTTAATTGATTTATCCTAAGGTGTCATTCACTTTGTGGGACCTCTTGGTGAGGTGGCATCCTACATGGCATGTGATGAGATGGCATTTTCCCTATTTTTTACAAAATTGGCACACACTTGGAAGATTCTATGTTTTAGAAAGACATTGCCATATATTTTTAATTTGTAGTGGAAATTGATTTGGCAATTTCATATGTTGACTAAATAGTCTTGGTTTTCAATATCTCTTAGGTATTGGAGTTGTAATTTAGTTATTGGCATTTATGGTGGAGTTTACTTTTTGACAAGTGGTGTGAGGTAAAAAAGGTACCTATCCTTGGCCATTGTAAATTCTACGTTGTTTGTACATTGTATTTGACAACATGACCATTATGGATGAAATAGGTGTTGTTGCCTTGGAAGTTGCTATGACCAACATGTCATGGGATTAGCAAGATTTTTGTTTACGATACAACTTACTTCTTAGGTGTTGAAGATGGTTTTTGAAACCATGTGCACCTACCTCTTTGTGTTGTGCTCTCTATATATGTTGATTCTTTAGTTGATTTAAGAGAGTAGAGGAGGTCATTTCACATGATTGTGCTACCAGATTTTCTCTAAGATTGAACATGATGTAAATATCAACGTAATGGACTAGAGCTTGAAAATATATTGTAACTTGTTGTTGAATAATATATTGTCTTGATGTTTTGGACTGTGAAGTTTTACACTCTAAATGGTTTTCCTCATGTATATATGTGTTCTCTATTCTATCTCATTCTATCTCATTCTTCTTGTTTAATGATTCTAAAGTATTAAATTTATATGTGGTAATGCTACTAAAATTTATTAGATCTATATCTAACAATCACTTTCCTCTAAGTTTTTAATCATTGTAAATCAACTATGTATGTTTACATATACTTTTATGGCATAGTAGTATGTGCTTGTATCAACATGTTGCAATTCGTTATGAAGAAAACACTTGATACTATAGGTGCATACTGATCTCAAATAGATTTCTAAGATGCCTTGTTTCCCTTAAATTGGTATCAAATATTTTTTCCATGATTTTTATGGTGCATGCATGTGAGGATTCATGGTGCTTCTAGTTCTGGGTATTTCTTCTATTGAGATTTTTTATCTTGGAAAGCTTGAGGAATTTTATTTTGAAGGAATCAGCTGATGGGTGAACCCACAATAGTGGGTTACACTTTTTTGCCAACTTTGACATTGCAATATTCATTTTCAGAAAAAACTTCAGATTCAAACACCTATTACTTCTAAATCATAAGGAATTTGTAGATGACGTGAACTAGTGATTTGTGTCATTTTGTATGTAGATTCTAAAATATTTTTTTTGTTAATTTTTGGAATCAATTTTCTTCCATTTTTCTCTCCCTCGAAAACTAGTTTTTTTTCAAAAAAACAACATTTTTAAAGAGTGATACTCACTATGTATAGGATAAAAAAATTCTATAATAGATATGAATGTGATTCTTTTGAATTTGGTTTTGTAACATCCATATATAGTATTTGAAATTGGTTTTGTAACATCATATTTCATATTTCATATTTTATTAAGATTTGAAGTCGAGTTAACTGTAATTTTGACATATGTTGATATTACATAACTTGTTGTATATGTAACGAAAAATAATTTTTTTTTTTTTTTTAGAAAGAGGACTTCAATACCTAGTGCATAAATATTTTTTAGAATTTGTTGGGTGACGTTTACTATTTTTCCTTAAGAATTGAACAAAGAAGTTCATGTTTGGTGAAAACCCTACATTCATAAGAAATAAAATAAAAATATATTAAAATTATACTATTTGTAAAGCTTATAATAAAGGATATATACTTAAAAAAAAAAAAAATTCTAAATGAACTCATTTGACCCCCCAAAAGCTAATGTAAAATTGGTTTTTTATCAACATTTGATAGATTCAAAGGAGAGCCCATTGCAAGTATGATTTAGAAGTAGAGAGGTTCTATCCAAGAAATTTTGATCTAAAAGATCCTTTGATCTAGCTCTCTTCAATTAATTTACTTCAAATGGGACCTCTTAAAGCTTAAATCATTATATTTTCTAAAAAATGTATGATTTTAACAAAAATCGGGATGTATGAAAAAGTGAAAACCAACTTTGTGAGTTCACCCTGCTGATTAATCATTTGATGGGTGGAAGTCTTGCAGTTGATCTAGCTTTTCAAAAGACAATAGGCATTTTCAAGAATGGTGAAGATGGAGTTTTGTGGGGCTGATTATGTGCTTACATTTAATATGAAATTTATCTCAAGCTCCTGTTTGACAATATTATAACCCCAATGCATGGTGGTGATTTTACATTTCATGGTTGTGGGAAACAAAGTTTTCATGTTGTGAGTTTGTTTTATGCTCCTTGGCAATATGGAGAAACTTGGGTTGTCTAAAATATGGTGTGATTGTGCTTATATCGAGTGCTTGTTTTAGTCCCTAGTATTGGAAGGCATATTTCATTATCTCTAAATGAATGGAGGCTATGAAGTTGATAATTGGATGATATGAAATCTTATAGAATAGCCTATCTCTCTCGTATTCATATACTAGTGGTGGTTATGGAGTTGGCCTACAATTGGTCTTGGACTCTTTGAATTACTTTTTAATTATGGATGGTTGTACTTGCATGGCTTAGATTAATGTTCCTTGGATCTAAATGTTATATGGATTTTATGTTCAAAATCTATGGTGATGATCATCTATGATAATATTTTCATTGTTCTGGTTTAACCTTTTAAAATGTTTTCAAACTTTTGAGTCTTCCAGATGTGAAGTGTGTATGGATGTGCTTGGGTATTCTCAAACACAGTGGTTTTACAAGTTATACATGGTCAAGAAAAACTTGTGGTTTTGTGGATCTATTGAGGACCTATTTTCTAGACCTTAGTTTCTTTGGGGTGACTTTGAATTAGATAGTTGTAGCTCTACATGTATGCTTCTTGCATCTAAGAGGAAGTGTGATGCTTTATTTGCATGGAGATTTTGGTATGTGATTGGTCACTCAACATTTATATGGTGATTATTGATGCATTACTAAACTGTGGTGCTTTATATGGACATAATTGGCAAATCAAACCTATACTTGATTCATTGTTTTAGTGATGCCTACATGACTGTTCTTTTTGAGACATCATATTTGTAATTTATTGATGTAATATTGAGTTTGCATGTTTCAAAGACTAGATCTACAAGTTATGTATCTATTTGGGTTGATCACCTATTTAGTTGCAATGGGATAAATCAGATGTGGACTGCCTATATCCACATGGTTTGGTTCAATATTTTTTGTAGACTTACTAGATGGCCTTGTCTATGGCCACTTGTGTATTAGTGTGGTTACTTTTGAGATAAGAGAATGGATGATAAGTGAGTATCTAGATAGTTGATTATGGGGTCTTGTAGCATGGTGTATTTCATTGGTTTAGATATCTTGGTTTCACTCAGTATAAATACAAGTAAACTTGTATGTATCTGGACCTTGAGGATTTTCAAATTTAGGAGATAATGTGTCATTATGCTTAGAGAGCTCCATACTATGGTTCAAAGGAACCTTAAGTAGTGACTGTGTATTCATCACTTTGTGATGGATGGTCTTTTTAAGTGATGCAAATGATTTGGAGCGATTCTTAGATCTTGTTGTTGCGAAAGGGTTATTTCACCTTTGCATGTACACTATTTGAGGATGGGAAACATATTGAGGCTATGGAGGACTCTTAGAGTTTTTGGTTGAGATGTTGGTGTTGCTTGATGGGTGATAATGGTTTAGAGTATGTTGGTGTTATTTAATAGTATCATGTTGATTGTGCATAAGAGTTTTGGCATGATACATTTCTCTTGAGACCATGGAATGTTCACTTGGAGAACATGATCTCCTAGGAGGGGATGGTTATATCATGAAGGGTTCCCGATTTAGCTATTTGGAGCTTTGATAATGGTCTAGTGAGTTCTCTTTGTATTAGGTGCATTGGTCATATACCTTAGAGCTTCATGAGAGTGCAACTCAATTCTTTTGAAGTTTAGCATGGATTTATCATTTGCAATTACGCATAGCTACATAGAAGCATAGGTGAGGCTATAGTTCTCTTGAGATGAGAGACATGTGCTTAGATGGTTACTCTTTATGAGATTTTAGCTAGAAGCTCAATGATCCTACCCCTTGGTTGGACTTGAGTTCAATAGACCTATGAAGAGATTATTCTTGGATGAGAAATATTTATTTTGATATCTTGGAGGAGAATTATCACTACCTACTCCTGTCTACTCAATGGTATGTCACTTGAGAGATATTTAGCTCATTATTTCTCTAAGGATCTTTTTCTTTTCTTTCATATTCATGGTTCTCGATCTATGGTTAGATGGTTTTGGAGGACTCATTGTGAGAGATGTGTAGAATGGTTATCTCCATGGATATGTATTTTCTTTTATGATAATCATAGGGGATGGTAGTGAGATGATTTTATTAAATGGTAAATGGAGTATTTTGATCTTCTTTGAGAAGCTTACATCGATATAAATGCATGATATATATGTTATATTTGATCTCTTGAGGTTGAAAGGTTTTGGATTTTGTTATGTTTTTTCTCGTGGTTGTGAAGGAGATAATAATTGAGATAGTTTGCAACTAGAGGTGTATGTAGAATGGAATGCTACATTCTTATGATTTGCAAGTTCTCCCTTTGGTCTTGGTTATCTTCTGGGGTGTTTGGGTTCACATAATGTTATTTTTTGAGGTCTTAGGTGGAGCTATGGTGATCACTAGTTTGTGGTAATATGTTGTTACTTGTATTTTATTATTTTTTGGTGATGACATTGAGGTTCCTTTATCTCTTTCCTTTGTTAGATTTGGAGAACTTGTGAAAGCTATGGAGACTTGTTGGGAGAGATGTTTCTTGTAGCAGTTTTATTTGTTGGATTTGCATATCTTTGTGGATGGTTCTTGGTACTACATAGTTAAAATTTATATTTGTTATAATTAGTAGACTCAACATGCCTTTAATATTTTTAGATACAATATCACCCATCTAGTTGAATTTTTTTGATGTGTTTGGTCTTCACCGACTAGTTTGCACATGGAGCTTGTGGTTACAGTTTGTGGGTTAGTTATGTTGATGCCATGAATTTACTTATGTTGGATACCTGTGAGGTATGTGTGATTGGATGGGTTAGCACTTGTTTATTTTTTAGTCATGTGGGTTTATTAGTTGGATGGGAGCAATCATTTTGGTTGTTGTTCTACTTGATGTTCTATCTTATATTTTGGAGGATTGCAATATGTTGCACATGGAGCTTGTGGTTACAGTTTGTGGGTTAGTTACGTTGATGACATGAGTTTACTTATGTTGGATACCTTTGAGGTATGTGTGATTGGATGGGTTAGCACTTGTTGTGGGTGTTATTTTTTAGTCTCGTGGGTTTATCTATTGGATGGGCTCGCAGTCATTTTGGTTGATGTTCTAGTTAATGTTTTGTCTTTTTTTTGTCAGAATTTTTTGTTGCAATTGAGTTGATAGGCATGCATGACAAATTTGACACATGGTATCATTTTAATAAAAGACATGAAGCCATTATTTAAAATTTAGAACTACGCTTGCAGTTATTGATGCCAAATATGACACTCCAAAGAATATGCATAATATGCATTTGTTCAAAAGCTTTGTAAACTTTCAAGAAAAATGTACATGCTTGTATGGGGTGCATGCCCACCAATGCAATACCAATCAATCGTTTAAAGACCAAATGGTGATTAATAGGAAGAGGATTTCCTTTGATACCCACTCTTCTTATTGTATTACCAATGAAAGCTAAAGCGTGAGATTTGGACTTAATTTGAATGTTTGACCAGAATAAAGCAAAAGGCAGAACAATCAACAACGAAACATTAAAAATTGTGGTTGCACTCTTAATGTAAATATTAAGAAACATAGATGCACTCATAATGTAAACATTAAGAATTATAGTTGCACACTTAATTTTAATATTAAGAAACATAGTTGCACTCATGATGTAAACATTAAGAAATCTCTCAATCATATTGTAAACATTAATAAATTTCTTTAATTTTTATAAAAAAAATCCTAAAACCCTAGGAAAGCATTAGCTGCCAACAAGAGAATACCAAAATTAAAAGAAAAATCACTTTAATAAAGATATAACATCAAGCCATAGCTAATATTTATTCACAAGATTTCTCATCAACAAATTAATTGTAAATATTAGTGGTGAAACATTAAGCCACCCTATATAAAAAAATCAATAAATCTAAGTCCCATTATTCTTTTGATAATAACTTCAATAAATCCAAGTCCCATTATTCTTTTGATAATGATTTTTTTTGTAAGTGACACTATGTCCATAGAAGAAGACATGCAACCATTGTAAGAGTTGCCCAATTGTTTGTGTTGAGAAGGTTTTATGAACTTCCAAGAAAAATGTACATGCTTTATTGGGTGTATGCCTACCAATGCAAGGGCAATAAAAATTCAAAATTATTAAATTTAGAATAAAAAATTATAATCTCTTTTCTAAACAAAGGGAACAGAATAAAACTTCAATATTAACCTAATACCAAAAACATTTTATCAAAGGAATTCCCTTTCCACAAAAAAAATGAAATTTTTTAAGGAGCCTAAACCATGCTTTTGTTGAAATATGCTAACATAAAATAACTTAGAAATCAAATCCAAGCCAGAAAAACCATGCAGATGTCTGATATGTGGTCAACATGTCAATGACAATGTCTATGCAACCGACAAAAATATAGTAGCGGTGGTATATTTAACACTAGCACTAGCATATTTCTGTCAACTCCTTAGCCATTTATGTCAACATATACTTGCTAAATTAATGTGATGGTGAAAATAATTGTCTTAGTCCCCTAGCTCATGTCAATACCAATGCCATTTCAAGGTAGAGCAAGCCTTGACTTGTAAAAGCCCACTACTTAAGCTCAAATAAACTGGAGGACAAAAGCCTACACATAAAAGTCATGGTAGTGAATAATAGCGCCTACAAATTGATGTTCTAATTAACAAAATGATTAATGAGAAGGGACAATGTAGGTTAATGGCCAAATTAACAAAATGACTATATTGAGGACTAAAATGATTAATGACCAAGGACATAACAAAAAGCAATAATACTAAAAGTTTTCTCAAAAATCGCCCAAATGTTAGTTTAATAGAAGAGGATTTCCTTTGATACCCACTTCTCTTATTGTATTATACATGGAAGCTAAAGCATGCGATTTAGATCAGAGGGCAACAAACTACTGCTTAATTTGAATATTGAACCCAATTAAAGCACAAGGAAGAACATTGAACAACAAAACAACTATGAAAACACAACCCTATTAGATTGGCAGATACACTCACCTTCCAAAAAACAATAGAAAAGAAATGTCTACTTTGCATCAACAAACAATTTGGAGGCAATGCTTGGTTACAAACAAAATTCAAAATGCTCCAAAACCTTGAAAAAAACCTTTGAAAATGTAGAAGCAAAAATAAGGCAAGTTCAAATTATAAGAAGGCCAACTACATTCTTATTAATTAATATTAAGAGTTAGCTGCATTCTTATTACTAATTAATAATAAGACATGTATGTAAATATTAACAATCTCTTTTAACTCTTCTTTTTCATTAGTCAGTGATTTGATATTTTCCAGAAATTTCCTTTAAAATATCAAAAAAATACTGTCAGATAATAAAAAATAATAGAAATAAATTTTTTAAAATCTTTTTTCATAAAAATTAGCATACCATAGCTTATATTAGTTCACAGAATTATAAAGGAATAGGTTAATTACAATAGCTGACAATGAAACATTAATCTACTGCCTTATATAAAGCAGGGAATAAAAAATTATATGATAAAATTTAACAAAAATATGATTTAAAATTAAAGATGAATTTGTACATCAAGGAATTTGGATCCAAAATATATATTCATTTTAATTCAATAACATCAACTGAATATGAAAACTATTTTGCATAAAAGTACCTCTGTTACGTCATATGCAAGGCGTATTATATTTCTGAACTTAATGATCACAGCAGAGAAGTTTACTATTGCTCATAAATACTTGTAAATATCACATTCATATCACCCGAAAACAATTCAATTATATATGTTTCTAGAGCATTTCATAGCCTTAGAAGGATGAACAAGTATCACGTCTTTAGACATCAAGTATAAGAGAAAAAGTGGAAAAGCTGAATACAGCCATATCAGCTAGAATTTATACCTCTGATTTTATTTCTTCACAGTCACAGGAGGGTTGCGCAGTAGCAGAGTCGCCTGCATTTGATTTTGTTCTTAGGTTTTCGGCCTCTTCCATCACTGCCAATGCTTTCCATGCTATGCCAATTGCTTTTGAAATCTTTTCCTCCTCAAATTCTGCAGCCCATTTGTTGCAGTTTTCTACAATCTTTTCCCGTGAATCTGACAAGGAGTCATGCAGAACATTCACCAAATAGCTGCGTAGAAGATTCAACAAAGCCAGGGGGTCCTCTATGTTTTTTCCTTTTATAAAGTCAGACAGCTGCAACAATTAATAAGTTGGTGCTATATCCTCCCAACAAGCATACCCAAAGCGCGCTTGTGTCATTAGCCTTTCAAAATGCTTGTCAGTAGCAGAATATATGGATTGGCAAGGATTCTTGGGATGCTCGGCCAGATTCTTGGGATTCGTGGCCAGATTCCTGCTGTAGAGTGATTGTTTAAATCGGTCCTTTATGCAAGCTGGGCACTCAAAGAGCTTCGGCCTGCATTTGTCATGAAGAGAGTGGTCATCGCCTTTCACCGGTTGGAAATGCCTACGCCCTGTTTTCAGAGCCTTGTAATCTCTCTCGGCTTGGTACCTCAGCAGAAACGCATCCATAATCGACGTGCTGAACGATTCAGCATTTATGTCCACGTTTCCGGGAAAGTCTGCAAATTACATTAGATCTCGGGCTTGTTTATAAGCGTGCACAGCTTCGTGCACAATCGCAATACTCTGCCGATGCTCAGCATTGAGAGAAACAAAGTCACCCACTTCAGTTATCATCTTTACCAGTGACAGAGCTGTCATTCGCCACGTCCGTTCACTCACAGCTGGGAAATACTTCAACATTTTCTTGGACGCTGGGCTTCTAACTAGAAAATAATCTGGTTGCTCTGAAAAATTGACTGCTGAATCATTGCTTGCCATTAGACTAATCAATTCTTTGCAGGCTTTCCCTTCCTTAAAAGCACTTGCCATTCTTTTCTTTATATTGTCAAAAGAGCGACTGTTCGCAATCAACAAACTCTCTGGATCTTCTCCATAAATGACTACAGACTCCAAAACCTTTTCATAATTTTTCAAATCTTCATCGGTGAGCCGGCTCTTCCAAACTTTGCCGACAATTTTGCCGCACAGCAAAGCCAACAATCCCCAAAAGAACATGCTCATTAAAATTATTACAGCAGCAGTTGTGAAGTACAATACAACCCAGGGAATAACTAGGAAAGGTAAGATGAGCACCTTTATAACAAAACATATAGCTTTCAAGTATTTTTTTATATTACTGTAAAATGAGCATTTCTTCAACTTAAGCCAAACTGCAGAGTTAATGCCCATGAGATCATATACTGTATAACCAAATACGATTCTTTGTAGCAGATAGCAGCGAGAAATACCTGCAAGAAAGACTTGTGTACAATTATGCCAGGACTCTTCCAGGTTACGAAAATAAAGCACTGAGGTCAACCATCTGTTGAAGATGAAGGTCCATCCAATGAGGATGAAGACACATTGAAGAGAAAATAACGGCACTCTCTTTACAAGAGAGCTCAACAGAATGACTTTCACACCAAAAAGTACGACACAGCATGTCACAATGCCTCCCGCGGCTGCGCCGAACGTTGACCTCGCTATCACATATTCTGGTCGGCAAACTCGAGTTATCCACCATGTCTTGAGTATCTTAGATTTAAATTCCTCTTTATTGTCTCCTTTCTCCAATTTATTCTCAGAGAGAGACTCTTTAATCTTGCGACTGAGAGTTTCAGAGATGAATTTACCAGCAATAACCACGTAGCCCAGAAGCACCACCAAACCTGTAATTGATAATAACAGGACCCCGCCTGATCTAAGGAACCACGACACTCTTTCTTTCTCCAGTGGACTGACATTTTTATCATTGTGAATAACATAAACTTCTGTAGAAATATGAGTCGATATGCTTATCAATAAAGCCAAAATATTGCTCCAATTTGTCCCAGTGGACGCAGCGGCCATCCGTGGAAGCAGAAATCCCACAAATACACACATTGTTACTCTAGCACAATCAATTGAAAGTTGGCTTTCAACCATCGATTGTATCTCCAGTTTTTTTCCAGAACCATTGACGTTTTGGATTTCTATGTACCCAAGAATCTGAATGGTTAGGCCAGTGAGAACAAAAAGCCCCCCTCCACCAGGAAATACTAATGTCCCATAATATTAATATAATGAAGAGAACAACCCCCAAAAATAGCAATATGTCTTTTAGACTATAGTCCATAATCTCAACTCTCTTAAACACACAAATACAAATGTTCTTATAATGGAAAAGATAAATTGACCTCTACCTACACTATACAAAAGTCATGCACATTTTTGAAGGACTGAAAGGAAGAGAAAAAATAAAACAGACAGGCAAATATGAGATACAGATTTTTCAAATTGATCAAAACACAAGTTTACATATTGTGAGAGCTTCGGCTTTTCTATGCTAAACAACATTACATCTTACTGTTACTCATTATAGACCTTCTAAGCTTCAGCTCATATTGTTAAACACCATGGCATTCTATCTCACTATTGATTAGGCTACTGCGCCCCCTCAAGCCTACAACCTTAAATTCTTTCTTCCAGCTCTGCTGCTGAAACTATTGATACAAAACATTGCTCCAGCCCCATACAATATAGAGCAAACCAGGCATCTGTGGAGGAGAGAGAAGAAACATAAAATCATACATTTTGAATCACCAACAAAGCCGAGAGTTCTGCAGATGGTATAGCGGACGATGACAGAACAATCATTCATTCAAATCCTAAGCAAGATATGCCTTGACTGTTTCTATTTAAGTGAAAATGTAGAGAAAAATGTTGATTAGGGGAAGGGTATCAGTAGTGGGCATAGCTAACTTGGCGCACATAGAACTCTCAAACAGTGGATTTCAATTATTTCTTTTGTTGTCTTAGTAGACGACTTAACTACTTATAACTAAGGATCCGGCTTTTGGATAGTGATGATGCACGCCGAGGAAATCGTTATGTACCGAAATGTCAAAAAATGGTCATTTCAAAGTGTACCCATACATGAACTCCTTTGCACCAAAAGTAGATAACTCAAACTTTGCAGTAATAGTGGACAAATGCCCCACTGGTAGATCATCTTTTTTGACAATTTTTTTATTATAATTAGTCCATTTGTGAACCACTACTAACCCATTTGTGCACCACTACCGCGACATTTGTGTAAAATTATCCACTATTGGTTCTAGTAGATATTGCACTCAAGAAGTGGTTGAGACATAATGACATTACATCATGGAATGTTCATCTAATGTTAATCTTACAAGGACACATTAAAAGGGAACAACTTGGGTGATATGTTCGAAGAAGAGAAGATAATAAGGGTTGTAGATTTTTTGGTCAAGATACACAATAGAAGATCCAATATGGAGAAAGAAATGGAAATATAGGTGTATTGTTTTGGATATATGCCTTTTCTTCACTGGCTATCTGTGGCTCTCATAGGCTGCTTGGCCTCATGGACGTGATTAAAAATATTCATTCATTCAACCTCTTGTCTTTTCTTTTTCCACTAAGCAAGATTTGACTTTGGTGGGTTCATTTAGAATCTTACCACTTTACTAGAACTGTTCGATATTTTGAACATCATGAAAAAATATATTATTTATTACATATCGTTTTTTAATATATAATTTTGATAGAAATATTGTCATGAATTCACCTTTTTAATATTTATTTGTCTTGAATTTTTTTTTCGGTATTCTCTATATTTTTTTAAAAATTGATTTGTAGCATTCTAATTGAAAGTTGTAATTTAGCTATTAATTAATGTCGAAGGTGTTTTCTTATGTGAAAGAGACGATCTATTTTTTGCAATCGACGGTAATCATTGGTGGAAAACGAATGCAAGACGATCCAATGCATCTTGTCCGTTCATAATTTTTCATTTTGCTTTCCAACTGGCTTTCTTTATTGTTTTTCGTTCCTAGTTTGACACAAACATCCCCAAACTATTTTGCGCAGATACACAACTGTTTTGCGTCGTCCTACACGCACTTTCATATGAAAAATATTATTATTAGAATATCGTTCGTAGATAATTTGTCCTTTTTCACTGTCATTTTTAACTCCTCTGCATCAGTGATAGCATGACATGACATACCTCGTTTGTAGTGAATATATTGCTTTTGAAAAAATCTTATTTTTGGCATTTCCTTAAAAGATGGAAAAACAACTTATGTGTTTATCAAACACATGTTGTCGTTAAACTAGAACCCACCCAACATTCTTAATATTTCTAAACTTCGACAAGTGTTAAATGCAATAAATAATCAATAACTTGTAATTTTCATCAAGTTCTTTAGATTTGTAAATATTGATGACTATCAAATTTAGCCCATAATTGGTAGATGATAGCTCACTTAACATACCTAAAATTTGTAATTGTGGATCACAATCAGATATTAAAGGTTTGTTGATTGGAACATGGTCAAATATAATCCGTCATCAATACCATACAACTTTTGTCACACTAACAAGTTTTTAAACACAAAGTTCATATAATTTGGTAATGTACACTATGCTTCGTGTCTTAACGTTTGTAAACGTAGATCATATGATAAAACCTATGCCATAATTGATACACTACAACTTGACCTACATTACTAATATTTGTAATCATCTCTCGCAATTAAATGTAACCAATCATTGGTATCAAAAGTTGCCTAAATTCTCAAGATTTGAAAACCTAGATCCCATGTGAATTGGTGCTATACAATATACACTCACATTCTTCAAACTTACAAACATGGTTTACAATCAAATCTAACTACACGCTTGGTTCAATAAAAGAGCCTATTAATTCCATAAGTCATTTCAAACATATATTACTCTTCCATCTTAATCTATCATTCTCTCCTACCTCCCTTTAACTCTCTCTCACATTGTCCATATCCATCCTCATTTGTATCTCTATCTTCCTCTCTGCCCCCCTTTCTCCCTATTACAAATATAACTTTATCATATTGGTAATTGAGCCTATTTATCTTCTTGATTCAAGGGTTTTGTGTTAATAATGTTTTGATCCTTGTAAGTGAATGCATAATTGATTTGAAGTTATCACTTCTCCATTGATAACTTAGTTGCACAAACTACATTGCTTGTTGAATACACTACCAATTGAACTCTTTTTAAGCATAAATATATAAAAAATATTAAAACAAAATTATTCTTAATTGACATTCCACACCTCTTGACCTATCTATTGCACACCAAGATACAATTGCTAGTTTATTATTATAAAAACTCTTAATGGATTCATATTGCTCCACTTTGTCCAATCGAAAAAATGCAAGAATCTTTTAAATTTTTAATATATAGATGATATCGTCCTGAAATATTTTTTCATGCCCAGCTGAAATATAGCTGATTTGGACAGGAAGAGTAAATAAGGTATGTTACATCAACTGCTAGTTTATTATTAAAGAGACTATTAATGAATTCATATTGCTCCACTTTGTCTAGTGGACGAAGCGGCATGAATCTTCTAAATTTTTAATGTAAAGGTGATGTCGTCCTGAAAAAAATTTTATGCCCAGCTGAAATACAGCTGGTTTGGGCAGGTGGAGTAAATAAGGTATGTTACATCAACTGCTAGTTTATTATCATAGAGACTCTTTAATGGATTCATATTGCTCCATTTGTCCAGTGGACGAAGCGGCAGGAATCTTTAAAATTTTTAATGTATAGGTGATGTCGTCCTGATAAAAAATTTATGCCCAGCTGAAATACAGCTGGTTTGGGCAGGCCGAGTAAATAAGGTATGTTACATAACTTTTTTAAGTATGCCAGGCTGGACAAACTTTTTGTTTCGGGATTCGCAGTGAGCCAGATATACATAGGGGAAAGGACCCAGTAGTTGAGCATGTACCAATTGTTGTGAGGGTTGTTGATACCTTTTGTTCCAAAAATTGAACAAATAAAACCTATTGTTTGAAACAAAAAATATCAATTTTTGTTAGGAAATGTACCAACAGTTGTTAGGAAATGTACCAATAGTTGTTAAGAAATGTACTAATATTGTAAAAAGTAACCAATCAGGGGATGCCATGTCAGCTGCACAACTATTGGGGTCTCTTTTGCACGCCTATTGGTCTCACTTTTTTTTGGGGCTGTTTTGGACACCTTGGCAAAAAGCATGCTGATGTGGCATCATATTTGATGATGTGGCCCTGAAACCTTAGTTATTAGCAGGGGACTTGCCAAGTAAGCTGCTGTAAAAAAATCGGAGTGATTTGAAATTTCCAAATAGGATTTTGAGAAGCGTGAAGTTAGGGTGCACGACTACTGGATCCTTTCCCCTATAATATCACGGACTACTGCGCCGGGTTCGATGAGGTACAACAGAGTCCAGGGCTTTGAATGATTCTGCACCACATATTCGATTCCTACTACCTATGCACTGCTGCAGTTGTCAATTTCATTTCAAATAGTAGCTGCCTGTTATGTACTATTTCCAGATTACTTTAAGTACTGTTTATAGATTGAAGAAGTGATGGGTTGTCACGGGACAGTTCCAGTTTCTATGTGAGCAGATTAATAGTGTCTCGGTACTAAATTAAATTAGTCGGCACGAGATTTGATTCGTGACAACTACTACAGTTACCTATCGATTTCTTTACATTTTAACCCAGCATTTCAATGAAAATCGTAGTCATTAGTTTGAAGAAAGTAGAAATCTTGACGTGTACGATACCTAAGTTTCCATATCAAGGGTGTGCAGCGTCAGACAGGCATGCAAGACGATTGGAAGCAAGATGGCCGTTAGATTTCGTTGTCAAATTTGTGCTACTTTATTTTATCATTTGTTATGTTTTCGTTTTTTCCCGCTCTATTATTCAGAGAAATATATTTCCCCGTGTGGACTAGAAGCTTGTTTTCACCAATCCAAAACACCAAACAGTCCCTATGCAAAAGTATTAATACTAATACGACATTCTGCATTAAAAATTAATGCAAGGTGTGGATGCAAATTCTGACGCATAAATAGAAATATAGATTCTTATTGCTGTATAAATAGGAATTTTAATATTAATATTTTTAAACTTTAAATTATAGATAGACAACCAGTAATAACTTTTAAATTAATGTTAATGTTATTTAACTTACGTAAATAGTAATAAATTTTTACTTAATATAATTGTTTTTTATAATAATAATATAATAATAAGGAATTAAATATATTATGGATTGTTTTTTTAATTTTTTTTCTTTTTAATTTTTAAAATTTATTTGTATTTATAATTTTTGATATGGAAGTAAAATTTTTAGATTTAGTCATTTGAATATAGTTTATTTTTGTTTTAAATATTTTATTATAATTATGATTTTGATTATTTAAAGTTGATTTATTTAAGAATTTATTTATATATATTCTTCAATTTATAATAATTTTTTATTTGTTAATATTGAGTTTATCTTTTAGTTAATGTCAATATTGTGTGTATTATATTAATTATAATTTTAGGTATAATTCATTAATATTTGAATTCTAATAAATTAAAAACTAGTTTTGCTTTTTTATTTAATTATTTATTATCTTAACATTTTTATTATTCATTGTTATTTTTTAAAAATTATTATTTTTATTAATATTCAGATTTTGATATTCATCATAAATGCATAAATATGTCATCTTGTACTATTATTCTTGATGAATTCCATCCCACTATCACACAATAATAAAAATACAAGTTACTTGATAGATAGATAATATGACAATAAATAATAAATATAATGTATAATTAGATAGTTATAAAATTAACAAATAATTAATTTTAATAATATTGTTATTTAACATATATATGTCCCCTTCTATCTTTCCTATCTATCTCTTTGCCTCTCATTTATATCCCTATCTCTCCCTCTTTCTATCTCAAACTTACCTCTATCTCTCTAACCTATATAGATATTTATCTCTCTATCTCTCCCCTCATCCCTCTCTCTTACTCTATATCTTGATCTCTATTTCTCTCTCTTAATCTTCCTCTCACTCCTTTCTATATCTCTTCTATACATATTCTCTCTCTCTCTCTCTCTCTCTCTCTCTCTCTCAAAGGTTCTATTTTAGTCATGTTTAGATCCATATTTGTGAATGCAAAGTTCATTTCAATTTATCACTTCTCTTTTGATATATTTGTTGCACAAACAATATTATTTGCAAGATGACTTATCAATTGACAGTATGTAGTACTCAACTGTATACAAAAAATATACCAAATTTTTCCCTAATTAAACTTCCACATCTATTCGGCGTACCCATTGCACACCAAGATGCAATTGCTAGTTATATTTTATTTTGTTATGGACTTCTTAAACCTCTTCTCTTCATTGGAATGCTAACATTTTTGGGAAACTACTTTAATTATAAAATTATCTTTCAACTCATTTTATTTTTTGTGTTTATTCTAGTGAAAAAAATTAATGTAAAAATATATTGATAATAGTAATATTTTAAAAAAAGAAAATCAATTTATATTTCAAATATTATATTATTATTTTAAAAATATCATCAAATTATTCATATTTTATTAAAATAATATGAATAATAATTATAATGATTAATAAGTTTAATTTTCAAATTTGAATTATTTAAGATATAAGTTTTATCATAGATCTTTAAATTTAAATAAATTATATTTATTTTCTTAAAATTGAAAAATGTATAACTTTCTTTAATCTATATAATTATGATTATATAATTTAAATTAAAATTAAAATTATATAAATTTTTATTAAATTATGATTACAACTATAATTAATTAAAATATACCTAATTAATTTTAGTTTCATTTAAATTTTTATTATAATTAGAATATAAATTATGTAGATTATTTTAATTTTATTAATCTCAGAAAAAATATGACTTTACTTTCCTCTCAAATCAACACCAACAAATGAATTGGATCATCACACAAACAAAATAAACATGTCTTCCAAGCCACAACACATAAATCTATATATCAAAGAACCACCAAGCACTATTTAGATCTATTGTGATATACATTTTCACTGTCATACATAACAATAACCAACTCCACCAACTGAGCAATAGAGGACCTACAAACCTAATACTGAAATATACATTAAACATAGACATAATATCGAGAACCATAACTCATAATCTTTTCATTCCAGAGGAATGCAAAACATTCTTTCACATGAACATTAAATACTCTTGCCTACATATTGAACCGTTTCCAACTATAGTATTTTGTAAACAACATTGTACTTACTCAACAACATCATTGGGTAATATATCAATATCAGAGCACAAATTTTTGGACAATATACACCATTTACATAATTGAATAATAATTGACCGTGACATCAATGACAAACACCAGATAGGTGTTTAAATCAATGAAAACATAATATACGTTAAGCTTCCAACAATATCATCAACTCTTACAGTTTCCTTATATCGTAAAAATGTTACAATATAAAATGAAGGATCTTAGGGGACTTATGAGGAGGACTTGAACTATTGATGTGTGTTGAATACTATCTGAGTAGCTACCCAAAGTAAATATACACAATTCCCCTTGAATTGTAATATATCATGTCAGGAGTTGATATTTTTGGCTTTGGCTAATGACTCATATATTATGGTTGGACAATCACACTCAATGAGCATAACTTTCTAGACAACACACTAAAAATTGTAATTGATGCATGGACACATTGGTGTAAAATGAGTATAAAAGAAAACACAAAGAATTTAATCAAACTTCTCCTACTTTTTTGGCCACACTATTACACAAATATCATCTTCTATTATACTCATACTCTAACATTCCTAGGGACATTAATCACTGCAATTGTTGATGATCACATTCTTGAATATAACACATAAAATATATCCAACAATAGACATGTTTTTTACTACATTCAAGCATTTATTCAGCACCTTTCTTCAAAAAAGAAAAAAAATAAAATTTGTTGGATAGACCAACAAATAAAAAAACCTGCATATCCTTGAAGTAAATAACAAATTTTTTTATTCTTCTCAAATTGTCATTGTCGTATATAAGATGTCTCAACAACTAACATCAAATCTACTCAATGTAATCAATATCTTAAGTTATTTGTCTTCATACATCATCAAAACACTTTGTATTATAAAAATATTTTACATAGCCCGCTCGTTTAAATTATAAGTTTCATTCATTCATAATTAGTTCTTTTTCACATTTCAACATCAACTCAATTGTATTCTAAATAATAACTCCTAACAAAAGTAGTGTTTGTTTCTTCCAATTTTTTCCTTCCCTATAGTATATTACCCAAAGCATATCTTCCTATCGGCATAACCATTCCACCTCTTTGGGGTGCAAGTGCTAGTAATCAAAACTTTATTGGTGTGTCAGTTAAAAAACTTCTTCACAAATTGAAATCACTATCATTATTAGGCTATTTGATTGATATCTTTTGGAAAATTGCGAAAAGCATACATTAATCTTGTTGTGTGTGGTTTTCTTGTAAAATTGAAGGTTAAAATGAGCTATGGTGCAATAATATTCCCATATATATATATAAAACCAATGTTTACATTCATAATAGATATGATGTTTGCAAAAATAAATTCAGTGTAAATATCAATGATATTAGTGAATATTTTCGATTGTATTTATTTTTTAAACAATTTTTTCATCTTATGTCTTATATTTATATTCTTTAGTTAAATTTTTTTTATTAACTAGATTTTATTTGAGACATGATTTCATATTAGATTGATTAAAACAAAATTTGTAATGCAATTAAAGTCTCCATCTTTTACCAAAACTAGGATATTTGTTTTATGTTTAAAACATTTGAGCAATATAGGGATTGCAATGTAGGAAATAGTTGTTTTATTGGTTCGAATGGAATCAAAATATTGTAGGATATGTACAAAATGGTATAATCTTACAAGAATAGATAGAAAGTTTCAAAAAAATGGAAGATAGTAGATGTAAATAAAGTCCATAACATATGAAAATCTATCAAGGATAAATAATGAGTAATTTTTGTTAGACTTTTTTAAGTAACTTTTCTAGTAGGAATGTATTCAATCTACATATGAATTATTTTCTAGAATTCATCAAAGATAGGTGTTCTATTGGATAGTTGGGTTACAGTCATTGCACAACTCAACACCATCAGTTATAGTGAGATCTTTATAAACATGAATATACGAAAGATTTGAAAACTAAAAAATGCATCAAAATCTAAGAGAAAAATTTCAATTAAGAATTGCAATTTTGGACTACCATTGAATTGAAATCTTGTAACGATGAACCCATTAGAAATAAAAATTTTGGGGATGCAACAGAGCTTGAAGAGAAAGGATGCAACTAGAGAAAAACTACATGCCTTGATAAAAATAAGGGAAGGGTATCTATTTGACACTTAATCCACTCCATTATTGATTGGAAAAAAAGATACATTCTATAAAATAAGATTTGCAAAATATTCATCAAATTCCCTAGCATATAAAAACTAAAAAACAAATACATACCTTCGATGAAATAAGGGCAAGGGATCTATGTGACACTAAATCCATTCCATTATTAATAGGATTGGATTTTAATTAAAGAACAAGAAAACTCAATGAAGACCCAATTTAAAATGTGCATGCCAAGGTCGTACGATTATGTTTCTTTTTTTTCACAAATTTTTATTGCATTTTTCTTGGCTTTGCTACAACATGAGATTTCAAGTAGGATATTGACATCTATCAAGGATAAACAAAGGGGACTATCATGGTATGCTTCTATGAAAGATGAGGATGCATGCACAAGGCACATGCACTAACTCACACATTTCAACAACATTTGACAAAACTCTTCTATGTTTTATGATTTGATGGATGTCCTTACCTTGAATCAGAGTCCAATATATGTTGGCATCAGTAGTGTGGGTAATAAAGGCTATTTGGAGAAAATGCACTTACCAACAAAGATATCGATAAGATCTGTAGATAATTAGATATACTTGTACTAATATGAAAAATGGACTACTAAAAAATGAGGCTAATGATGAGAAAATTCTAGTAGGGCCCATGAATTATTCTGCTAAGAAAAATAGGATTAAAGATCTGAGAAAATGTAGGGAGGGAACATAAATCATTATGTATGATGTCACACACACACTGTTATAAGGTATCTCACTAGGGCATATGATCTGAATAGATGAGAAAAGGCATATGTAGGAAAATACTATTTTAAATATTGGCAATGACTATGAAACCTAGCGTTATAGGAAAACTTGCAAACCTTGATAAAAACATCTACATCAATTAAAATCTAAATTTTTCCACAATTTTTTCTTAAGAAGGAGAAAATATTAGATTATTTTTTTAGATGTGAACACATTCAAAACCTAGATTTTTTTTTTTAATCTCACTATTTGCAATCAATAATTTTTGTAAAGAAAATGGTAGAGTTTGGTCCACATTAGAATTCCCCCTATGAAAATAAAGTGGACTATAACTCTAAAAAAATTGGGTCAAGGTTGCGGTTCAATAATTTGGGGCACAATGGAGTGTGACACATACTAAGTTTTAAAAGGTATTAAGAATAGGGATTCCAGCTACATTAGAGTGAAACCCATATTAAGAACACTTTTGTAGAGGGATGTTAGGCTGACAAAGATGCAATGCAAGAGACTAATTTTTGAAGGATGTCTTGACTCTCTTAGTGAACAAACATATATATAATTTCACAATCAATTTTGACAATTCAATTATCCCTCTGAAAAATATCAATAAAAGTGAATGTCTTTTTGACATGTGTTTTTTACTCTTAAAATTTTCTTTGCACTTTTATTTTTTAACAAATAAATTAAGGCCCATACATTGAGAGGAGCTCCAAGTGTGATTTAGTGGAATGCCAAATTTGCAAGTTTCAAGCTAAAATTTATAACTTATTATAACATATTTCTTGTCAATTCCAAAATGGAAGTGTTAAAATAGGGATCTATCAAAGAATAAAGGGGAGTTTCTTATTAGGTGTTATAGTTGCAAATATCTTGCTAGTCATTTTCGCATAAATGTGGAAGCACATAAAATGAATATGTATGTTTGTGAATGCTCTTTTTTAAACCATTATATGTGTATATTTTATTGATGGTTTCATTTTGCAACATGTGTTTTGGATCAATTTGGTTTAGTCATGTGTAAGATATAAGAAATATTTAATATTTATTTTTAGTATTACTTACATAATGCTGATTTGAATCTTGATATGTCCATTGTGTCTTTCTGTTGCTCTATTTCTCTATCTCTCATACTCTATTTTTTTTCTCTCTCTTTGTCACTTTTCTTTCTCTATACACACTAACCCCCTCTCTAATTAATTCTTATAACTTTGTATACATTAATTTAAAATAATATCATTATTCAATATTTGTTTGATTAAATTAAATAATACATTACATAATATAGAATAACTAATATAATTATAATAGTAATTATATAATATTAAAATTATATCAATGATGATAATTATATTTACTCATTATTAGATAATACTTATATTTGAAATTTATTACTTAATTATTTGTATCATAAAAATGCAAATCAATAATTATTTTAGAATACTTATTAATTAAAATAAGAGTGATAATATATTTGATTAAAAAATTTATAATTATTGCAAATTTTAAGATAATAGTTAATAAGTTATATTTTATATTCTATATACGTTTCAATCTCAAAATTGAAAAAGCATATAATTAAAATGATTTTATATAATTTCAATTTCAATTTAAATTTAAACAATCAAGTCTTACTTAAATTAGTTAAATATATTCTAATTTTAATACAATCATAATCTTAATTTTACAACAAGATATATAATTATAATTGTAAATTAACCTTATAATTATTATAATAAAATTAATCTTAAATCTAATTCTTAAATATAATTAAAAAAATACAAATTAATTTTAATCAATTTTATCTTTAATCTCAATCTTAATAAATTTTATTTCTAATTAAAATTTACTTTTTAAACATAATAAAATAAGTAAAATAAAATAAAACCTACATACTAACGTAAGACATAAACTGAAAACCTAAAATAAAAAAAACATACATTGCAATTATGAAAAACATGAAAAAATATTAGGAACCACATATGAAAAAAAGGGAGGGTAAAAAAAACCAAAACATCATGGATGGTAATAACTCTGTCTATAGAAAACTTTAGAAAAACCATTAATTTTTTATTCTCCTTCTTTTTGATTGGTCAAAGAATAATTTAAAAAAAGAACCCTAATAAAAATATCACTTACCAATCAGAAAAATAATAAAAAATATTTAAAAGATAAATTCTTCAAACTATAACATATTCTAATATCTTATTTGATTCCAAACTTCTATTAATTGCAAAACAACAAATTGAAAGCATTAGTCTCTACCAGGTTAAAAGAAGGGTCTATTAAATATGATATCTACCTAAACCTTAGAATAACAAAATTAAAATAAAATTATAATACCAAAGTCTTGTTCAAATTGCATACACCATCTTAATGTTCTAATTAGATTTCTCTTTTGTTCATTAATGCTATAAGAAAGTATGTTAACTGTAAGATATTTTTGATATCATCAAAAATCTATTACTTATTATATAGAATGTTTTTAAGTCCAACATATTGTTTGAGATCTTTTTGAATTAATTAATTGTAAAATTTGAATAAAAAGAAATCAATTATGTTTTCTAAAGTGAGTGGTTTTTTTAATTAATTTATTTATATTTTCAAAAAATTAATTTGTAGCATTCTAATTGATAAATTGTAATTTAATAATTAGATTTATTTGTTTATAAAATAAAATTAAAAAAACTAGCCAAATCTCATACTTCTTAAATATTTTAGTTTCAAATGTTTGCATGTATACATATTGTGCAACTTGTTTGGCAAACTAATCAAATGCCACCTAGAAAATTTTAAATTATTCTTTAATGTTTCTATGTATGCATATTTGGACAAGATAAACCTTAATCTATTTTTTAATGTTTCTATGTATACATATTGCATATAAGTTTCTTGACGACTACCTCGTCAAATTAATTTCGTGTGGTAAGAGAATGCAACTAATGTTTTGTTGTAGTTTACAAGGTGGTTAAAAAAAAGAATGAAAAATGTTGAGACACGTAAGAAGCTCAAATGGCATGTATTAGGCTAACCAAAAGAGAGATTTTGTTTAACCTTTATGATATTTTTGTTTAAGTATTCCTAAGTGTGTGTGCTACGGTTTACATTACAGTAGTAGAAATGAATATATTATGTCAAGGAATGTGCTAGGAATCAAGTGATATTCATCTAAACAAGTTATATGCAAGAAGAATTTTTTCTTTATAGTTCCCTTTGTGGTGAAAGGTGTTGAGTTATAAAATATTATGATAACGTGAGAATTGCTCTTGACATATGAAAATAATATTGTAAATGCTATTGTACATTATATATCTTATATTAGATGATAATGTTGTAGTGAAAACAAAGAATTTGAAAGAAGAAATCACAATCACATATTATTTGAGTGCTTTTTGTTCATCATGATTAATGAATTATACATGTGGAAAAACCAGTGAGCACATGAATAAATCTATGGGTAGATTAATATCTTCAAATATGGCACTGCATATGATAAGTAGTATATAGTTTTATTATATTGGTATAGGCTACTTCAAGTGAGAAGGTGGTAGTGATAGTTATATTTGTACATGTATATGTATGATATTTTAAAGGTTGTAGCTATTGATTCATATTGTGTAGTTATAGTTGCTAATAAAAGGTGATTATCCATGTCGAAGAATCATACTTGGAGGCTTATGCAATATTTTAATGTCATATATGATTAAATTAAATAGTGATATGAATCTTTTTTATTTCAAAAGCTAGTTGAATTGTTAGATATTTGTTGAGACATGCCAAGGTTACTCATGATTATGAATTAAACACTTTAAGAACTTGTTTACATTAAATTGGTGTGTGACAATTAGAGATAATTCAAAATGTTTTTTTGTAGATTATAAATTTGTAAATGGTACTAAAAGACCTTGTTGTATTAAAGAATTGTTGATTTCATATAATATAGGTCTAGACATATTTTGATTATGGTTTTTCTTTTGAAGAGGTTTCTCACATAAATATTTTGTCTTGTGTATTATATTGGATGCATAATATTACATGTATTTACAAAGAAGTTGTTATTTATATTTTGCAAATACTATTGACTATTAACAAACACATAATCATAAACTTTTATCATCCCAATTCACTTGTCATTTACAAATTATGTAAAAATACCTAAAAGAAAATAGTTGACTAAAATAGAAAATAATAGGATTAAATTATAGTTGTGGATTGATATGTGAGGATATGGGATCCTAGTCCTATGGACACAAATTAAGATCTCAATTATCCATGGCATATCGTTGGAAAATGAATAAGGTTCAACTACAATCCTAATAGAAGAGATGAATATTTTGATTGATTTTCCTTTGTTGTAATGGAAGAGAGATTGTGAAGTGTGTGTTTAAGATCTAGGTCAAATGATAGGAAAATGATAATTTTCAACAATAATAGTAAATTAAAGAATACAAAATTATAGCCAAGATCTCAAAAGAGGACACAAAAAATAACCTAGATCTACAAATTGAGCCTAAAAGTGTTATATTGGTGTGTTGGGAGCCTGAGTTTAAGGGTTTTTGGGCAAATACAAAGGAATAGAATTGCAACAACAAGGTCTTGTTGGGCTATCTCTCATAAATTTAGCCAAAAATAGTGGGACACATTCATTGGGTGCACTAGTCCAAGTGTTTTCACCTATTCAAAAAATCAGCATAATCTATGACAAGCTGGTTTATGCTCTTATAACATTTTGTGTTCTTGTATATGAACCTACACATGAAAAATAGGGAAGAAGGGTTGTGTTTTATTGGGACTTTCCTAAGTCAAACCTCATGTTCATGTTTCAACCTATACAATAGATATGATTGATAAAAAAGAGAGCTTGTCCTTAGAAAGAGAAAGGTTGAACAATAATGGAAATACTTAAACTGACAAATATTACCTCAAATATGAAACCCTTGGCATGAGATCTAAGATTAGGCTTCATATTGTTAGAATATGTTAATGCATACCTTCACCATGGATGAACACATTATGATTCAATAATGATTGTTTTTACAAAGATGTATGCTTGAATGCTTCTAGCTCATTGCACTTGACTAAAATATGCTTGATTCACTGCTTAATTTAATTTTTAGGGATATCCAACATTGAAGGGAAAATTCCTACTACTTTAAAGCCAACATTCATAATTTTGAGGCCAATCTACATAGACAAGGGCACTAGGTACCCTAGTCCTAGCATTTTGAGCAAATAGAAAGGTCATGAATATGATTTAATAGAAATGGTCCCAAAACTAAGTAGAATATAGCATAAATTATGTACATGTTAAGCACAAACACCAAAGTGGGTCCAAACTACGTGTGAAATTGTAATGAGACATAATTTACAACACCATATTTAGCCCTCGCATTAGTAGGGGTATGAAATTATGCTCATATAGTCAATAAATTATGGATAACTAGAAGATTATTTCATCAATTAAAGAGACAAGATATTTTCTTAGTAAGGTGGTAGCCCCAAGCATTAGGATCAGTCTACAATATCAACATGAAAGACAAGTACAAAGTGAGAAAATATGATCAACTATGGTAACACACATGGAACATGAAAATCATAAAAGTGTGGCATCTAAGACTATTAAGATCCATGCATTCTTACTAGGAGTCATATCATAAATACAAGGAATGACATCCAAGACTAGTAGGATCATTAGATACTTACTAGGAGTCATATATTACAAACACACAAAGCATGACCTCTAAGACTAGAAAGACCCTTAAATACTTACTAGGAGCCATGTCCAAAAGGAGTCACAAGGATAGTAATTTATAATAATATGTTCGGTGGCTCATAAATGTAAATTAAGGTCTCACAAGAGCTAATATGTTATGCTATGCTAAGTGAGACACATGCCAACAGAGATTACATGCCACAAAGTGGAATGTATGCCTCCATCTTAAAATGATTGCATAAACCATCCAATAGAATTTTTTTTTAAGGTTTTAAACATTCATAGACAAGCATGTTACAACAATGAAATTCCCAGAATCATACAAAAATCAAGGTAATACTCACATGCAAATAGGAGCACATAAGGGATCCAAATATCTAGGGTTGGTATGCGTGTAAGATAAATAATGTATATTAATATGATTATTTTGAATTGACCTCATCCAACAAATACAATGGGGCTACAAGTACAGAGGAGGAAGATCACATAATAGTAGACAAAGGGTCCTTTTGGGTCAACATGACAGGATGGTTAAAAAATATCAAATTATTTGAAAGATAAACACAAACACGTTTAGAAAAAAAGTGAATTTATGACATACAATTTATAAAATAGATATAATAATGAAGATAAATATAGATGAATTTCACAATAGGGTTGATTTATATATGTAGTTTTTCCAATAGATAATCAAGGGTCATTCAAAGAGAACCTAGCAAACACAAGACATTCCAAGCAACACATCATGGGGAATCACATTACATGCAAGAAAATGAAAAATTACCAAGAGTTGTTGTATTTACATGATGGTTTATATAAAATCATCTACCTCCCAATATTTTACATCATTATAAAGAGATGATAAACAAGATACTAAAGGAGCTATATAATCAGTACAATACATGTAGACATGTCTAGTTCCAAACAAGGACCATTGCCTAAGGAAGGGCCACTATATGTTTCACTAGTAGCTAGAATCAATTCTTTAGAAATTATCAAGGAAAAATCAAAATCATTTTATATAGTTTCAACCATGTAATCCAAATCACCATCCACATTGATTATCATAGTGATCAAATATAAGGAGAAGAATCCCTTAGAACTGGCAATTATAGCTTTCATCTAGGGTGGGCAAGGTAAAGATCGTTATCATGAGTGGATGAAGGTGAAGGAGGTGGGGCTAAATCACCATCCAAATGATTATAGGAAGACTTACTTCTCATACCAATCTCACAAATTATAGAACAACACCTTCTATGGCATTCTCTTGTACTATAGTTTCATCAATTATGATTTAGAAATTATTTAGGAGGTGTGGTATCACTTAACATAAATTCCTTTTCTTCTTTTTCTCTAGGAACAAAATGAGAAACATAATGAATCTATAAATATTGATAGATAGGAGGTTGTTAAGATGGTGTCACTAATTAAATAATTTTTCCTTATAAGATGGAAAAGTTGGAACCACAATATACATACTATACACTCTAGGAGGAGAGAGGAAACCTAGTCCAAAATGTGGTTCATTCATTATCTATGAGGTAGGAAGTTTTACTTCCATATAAATAGACATCAAAGGGTCCTTAGTGGTAGTAGTTAAAGTGGGTTCTTAGGGACTACCTAAGCATAAATCAACTATTTTCTTTGCTTTAAAATTTTTGTAGGAAAGGAAAATGGTATCCTCATGAGTTCAAATGGGTTGAGGTTGTTAAGGCCAAAAGTAGTCAAGTGTAAAGTTTATATGCCTAAACAAGGGTTGGAACAGACTATGAATTATATAGTATGCACTTATCCTTAAAATATAAATTTCAAACACTAATAAACTACAAAATGGATTACCTTCCTAGAGGATATGCAAGGATGACCCAAGTTCACACAAATTGGTCCAAGGTAGGGGCTATAGTACAACGAGCATCTAAGGTTTTAGGTTCAAATTTGATATGAAGTGTTATAAAGCCGATTTTGGGATAAGTAAAACTATGATGCATGTTAATCAATACTTCAGATTCATCATAAGCAGCTTCATATAATTTATATGTGTAAAAAATTCTTTTATAACCACATTATAGATACAATTGGATGCCCCACATATGGGTTTTTCATTAATTTTAGTGGTACATTAGGTGCATGCATTAAGTTATCACTTTGGATAAACATAATACTAGGTTTAATCTTAGGTATGGATTTCTCTTGTTTAGGAAAAAGTTCTATCATATTAACTAGTTGTTTGGATTGATTGGTCTGATAATCATGTCTATGCAACTAGGGTCATTAACATTTGTGGAATGTGAAGGTAAATGATTGGTAAAGATTTGCATGTTTTGATGAAGAGGTGCTAAGGATTTACTCCCTTTAATATTTACACTATTCACCTTTATGATATTTGAATCAATGAGGTCTTGGACTTCATCACTTAGACACATACATTATTTAGTATCATCTTGAAGAGTAAAATGATATTGAAAGGGTTTTGGATTTATAATTTAATTATTGTGATCACTTCTAGTTTTGATTGTGTGCAAATTTTTACATCAACATTTCAAATCACACTCTATGATCCATCATCATGATGATAGAAAGCTCATGGAGTAGAAAAATAGACAATTGTAGATCTACAAGGGTTTAAAATATGTAGGCCAAGGAGAAAGATAATTAAAAGCAACAAATACAAGAGAAATAATAAGGTGACTAAAAATAAAATAAAGTTTAAGACTCAAGGCTAAAAATAAAATCCAACAAATAAAGACAAAAAGAAAGGATAAAACCTACTAAATAAATTGATATAAGCAAAGAAGACAATATATGACAAGATAATTAAATCTTAAAAATAAAGTGAAACAAAAGGTAAAAAGCACTAATGGAAAGAAAAATTCAAAAAATGAGGACACGTTATAAGTAAAGACAAAAGATTGCCATAAACAAAGAATAAAATGTTGGAATCCAAGAAAACTGAGAGGGGGGGAGGGGGCTGAAAAAATGTTCTACTGGTGGAGTTTTTTTTTAACTTATTCCTTCTGAACTAGTCTACAGTAAAAAAATTAAAGTGCATAAACCAAAAAACACATAAAGAAGCAGCACCATAACACCAATATTTATATATGGAAAACCTTGCGAAGAAAAAAAACTTGGTGGGCCTGATACCCACAATATCTATATACTTGATCAAGGTATACAAATATTACATTGAGGGGATTGTACATGCAATCAGGCCAACTGCCTAGAGCTCACTACTCAAATAGGAGTCTCACTGACTTACACAATATTACAAGATGATTATAAATTAAAATGAACTCATAATATGCATCTAACCATGTTGGATAAGTTCTGGTTCAAGCTTTGTTAACCCTCAATGTGTACCAATTTGCTGATGCTCTGTTCTACTACTAGTTTACAAGCTTACACCGTGCACGTGAAAACTGCACACAAGTGCTTCCTTTCTCTAACCAAAGAGAATATCATTAATCACTAATTGATTCACAACCAAAATTTCATTCTAAAACTTGTTTAATCCATCCTTGAAAGGATCTCCTTAAATACCCTTCTAACTTTTACCATGTTGGCTTCAATGAAGAATATAATCCTATCGGCTGCCAGATCACAAGGTATTTCATTCATAATCCCAATGATCATGTCGGCCTTCACACATTACCATAAATTCCATGAAGGAAATAATTGGGGCCACAAGATCTCTTAGCCGGGTCCTATCCATAACTGGGTTCCAAATGCACATTACCGAGATTAGGACTCAACCGGTTGTGAAGCAAAGTGAATACCAGTTGAGTGTAGTGAATGCCGGTTAACCCAAACAAAGCAAAGTGATAAATCAATGGATCCCAATAGAGAATATTTACACTTGGAGATGAGTTGCCAATAATTACAATTGGAGATAAGTTGCCATCAATGACAACCCAAAATGCCATTAACCCTTACTGGACAAATGTCAATTGCCAACATAAAAAACCTACAAATAAAAGGCAAAGATACAAAAAGAAAAGGGAAAATATAAAATAGACTAAAGAATACAATTAAGATCAAAGAACAAAAGAAAATAAAATGATAAATAGACTAAATGATAAAAGTGAAAAGATTGCCTCCTTGGTAAAGTTATGCTTGAGATCAACATTTTTCTCCTTTCAAGATATCTATGAGCAATTTGATGGTGTTGCTATGGGATCCCTTCTTTCTCCCATCATTGCTAACTTTTACATGGATAACTTTGAAGATATCACTTTGCACTCCTTCTCGATCAAACCAAGGTGGTGGAAATGATCTCTGGATGATACAATGTTTGTTGGCCCCATGGTCTTGATAAGTTGGAAGAATTCCATGCTCACCTTAATAACATTTCTCTTTATATTCCCTTCACCAATGATCTCAAATTTGATAACCAACTTATTTTCTTGGACATTTTGATCATAAAGAAATCAGATGGCTCCCTTGGTCATCAAGTGTTCAAGAAATCTACCCACACTGACCTTTACCTCCACTCCTCTTCTCATCACCACCCAAGCCAAAAAAAATTTAAAATCATATAATTACTGAAAATAAAATTTTATTAAAAACACATTTAATTTTTTTTACAATTTTTATTATAATTTTTTTTAAAAAAAGAATATAATTAACTACTAGAATATTAATAATTATATCATGCAACTTCAAAAATATATCATTTAAAATTAAAAACAAATTATAAGAACCTTAATCAAATATTAAATTTAATTGTCTTATACTTGGTTGAGTTATCAATATTTATAATATATAACACTTTTATGCGAATTCCGAGCAAATGCTCTTTTCCTAACATTATGCTAAATGAAAAAGTAAGGATATGTTGAATTGTAGTTTCTTTTTATTTTTTGCATTAAGCTTCCGTATACAATGGAAGAGAAATCAATTGAATATGAAATTATTATTGCATAAAAACAATTGCCAATAAATACCTATGTTACGTCATTTGTAAGCATATTATATTTCTGAGCTTAATAAAACCAGCATACAAGTTTAATATTATTGATAAATATTTGTAAACATCACATTCATATCACCCGAAAACAATACAAGTAGACATGCTGAACCATTGTAGAGTACTTAATAGCCTTAGATATAAGTACAAATAATTGGGGCATCCTTAGTCATCAAATACAATAGCAAAACAGTGGCATTTCTAGATACTGCAAAAAGCTAGAATTCATACCGGTGATTCTAATTCTCCAAGAGAAAATTGCATGGTACCAAAGGGGCCTTCTGTCGATTCTGTTACGGAAGCGGAAGCATAGATTAAAATATTGCAGAAAAAATTATTTGGAAATGAAAAAATTATAGAGAATTAAATGAAAAACTAAACAACATAAGAAGTTGATTTACATGGTAAAGCTTTGACAAAACATCATAGTTACTACTATAATAATTGTTCTTGCAAGTTTACAAATCTTAACAATTGTTCTTGCAATTTACAATAACATCAAACTTACAATCACTCTTGCAATCTACAATTCAAAAACTACTCTTACAATCTGCAATCTTCAACTCTTACTTTGCCTTCAAAACCTTGAGATATAAATGATATCTTCAAGATAACAATCATCATTTAATATACAAAAGCTTGTTTTATTCCTTTAAAGAAATTAGAAATTAGTTTCTAAAACACTGAGATAAAATTTATTTTCTTATTTTATTGTTGTCACAATCCAGAAGATTCCTCTATTACTGCCCATGCCTTAGATGCTATGCCAATTGCTTTTGTAATCTTTTCCTGCCCATGCTTTTGATGCTATGCCACTTGCTTTTGTAATCTTTTCTTTATTAAATACAATAGCAAAATAGTGCCATTTATAGATACTACAAAAGCTAGAATTCATACCGCGGAATTTGTTTCTCCAAGAGAAAATTGCATTGTACCAAAGAGGCCTGCTCTTGATTCCTCCATTACTTTCTATGTCAATTTCTTTTGTAATCTTTTCCTCCTCACAATCAACAGCCCATTTGTTGCAGTTTTCTACAACTTTGTCCAGCAAATCTGACAAGGATTGTCAGATAACATTCGCCAAGAAGCTGCGTAGAGAATCCAACAAGAGTTGGGAATCCCCTATTTCTTTTTCCTTTATAAACTCAGACACTTGCAACAAAGAATAAGTTGGTGCTACATCTCCGAACAACCATACCCAAGGCTCACTTGCCTCTTTAGCCTTTCAAAATGCTGTAAAGCAGCAGAATATATTGACTGACAAGGATCCTTGGAATTCAAGGCCAGATTCCTACTGTAGAGCGATTGTTTAAACGGGTGCTTGATGAAAGATGAGCATTCAAAGAGCTTGGGGGTGCATTTGTCAAGCGCTTCAACCATAGAGTCGTCGTCACGGTTGACCCGTCATCCAAATTTCCAATGCCTATACCCTTTTTTAAGAGTCCTGTACTCTCTCTCAGCTTGGTATCTCAGCAGAAACACTTCCAAATTCGATGTGCAGAACGATTCGGCATTTACGTCCACGTTTTCGAGATAGTCTACAAAATCCATGAGATCTCGTGCCTGTTTTTAAGCAACTAGAGCTTCCGTCACAATATAATTACTCGGCTTATCATCCGGAGAAACTGACTCACCTACTTCAGTTATCATCTTTACAAGCGATAGAGCTGTCATCCGGCACGTCCATTCATTCACACCTGGAAAATAGTTTAACATTATCTGGAACTCTATCCTTATGGGTTGACTTAGAAGTACAACTATAAAATTTCCTTCTGAAGAGTTGACTTGGAACTTTGATAACAAGGAAAGGTGAGATAAGCTCCTTTATAACAAGGAAAGGTGAGATAAGCACCTTTATAACAATACATATTGATTTCAAGTATATTTTTATCTTACTCTAGCAATGGCATTCCTTCAACTTAAGCAAGACTGCCGAGTTCATGCCCATAAGATCATATGTTATATAACCAAATACAATTCTTTGTAGTAGATAACAGCGAGAAATACCTGCAAGAAAGATGCGCCTACAATTATGCGAGGACTTTTTAAGGTCATGAAAATAAAACACTGGTGTCAACCATCTGCTGAAGATGAAGATCCATTCAATGAGGATGCAGACATACTGAAGAGAAAACAATGGCACTCTCTTTACAAGAGATATCAAGAGAATGACTTTGACACCAAAAAGTAAAACACAGCATGCCACAATGTTTCCTGTGGCTGCAGCGAAAGTTGACCTCGCTATCACATATTCCGGTCGGCAAACTCGTGTTTTCCACCATATCCGGAGCAACTTATTTTCAAAATGTTGTCGATTGTCTCCTTTCTCCAATTTATTGTTAGAGAGAGATTGCTGAATGCTGCGAGTGAGATTTTCAGAGATGAATTTACCAGCAATAACTACGTAGCCCAGAACGACCACCAAACCTATAATTGAGAATAACAGAACCCCATCTGCTCCTATGAGCCACACCACTCTCTCTTTCTCCAGTGATCTTACATCTTTAGCATTATGAATGACATAAACTTCTGTAGCAATATGAGTCAGTATGCTTATCAGTAAAGCCACAATATTGCTCGACTTTGTCCCAGTGGACAAAGTAGATCCGTGGAAGCAGAAATCCCACGAATACACACATTGTCACTCTAGCACAATCAATTGAAAGTTGGCTTTCAACCAACGACTATATTTCCACTTTTGAACCATTGATATTTTGGGTTTTTATGTACCCAAGAATCTGGATGGTTAGGTACTTTTGAACAAGAGCTTCTCCTAGAACCCAAAGTGCTCCCCTCCACTAGGAAATACATATAAAGTCCCATAATGTTAAAATAATGAATAGAACCATTCCCAAAAATATCAATATATTTTTTGGGTTATAATCTATAATCTCAACTCTCTCAAACACAAAAATACACACATTAATCCCGTGGTGAGTGGTGGTTTCTCTTTAAAAAATTCAAGGTGCAATGATATTTCTTCACCTTTGTTTTTGGAAACTTCTTTTCATTAGGGCCCTATCTGTATTAGTGGGAATCCGATCTAGATTGTCTGATGTAAAGTAATATTGAAAGGAGGTCTCTCAATCCCTAGCTTTCCCTGTGGGAGGGGGGGGAGTTTCATGGTATAAGATAGCGTTTCTTTGTAAAGAGGAAAAGAGAGAAAAAGAAGGGTGCGTTCTGCCCGCCAAACTGCCTTTAACCTTATAATTACACCGCTCACGAGGCGTTCTACGTGTCATAAGATTATCCATGTAATAAGGAACAATAAATTATATATTTTATTTAAGTTTAAAACTTTAATTTATTATAAATTTTAATAATTTTGTATTTAAATTCATAATAGATGTTATATTTGCAATTTCTTTTTGGCTTGTAAATAGAAAGGATACCTGTGAAGATTTTCACTTCTAATTTATTTCTTAAACATAAACTTTTTATGTCTTATGTCTTATATTCCTACTCTTTAATTAAAAAATTTGCGTCCTCCAATTCTTCTTGAGACAAATTCTTTTATATTATATTAGTTTCAAAATCTTTTTTGTAATAGTGTAAACTTATTATTTATTTAATGAAGCATTTTAATGTTCCAACTTAATTTATTTTTCATTCATTCTTTTGATTCATTAATATCATAGGAAAAGTATATTGTCTGCAATATATTTTACTACTTCAAAATTATTATGAAACAAGTCCACCTAGTGACAAGTTTGTTTCATATTATGGTCATCATTAAAAACTATATTATTTATTGTATAGAATTTTTTAAGTCCCTAATTCTGGTAGAGAAATTGTTGGATTCACATATTTTATATTAATTTGTATTTAAATTTGAACAAAAAGAAATTAATGGTTTTTTCTAAAGTGGGTGTTTTTTCTTGCTATTTTCTTTGTATTTTAAAATAATTTGATTTAAGTAACATTCTAATTTGTATGTTATAATTTAGCCATTAATTTTTTTTATTAATGTAGCATCGTAAATTGTACACCCTTGCTAGGGTGGTACAATTCCATGCTTGGTTTACCACCCACTTTAGTGTGTTTTGCATCTTGCATTTTTCATCTCCTTTAAGCATTTAATTAATTAATTTAATTAATTTTAATTTCATGTTTCATCACTTCACATATTATAAAATTGGGCCCTTTACCCTAAGTGTACCCCTTTTCATTTTATTCCTTCAATAAATCATTTAATCATAAACCTTAATCATATCTAACGACCCCAAAAATTTGGTGAAAAGTTCGTCGGACCATGTGCAAAGTTTGCACATGGTCCTTGACTTTTTTCCCAAAATATCGGGAGCATAATCCTATGATATAATAATTCTTAACCTCAAAAGATTGGTGGGAAATTCAAATCCTAGGTCGGCCTAAACATGAAATTAAGGTCTAGGGTTTCATACATAGGAGCTCTCTTTCTTCATTTGAAAGGGTCCTTCTTCTAAGAATCTAAGAGCAGGTTTTTTGAGTGTAAAGAGCCTTCTATGCAGCGAAAGAGTAGATATTTGAAGTCTTCAACAACATTCAACATTCATCAATCAAACATTCATCAAGCATCATTTCATCAATTGGGAGCTTTTGAGGATGTAGGAGAACAATAGGAGATCATCGACTGAAGATTGGCTTGTACCTCTCCCTTGGGGTTGGGTATGGTTTCATGTTGTTTTCATGTCTTTGTATGAGATTAATTTTAATTCCTATTCATGATTTAGATCACTTTGCATCATTGATTTAGAGCATTTACTTTGTCAATTATAAGCAATTAGGGTTTTCTCTTTAGGGTTGCTCTAGATTTCTTTCTTTCATTTTAGCATCTTTCACACACACAAGGTTCTTGCACACACTATTTTACTATACAAATAGACTATTTGTTGAGGTGGAAATCACCAAAATAGGGGTTTTACTAAGGACAAACCCTATATAGCCACCCGAAACCCTATTTTTTAGCTACAGGTGCAGGTTCAAATCCGAGCATCGGTGGAAGTTTTAGGACCGAAAGAGCACATAGAGGCTAACCCTGGGTTCAGATCTCAGAAAAAACTCTGGGATAGGGGCGTGATGCCCTAGTCCTGCTTGTTTTCAACTGAATTTGGCAGATTAGTAGTTTGCGGTTCTCAGATCCTAGTCTACAAATTCAGATCTGGAAAATCACGTCAATGGCATGGCACCCCGGTCCCAAACATTCTAGCTTAGATTTTAGACACAGGCGCACCTTTGATTTTGTCTCCTAATTTGTACTTTTCAACAGTATATCAATTATCTTTTGTTGTACATTTCTAGATTAGGGTTTTCTTTCTTACTTGCAATCTAGGCTAAATTTCATTTTGAATCAATCCTCTCTCTTGTTTGTAGAAAGGGAATAGAAACCCTAAGACATAATCCCCAACTCTCTCTTTCTCAAGAGAAGTAGCCGAAGCGTGTTACCTCCCTAGGTTCTTTCGTATTCTGTGAGTGTGTATGTGAGAGTGGGATTAGGGTTTCCATACTTAGTCTCACTTTTCCCCCTACACATCTTTGGTGAACTTGATGTGAATTCAATTTCATTTTCATTGCATTTCATTGTTAGATATAGATCTAGTATACTTCAGTTGCTTTCAAAACATGAAAAAATAGAAAAAAAAGATGAGATTTGTTTCATTTTCCTTGTGTTGTGTGATCAAGTTTCATTCAATTTCTATTTCAAAATATCAGATCTTTATTTACAAGATGTTCATGCTTTTTATGATGTATGCAATTATGTTGATTACAAGTTTAGTGGTGTTGAATTAGATGAAGCTCTAGATTATTTTTTGAACCCTAAGCCTTCTAAACCCTCATTTTGCCAACAACTAATCAACCTTGTTACTATGTCATTTCGTGGTGATGAGAAAGATAAGTTGAATGACTCCTCTCATGGGTACATTCCTATCAACTCCTCCACTAAATATAGCAATGTGTTTGATCACCATAATTCCCTTTATGAGGTTATGTCTCCTTTTGAGTCTAAGAATAAACCTTTCAATCATTATGACCATGCTTTATTGGATGATGCCCTTGATGAATTTATGTGTCTGCCCAAACCTTCAAACAAAAATAATACATCTAAAAGGTTAATCAACATGATCAATGTGAATGAACATAGTAAACCTCTTTTTGTGGTCCAAGGTGCTTATCCTTCTTCCATTTTACCTCTTTCTAATCAACCTCTTTTCATAGTTCAAGGTGGATATAGTCATGATTCCTTTAGCACTCCGAAAAAACCTATCATAATAGTGTAAGGAAGAAATCTCACTAATAGTCCTTATAGATATGCTAAACAGCTAACTAAGAAGAGTTATAATGTGGTTGCCCATACCTATAACATAACAAATAATAGGCAACCTAATCCTCCTCCGGTTATTCAAACTTATCTTCTTTATTCTCAACCTATTCTTCCTCAAGAACCTCGTATTTCATAAACTCTTGGTAGGGAATATGATCTTGTTGAACAACTTAAAGCTACTCCTGCCAAGATGTCCCTTTGGGATTTGATTCAAACGTCTTTGACTCATCATGGAATGCTACAAGATGCCTTGAAAATATTGAATGTCCCACCCACAGTGACATCTAATAATATGCCCCCTTGATTAACTCTATCACAACTTCTAAGGCTCAAATTATGTTTGCACAAGTTGATCTACCCACTAGTGAAATTCAATATTAGTATGATCCTTTAATGATTGTGGTTATTATAAATGATAGTGCAAGAAGACAAACACTAGTGGACAATGGTTTTGGCCTTAATTTTTGTAGCATTAACTTGTTGCATAAGATCAATGTCGATACATATCTTATTAATCTTGATTCTCTTACTATCTGAGGCTTTGATAATTTTGCTTAATCTTCATTAGGTAACATCGCCTTGCTTGTTAAGGTAGGTAATGTTACTTTACCCACACCTATCCATGTCATGTCTAGAGATTTGGCCTACAACTTGTTACTAGGGAGACCTTGGATTCATAGCATGCAAGTTGTCCCCTCTACATTGCATAGGCAGGTTAAGTTCATTTACAACAATAAGACATATACCTTTCTAGGTGAGACTAATCTCCACGCTTGTTTTCAAACATTAACATACAAATCCTCTTCAACTGGTTCTTCCCCAACTATTTTAGAGGAATCCTCTAAGGATTCTACTCTCACTAGTGTCTCCACTTTATCAAACCCATCTCTTACCTCTAATTCACTTCCCAATACTCCCTCAAGTGAACCTAAGGTTCTTGAGGAAGAGTCTTCTCAACCTAATTCTACTATTGAGGATACCTTCTCTCCTAAAAAGTTTCTTGCAAAAGATGATTGGGGATACCTTGAATTTAATCCTACTTTTGTGGGGGAATATAAAATTCCCCCTAGAGAACCCAAGGTTGAAAAGGAGAAAGAAGAAGAAGAACCTAAAAAGAATTCCATTTATTTTGGCCATTGAGTAATAACTTTGTGGCGGCTTCTCAGACTTTGTCTCCCTTGACTTCTGATCTAGAGGATTTTGATCCTACACTTTATGAAAATCCTCCTTCTCTTTCAAAAATGGCTAACCTTTATGGTCCTAGTTTTCACATCCTAGCTAGGTGTGGATATAATGGTAATGGATGTGGTGCTCAAGAACAAGGGATCAAGGTTCCCTTGGAAAATAACTTCCGTGATCTGACATTTGGGCCTGGTTATGATCCTTTTAAGTGTACTAAATCTTTTAAGAGACCATCTAATAATGTTAATGTCTTTTTTGATTCTCTTCCAATAAAATATCTTTTGTATATTGACGATCACTCTTCTAGTGTTCTTGCTTTGGATGTTTTTCCCACTGATGATTCATTGGTCAAATTCCTAGGAGCTTATGACAACCTTCCTCGTTATCACCATAATTGTGGTTTTTCTTATCATTTAAATGTGGAAGATTACTTTGGGAAAGAATGAAATAATGATGAGATATTTAAAGAATTTCCTCAGTTAAAAGATGCTCCTCAACAAAGAAATCTCCCAATAAGTGACACTATTGATATGAAGATGGATCCTTGTGTTGAAGATAAAATCATTAAGATAGGGAAATGTCTTAATGAAGAAGAACAAAGACAATATTATGAGTTCTTACATGAATTCCCTAAAACATTTGCTTGGATATACTCTGACATGCCTAGCATAGATCCTAAGATTGCCACTCATAACATTGTCCTAATTCCTGATGCTAAACTAGTGAAGCAAAAGATTCAAAAGATTCACCTTGAAGTGGCATTACTTGTTAACGCTGAGATTGAAAAATCATTGGATGCTAGATTCATTTGTCCTATTGATTCTTCTCCATGGATTTCAAACATTGTGGCTGTGGCTATGTATAATAATAAGATTAGGATGTGTACAGATTTTTGTGATCATAATAAAGCCTCTTTAAAGGATGGTTTCCCTTTCTCGAATATCGATATGATAGTGGATTCTGTGGTAGGTCATGCTTTATTATCCTTCATGGATGGTTTCTCTCGATATAATCAAATCTCCATTAATCCTCAAGATCAATATAAAATTTCTTTCACCACCCCTTGGGGCACGTTTTGTTGGGTTATGATGCCTTTTGGATTAAAAAATGTAGGTGCAACCTATCAACATGCTATGACTCTTATCTTCTATGTTAACATGCATAAGATCTTAGAAGATTACGCTGATGACATCTTAGATAAATTTGTTCTTCGTACAAATCATGTTAGGATCCTTCGTCAGATCTTTGATAGAATTCGTAAGTACAACATGCGCTTGAATCCCCAAAAGTGTGTTTTCAATTTGGATAATGGTAAATTATTAGGATTCATAGTATTGCATCATGTAATTGAAGTGGATATGAAGAAGATAGACGACATTGTTAACATGCCACCTCCTAAAATTGTCTCCCAACTAAAAATGTTTGCAAGGAAAAATTCAAGCTATTCGTAGGTTTGTAACTCAACTCCCGGATTGTACCTTTCCTTTTAATCAATTGCTTAAAAAGAATATTACCTTTCAATGGAACAAGGATCGCCATCAAGAATTTGAAAACTTAAAAACATTTTTGGCTAATCCTCTTATTCTTCAACCTGTTGACACTTCCAAACCTTTCCTTCTATACACAACTTCTTCTCTTCATGCTCTTGCAGCCCTATTGGCACAACATGATAAGGATGGTAGAGAATGTCTGGTCTATTATATAAGTCACACTCTACTCAATTACAAAGTCCAATATTTTTTGATAGAAAGACGGTACCTTTCTTTAGTCTTTGCAACCCAAAAGTTAAGGCATTACCTTTTGAATGATGAAGTCCATGTTATCATTAAATTTGATCATCTCAAGCATCTATTTTCTAAAACTGACCTTTCAGGATGCTTAGCTATGTGGGTTACGATGTTCACCGAGTTTGACCTTAAGTTCATCTAACAGAAGGCAATAAAGGGTGAAGCGTTGACTGGCCACTTAGTTAAGGCTCCTTCACCCTTCTCCCTACCTAACCTAGAGTCTTTTCCTGACAAATGCATTTTCTCTATAGAGATTGATGAGATCTGGGAATTATATTTTGATGGCTCTAGGTGTCGTACAGGATCAGGGGTAGGGGTAGTCTTAATTTATGCTAAAAAGAAACCCATCTCTTTATCATATTGTCTGAATTTCTTATGTACCAACAACATTGCTGAATATGTGGCTCTTATAGATGGAATTAAAGAATCCTTAGCGTTAATTATAAAACATCTACATATGTATGGAGATTCTCAACTAATCATAAGGCAAGTGAAAGGATTTTATCAAGTTAAACAAGACAAATTATCACTGTATAGAGATCTAGCTATATGCTTGTTATAAAAGTTTGATTCTTATACCATGGAGCATGTTCCTCAAAAAGATAACCGACATGCTGATGCAATGGCATGTGTAGCCTCTCTTGTGTCTTTAGAGGACCCCCTGGTACATCTTAAATTCACTATTCACAGCCTCACTACCCCGGTTATTGCTGACAACCCTAGTGATGTGGCATATTGTTGCATAATAGATCCTAATGATTGGTACTCACATATTGTGAGATATTTCAGTGATGTTAGCTTTCCTAACTCTACAAATAAAAAAAACTAGGGCTAGGAATCGCAAGTTGGCTGCTAGATACATTATCCTTTCTAATGTTCTTTATAGGAGGGGTTATAATGGTCTTCTCCTTCGATGTCTTAACAAAGCTGAAATCCCTATTGCTCTTGAGGAAGTACATTCAGGTGCTTCTGGGGGTATATCCTTGGTTTAGAGATTGCTCTGAATGGGATATTATTGGCAAACCATGGAAAGGGATTCTTTCGCCTTTGTTAAGAAATGTCATCAATGTCAGTAACATAGCAATTTGATCCATGCTCCTGCCCAATAAATTCGATCTCAAGTAGCATCTTGGCCCTTCTCTACATGGGGCTTGGATCTTATTGGTTTAATATCTCCTCCTTCATCTCAAGGACATACTTTTATCATCACTACAACTGATTGCTTTACGAAGTTGGTATAAGCAATTTCTCTTTGATCCACTACTGCTGGAGTAATTTGTCAATTTATCTTGGAAAATATTATTTCCAGATTTGGAATACCTTCTGCCTTAGTTTGGATAATGTAACGTCATTTAAAAATAAGGATGTGAAGAAATTTTTTGAGAAATATCATATTCAACATAAATTTCTACACCATATCATCCTCAATCAAATGGTCAAGCCGAGTCTTCGAATAGGATAATTAAGCAAATTCTTCATAAGACAGTGAATAAGCATGGTAAGGATTGGTATACTCAGTTAATCTACGCTCTTTGGACCTATGGGATGAGTGTACATATTGTTATGGGTTGTACTCCTTATAATCTTGTTTATGGTGTTGATTCCATTATGCCTTTGGAGCTAGAAATTCCTTCTTTGAGAGTTTCTCTTAAGGGTATAGTGGATGATGATTCCTACAGAGAACAAAGACTTCAACAACTTGAGATGCTCGATGAGTGGCGTATAAATTCTCTTGAGCATATTCAACCGTATCATAAAACTGTACAACAAAGATATAATGATAAAGTCATTCAATGTTCCTTTTCAATGAGCGATCTAGTGCTTTATGAAAACCAACATAACGTGAATGCCTTACTCGGGGAGAAAGGAAAATTCAAGCCTAGGCCTAATTGGCTAGGACAATACATTGTTGTCAAAGTCTATGGATCGGGTTCTTACAAGATAGAAAATGTGGAAGGTATGGCTCTCAAGGAACCCATAAATGTTATGCACCTTCATAGATACTATGCCTAGTTTCTCTCTCTTTCTTCCTCCCTCTAGTTTGTTCTCTCTTCTTGAGTCTTTTTCTCTCTTCAAAAATGGATAATATGTTAGTATATCTTCATTAAAGTATGTGGTATTAATGATATTGTATTATTTAGTCTACATTACTTCATTCTTGTTAGAATATTTAATCTTTACTTAGTTTAGGTTTATTTGTATTTAGTTTGGGATATTCCTTTCGAATCCCTACATGTAATTTGTCCTCTAGTACATGTGTGAGGACAAGCCATTTCTTTTATGTTCCTTTATTAAGGAATATTAGTTTATCCTCCTTAAGAGGATGTTGACACATTGTACACACATATTATGAATGGTGGCATTCATAGATATAGAAGTTACTTTGTATCTCTTCTGCTCATCTCTATTTAAGAGATGCTATATTTAACTTGCAAACTAGATGATATATATAACTTGCAAACTAGATTTCTATATATGCAAAATTTACACTATTTCAACATTGCTTTTTGATTAATAGTTGTTTGGCCTAACATTTCCAATATACAATATAAAGATGTTAGATTCACCCATTAAAAAAAGTCAAACCAATCTCCAAAAATAGAATGGTCACAAAAAGTAGAACCTAAAAAAGAAATAACTATTTGTATATGTATTATAAAACTAGAACAGCGCCAAATTGAGCTTCAGTAAATAGAAAGTAAATAGAAACCCAAAGACAATGAGATCATAAAAAAAACCGCTGATTACCATGCTCACCATATAGATCAAATAAATACACAGAAACAAGTTTTTAACAAACAGAACATTGAGAAGTATTGAATTGTGATTATGCTATTCTCCTTCCCAAAAATGACAGCAAACAAGACATTCAAAATATATAATTATGTGATCACATTGTTCTCTAAGAAGATCTATGCAACTGAAATTATCATCTTCTTTCTTGGTATGTTCTAATGTACTGACTTACAACCTTCAAAAGTTGCACCTGAGTCATGTTTAAGCTCTATCTCCTTCAAAAATCTTTCTGCATGAAAAACACAACCTATCATCTATTCGTTGCATGAAAAAATTGTGCAATTGCTAGTTATAATATGTAACACTTTTAAATGAATTCCCACCGAGAAGCTCTTTACAGAAGCATAGTTAGTAACATTATGGTAAAAAAATAAAAGAGTAGGAATATTCTGGACAGTTACTTCCTTTTTATTATTGCATAAGCTTTACTATCCAATTGGAGAGAAGTCGACTGAATTATTAAATTACTCTTTCGTGAAATAACTGCATATACATACCTCTGTTTACGTCAAAATGTAAGGCGTATAATATTTCTGAACTTATTGGTAGCAACAGAGAGGTTTAATGTTATTGATGAATATTTGTAAATATCACATATCACCCGAAACCAATACAATTACACATGTTCAGTCAAGATTGTAGACATTTCATATCCTTATCCAGACGGCGAAGTAATAATGGTATCCGTAGACATCAAATACAGGAAACAAACAGTGGAAAAGCTGAATCCAGATCAGCTATAGTTCATACCTCTGATTTGGCTTCATGCATTTTTGCCCATGCTTTCCCTGCTATGTCAATAGCTTTTGAAATCTTTTCCTCCTCAAAATTTTCAGCCCACTTGTTGCAGTTTTGTACAACATTTTCGGGTAAATCTGACAAGGATTCACACACAACATTCGCCAAGAAGTTGCGCAGAGTATCCATCAAGATTTGAGAATCCCTTATTTCTTGTTCCTTTATAAATTGAGACACCTGCAACAAGGAGTAAGTTGGCGCTACATCCTCCCAACAAGCATACCCAAAGCTCGCTTGTCTATTTAGCCTTTCAAAGTGCTTGAAAGTAGCAGAATATATGGATTCGCAAGGATCCTTGGAATTGAAGGTCAGATTCTTGCTGTAGAGCGAATGCTTAAAGGGGTTCTTGATGCAAGCTGAGCATTCAACGAGCTTCGGCCTGCATTTGTCAAGAACAGAGTGGTCGTCACCTTTGACCCGCCGGCAATGCCTACACCCTTTCTTCAGAGCCTTGTAATCTCTCTCGGCTTGGTATCTCAGCAGAAACGCTTCCATATTCGAAGTGCTGAATGATTCGTTATTTACGTCGACGTTTTCGGGAAAGTCTGCAAACTCCATTAGATCTCGTGCTTGTTTATAAGCACGCACAGATTCCTGCACAATAGCATTATTCTGCTCAGCAGAAAGTAAGTCACCCACTTCAGTTATCATCTTTACCAGCGACAGAGCCGTCATCCGCCACGTCCATTCCTTCATAGTTGGGAAATACTTCAACATATCCTTGAAATCTGGCCTTTCATCTACAAAATGTTTTAGTTTATCTGAAAAATTGACTTCTGAATCATTGCTTCTCATCAGATCAATCAATTCTTTGCAGCCTTTGCCTTTCTGAAGAGCTCTTCCCATGCTGTTCTTTGTATTTTTAAAAGAGCGACCGTTTGCAATCAACAAACTCTCTGGATCTTCCCCATAAATGACTACAGATTCCAAAACTTCTTCATATTTTTTCAAATCTTCATCTGTGAGTCGGCTCTTCCAAACTTTGCCCACAATTTTTCCGCACAGTAAAGATAACAATCCCCAAAAGAACGTGCTCATTAAAATGGTTACAGCAGCACTTGTGAAATACAATGCAACCCAGGGAATAACAAGGAAAGGTGAGATGAGTACCTTTATAACAAAACATATTGATTTCAAGTGTCCTTTTATCTTACTGTACCAATGGCATTCCTTCAACTTAAGCCAGACTGCAGAGTTCATGCCCATGAGATCATATACTGTATAACCCAATACAATTCTTTGTAGCAGAAAGCAGCGAGAAATACCTGCAAGAAAGACGTGTACAATTCTGCCAGGACTTTTTAAGGTCCCGAAAATAAAGAACTGATGTCAACCATCTGTTGAAGATGAAGGTCCATCCAATGAGGATGAAAACACATTGAAGAGTAAATAACGGCACTCTCTTTACAAGAGATCTCAACAGAATGACCTTCATAGCAAAAAGTACAACACAGCATGTCACAGTGCCTCCCGTTACTGCGCCGAACGTTGACCTCGCTATCACATATTCTGGTTGGGAAACTCGAGTTACCCACCATGTCTTGAGTATCTTAAATTCAAAATCCTCTTCATTGTCTCCATTCTTCACATTATTCTCAGAGAGAGACTGTTTAATACTGCGACTGAGAGTTTCAGAGATGAATTTACCAGCAATAACTACGTAGCCCAGAAGTACCACCAAAGCTGTAAATGATAATAACAGGACCCCGCCTGATCCAACGAACCACCACTCTCTTTCTTTCTCCAGTGGTCCGACATGCTTAGCATTATGAATGACATAAACTTCTGTAGAAATATGAGTGGATATGCTTATCAATAAAGCCAAAATATTGCTCCACTTTGTCCCAGTGGATGGAGAAGCCATCCGTGGGAGAAGAAATCCCACGAATACACACATTGTTACTCTAGCACAATCAATTGAAAGTTGGCTTTCAAGCAATGTGTGTATTCCATGATCATTGTTATTTTGGTTCTCTATGTACCCAAGAATCGGGATTGTTAGGCCAGTGAGAACAAGAGCTTCCCCTGGAACCCAAGTTGCCCCCCTCAACAAGGACATGCTTATATCCCATAAAATTAATACAAGGAAAAGAACAACTCCTAAAAATATGAGTAACTCTCTCAGATTCATAATCCGAACTCTCTCAATAACACAAATACAAATGCTGTTATAATGGAAAAGATAAATTGAGCTCTACCAACACACTAAACAAAACTCATGCATATGATTTCCCTCCTAACTGGAATGATGAATTTGCGTTGCACCAATATTTAAGGACTTACAAAGTTAGAAGCATTTTCAAAGCAAGCAAGCGTTATACGTAAATGGTAGATGGCCCAGGCATTTTCCTTGACCAATTAAAGGTGTCATTGTTAGGCTATTTGATTGACAGCCTTGAAAATTGCGAAAGCACACATTAAGCTCGTGGTGTGTGGTTTTCCTGTAAAATTAAAGGTTTTGATGCTCTGGTGCAATAATTTTCCTTAACCTTAGTTTTTGGATATTTCCTTTTTCTTTTCATTATGGGCCTTCTATCCATAAAGTCTCTATCTGGATGGATCGTCTGATCTAAAAGTGATATTCAAATCAGCGCTCCTGCGAGTAATAGTTTTGTGGCGTGCCATTGGTAAATTATTATTATTACACCGCTGACGAGACGTTCTATGTTGGCAGCGAGGAAAGTGTCAATTTATATTTATATATATATGATAAAAAAAAATATTAGTGAAAATTTTCACTTTTATCTTTTCTTCAAATTTTTTAATCTTATGTCTTATATTTCTATTCTTGTATTAGCTAGATTTTGAGAGTCAATTTTTCATATTAGATTGATTAAAAGTAAATCTGATTTTGACATAAGCCCTCCAACAACAATAAAAAAAGACCTATTATAATATCAAAATCTTGTTCAAATCGTGTATCATTTTAATGTTCTAATTTGACTTATTTATTTATTTATTAATGTTATAGGAAAGTATGTCAATTGTAAGACATTTTTTAGTACTTTAACAAGTTCACGTATTGTAGAGTTTTTTCCATATTATGGATGTCATGAAAAATATATATTTTATTATATAGAATGTTCTTAATCCCAATGATATTGTTGCAAATCTTTTTGAATTAATTAATCTTGAAATTTGAACAAAAAGAAATCAATCATGTTTTCTAAAGTGGATGGTTTTTTAAACCTATTTATTTGTACCATTCTAATTGGTAAATTGTAATTTAGCAATTATTTTTCTTTTTTAAAATATTAAAGAAAAATATAATCAATCAAATCTCATCTTCTTAAATATTGAACTAGTTTACAATGTTTGCATGTATACATATTGTGCAACTTGCTTGGCAAACTGAAATATCCCCTCCATAATTCCCCAAAGTAGTAGCTATTTTTTTGTGTTATTAATTTTCTTTAAGTTATCTAATGTTCATTCTTCGATATACTCGGGTATTCCTATCCACATATAATAGGCATTGGTTCATTGGTCTAACCATGTGGGCTAAGAATATGTTCATTCAAAACATGCATCCACCCAACCAGGGTAGGCATCTATCTCCATTTAGGCATGGGATATAGGTATGTGCTTGGGATAGAGTCTTATGACTCATCGGGACCATCCAAGTCCTAATTTGCATCCTTGAAGACTACACTTCTCATTAGAAGGGCATTGAGGTCATTGTCCTCATAGGTATTATTTTAAATTTAGCTTGAAAACCCCCTTGGAATTTAGCCTATGGCCTTGGGGTATCAAGTGATCCATATAGGATCCTTTCAAGTATACATGAATTTATTTTATCTTAGCATTTATGTTAGGACTTTTTAACCCAACCCTCCCCCATTCCCCTCACTTAATGATTGCTTTGAGTTATTAATTTTATCAATAATTAATACTAGGGACTCACTCCATCCCTAGACTACTTACATATACTACTTCCAAACCAGATCAAGGCTAATGTAGTTCTGATTTCTCAACTAGGTTTGATGTAAACTATTTTTTGGGGTAAATAACCCTTTCTAGAGTCATTGTCCAAGATAGTTTCTCTAAAGTTGCTACCCATGTTGGGAAGCTCATAAAGAAAAAGGGTCCATGTTGGCCTCTTGCTTGTTTACTTGATTCAATCTAGGTCCTATTTCTAAAATCGTATCACCCATAACCCATATATCAAATTAGAGAATCACACCATTCATATCAAAAAAATGCAATAGAAAAGATATCACATACATCCAAACCCTATTGGGGTTTTTCTATGATTTTTCGAGTGGATGTAGGTTTATTTAGAATTTATCTTATTAGATTATCGATCCAATGGGGATTTTCCACCCCTTGGTTTTCATCTCCATATTTTTTCTTATTTCTCCTCAATAATTTGTAGGGTCGATGCCATATATGCCATTGTTGTAACTTTATTAGTAGTTAGATGTAGTAGCTCAATCACAACAACATTACCTCTAAGTGCAAGCCAAAGGCACCATATATAGTGAATGTTGCTAGGGTTTTTCTAAGTTTCTTCTCTTCTTTAGGTTTACTAACAAGAGAAAATTAAAAATACAACCAATATATAGATACATTCTTCATAAACATAAGATTTTTAAAGAAAAAAGAATCTAAACAATTAGAAAATGATAAGTGCTATAAGTAAAGAAATTCATTACTTGCCAATTTCCACATTATTAGAGAAAGAAAATAAAATTAAATGACATTCTAACTACTCATATGGATGATCTTATCTATTGTAATCATATTTCAAGAATACAATTATTTATCACAAGAGAGAAATATTGTGCTTTATAATTTACTAGAAAATAATTAGCAACTTATTTAATTCACTTCAAGTAGTAAGTTAAAATGAATGACTATGGACTATATTTCAGATGTTCATTCATAGATAAAATGAATGTATGTTTTTGTGAGATTATGATTGAAGAAACCAAGATCAAAGAGACCAATAGATATCACAATAACAAGAGAGATGGAGAATAAGATAGTATTCTCAATATATGCAAAAGAGATCAACCAGATCAATTCGTACAATGTATGATGAGCCTACTTATAAAGCCAAGGCTAAGAGACAAGAGAGAACACAATGATGACATGTGGCTCATTGAGATTCAAGGGTAGGTAAGGGTAGGTATGCGTAGGTAGGAGAAATAATAAAATATTACACAAGAGGTGGATCACCCACCAAAGGTGGAATGTAACAACAAGATCACACCAAAAAAGGTGGAAATTCTCCTACATACACACTCCCAATGTAGCACATCTCCCTAAGTGTCTTATATGAGAACTACAATGTTATGCATGTACCTAAGTAAATTTAAGTAAATTATAATTATATCCAAGATGAATAAATAATTACACCAACACCCCCCCTTAAGTGCATCTTAGGGAAATGCACTTAAGTCTATAATGCAACTAAGCAATGCAAGATGGGTCCTGGCTACAAGGCCACGTTAGGTACCCATGTAAAAATGCAATAGAATCTCTCATAAAGTGGGGAAAGAGAGAAAAAACCAATGGGAAAACCCCCCCAAAAGAGAGATGAAAATAATACAAAGAACTCTTAAAGAAGCATGTGAAAGAGAAAACCCCATGTGACGAAAAGTCCCCCCCATATGAGAGAAGAAGAGATACCAAGTAACCCCGCTCAATGTAGAATCTGCACCAATGGTAGAAGCTCGAAAGTAAATAAAGAAACTACTCTACAACCGATGAACAATGTTCCTCCCCTTGAGAAGAAAAAAACCAAAGGTGTATCCATGAAGTCTTCCCAATCATGAAGGGAAGATTGAGAAAAAAAACTAATGATGTAAGGAGTCTCCGAAAACTTCTCAAGTGTCCCCATGTCTATCCTAAAAGTTTCGCCCTCCAAATCAAGTGTATTGGACCACATTACTATAAACGGAAATCCAAGATCTAGTGGAGATGAATGTAGAATAAGTTCCAAAGAGTCACATGTCTCCTCTAAGGATAAAGTGACCTCCTCCAATTGTTGTACATAAGAATCCACAATCATTTCAACCTTGAAAGAATGATCATGTAGAGAATGAACAAGAGGGATCATCTTCATCAAAGAGAATATGAATATCATCAATGATGTCACCCAAATCTGTAATTTAGGACTCCACAAACAAAACTACAATATCTGTCAAGTAGGCATCCCAATGAACTGAAGGTGGAAGACAAGATATATCATGTTGCACTGATTCACAAGAAGGAAAAACTATCACATCATATGCATCACAAGGTGCAATAGGTGATGTTATATCAAGAAGTGTGATCATCATGTGAAGAATCATCCTCATCAATAGGAATAAAATCTATAAATAAATACAACCGAGATACGTGATCCACAACCCTAGTCATAAAGATAGCTCTACTCTCCAAGTCTCTAATGATAACTGAATCAGGTGTGAACTCCACAGTTTTCCTTGTTACCCCATGAGTGATCTGATAGATGGAAATAAGATTATTTGTCAAATTGGGTACACACAACCCTAAATATAGAAGCCATCTCCTTGAATGATGACTTGTAGTAGCACAAAGAGCTTGTCCTTTTATTCTCCCAAAAGAGTGAGTCTTCCCACTTGTTTCTGCCATATATTCTTTCCCTTTCCCCTTTGATTGTGAGGAAGTTGAAGGTGACGAATCCTCCTTTCTTAAGCTATTAGGAAAATTTATGTTGTTCTTTTTTAGGATATGTATGAGCACATCAATCTTCTTAGAATGGCAACGATGCTCCTCATGACCAACCTTTTTACAATAGGAACAAGTTTGTCTTACCTTTGGTGAATTGTCCTTCTTAGAAGACGAAAAAACCCTTTGTTGTGGAGAAGGCGGTTCTTTTTCCTTAGGCTTTGATTGCCATTTCTTCTTGTTGGAGTTTTCCTTTCCTTGATTTCCTTTGTTCCCTTGATTTGCCACAAATGCTTGTGACTTAGAAGTCTTAAGAAATCCCATATTTATCAACTTAGTTTTCTCCTTCATGAACATGTCTGTGAAAGCTTCAAATGTGGGAATTTTGTAGATTTGACCCATTGTAATCCTATGGGTTTGGAAAATAGAAACAAATGCTGCATATTCATGTGGAAACTTGCCCATCAAATTGTAGATCAATTGTGTATCCTTTTTATCAATTCCACAATCCTTGAGTTGTACCCTCAACTCATTTACTTTAGTGACATAATATTGTATTGTATCAAATTTCTTGGGGTCTAACATGGTTAGATCACTCTCAATTCGATATCCCCTAATCTCATCAAGTTGACCATATAAGTCTTGAAACTTTTGCCAAGCATCTGTAATTGTAGTACATTTCTCAATATGAAAGATGAGATCTTTTGATACATATTTCCTTAAGGTACCAATTTCCATGTCGTTCTTAGTGAGACAATCCAAGTGAGCATTAGGATCAATGGGAGGAACAATAGTTCCATCAATGTAATGAGTTAATTAATTTTCCAATAGTTTACTCCATGCATTAATTTTCCAAGTAGCATAATTATGTAGGGTTAAAAGAGGAAACTTAGGATAACCCATTGAAAAATGAAAGAACACAAGATACAAGAGCACAAGAGACACCCCCCAAATTCGCTTAATCAATGTAGTCCCCAAAATGATGATTTTGGCACTTTAGATGTAGTGCATGTACAATAGGCCACTTGCAAATAATGGAAAAGTGGACTTCTAATTTTGTTTTACAACTTTCCCCAGTAGGCTTAGAACTACAATGGAAAATACCCAAAGTGTAGATCTATGCAATACAAGAGCCAAATTGGCCAAAAAAGACCATATATTGAAAGTCCAATTTCTAATCAAAATCATTGCAAACTGATAGATTATTATGAAAGTAGACAAAAAATCACCCACTTTCAAAAAATCAACACCTGAAAAGGAGTTCATATGAGCCTGAACAGAGTCCCAAAAGTTTCAGAAATCAGGATTGAATAGGTACAAACACTAAAAACTATTTTTTTTGAAAAATTTGTCTACCAAAATTGGAAAATAACACTAGAACATGAAAGTACACGAAAAATCAGCCCAAATAAAAAAAAAATTGCTATAAGAAATGAGCCAAAATGAGCAAGTTATGGGCCTCCAAAGTTGGATTAAAAATAAAAAATGCTCAATGGAGGGGTATATATTTTTCAAAAAATGATGTTGTCAGCAACACACTAGGTTAAATTTGATGGCCATCTAGCCATCGCCAAAAACTCCACCCCCTACCTACATGGCATTTGTACAATAGGAATAGTCTGACGTGGTGGCTCCTGATTGGGTCCATATAATATAGATTGATGACATGACAACTTGCATGGCAGATGATGTGTTAGTTAGAATAGGTGATGTGGCTTTCCACGTAGCTAGATGTTGTGTTTTACCATGCGGCAAAATCTATGATTGACACATGGCTAACTATAATGCTGATGTGGGCAAGGTTGGGCAAATGTAAATATGTCACGTGGCATCCCACTATGTAAGATTTGATGAATAAAAAAGCACTATGTGGTGCAACAACCTCCATGTGGATGGTGTTGGGGTGGCTCATGAACCCGAGGGTGGAAGGCTGAGGAGAATCAACTATGGAGGAGTGAAAGAGTGGTTGGGAAGGAGCGGCAAAGAATGGGGAGCAACGAAGACAAGTGGCACTCTCGATGTTCGGGTCGTTGGAAAAAGAAACAACTCATCAGTGGGGTGCACGGAGGAGAGGATGGGCTGGAAGGAAGACATGGTGGGGCTGAGCTAGGAGGAAATTGTTGCCAGTGGTAGAGCTATATGGTGGTCTTCTTAAATTATTCTAACAAAATATGCAACCCCTGTGAAATATGCAAGTAGTATGGGGAATACGGGGACAGGGTTTGAAAAAAATCCCCCAAAATAATAAATTTTTTATTTTTGATTTAAAAAAATAAATTTACAATGAAAAAATAAAAAATTATAAATATTAAAATAAAATGGTGAGGATGGATCTGGTCTATGATGCCTCTCTAAGATGCTTCTCTTCAGATCTATCTCTTCACCTCCTTCAAGGATGCAATAAAATCTCTCCAAAGGCTATGCAATGGCACCCCATTCGCACTGATACCATGTGAGATTATGACTGAAGCAACCAAGATCAAAGAGACCAACAAATAGAACAATAACAAGAGAGATGGAGAATAAGATGGTATCCTCAATATATGCAAAAGAGATCAATTGTATCATTTCATGCAATGTATGATGAGCCTGCTTACAAAGACAAGGCTAAGAGACAAGAGAGCACACAATGATGACATGTAGCTCAATGAGATGCAAGGGTCGATAAGGGTAGGTAGGAGTAGGTAGGGGAAATAGTAAAATATTCCAGAAGAAGTGGATCACATACCAAAGGTGGAATGTAACAACAAGATCACACCAAAAAAGATGGAAATTTTCCTACATACACACTCCCAATGTAGCACATCTCCCTAAGTGTCTCATATGCAAACTACAATGTTATGCATGTACCAAGGTAAACTTAAGTAAAGTATAATTATATCCAAGATGAATAAATAATTACACCAACAATTTTCTTCATGTAACTATTCAAGAACTACATTGTGTTTAGAATAAGTACTTAAGATGATATTTTCTATGAATAATCTAAAATAGATGATTTTATCCCTTCTATTAATTTCTAAGAAAAATATAGATATTATTTATCACAATAAGAAAAATATTACACATTGCAGTTTTAATAAGAAATAATAATAGCTCATTTAATTCACTACAAAAAGTAAAATAGAATGAATAATTACAAATAATTATTTAAAGCGTTCAGAAAATAATATTTGTTTTCTTCATACAGACACTTCATTCTAAGATTCCACTGATGCAAACTGATTAGTATGATTCAACATTTTAAATATTTAGCTATTAATATTAGGTGTAGAAGAATGTTCATAAGCTAATTGGGTTTTTTAATTACCACCTAGTGCATTAATTTCTTATCCAATTCCCTAGCTCAACATTCTCAATTCCTAATCCTTTCATAAACTAACTACCTAGTTTCAATTTGATCAATTCTTTCCTTTACTCAACAAAGATATCTTTTTAGGAGAAATGAAGTACGGTTAAATTTCATGATTTATATCATTTAATTAATTTTTTTTTTTACTTTTGTACCTAAAACTATTAATAAGATCTCGGGATATCACTATTAAGTTTGCAAGGGGATTTATATTTACCTAGATCAAGTCTTAGAGATAGGTTTGTAAGGCCTAAATGTTTACTTTAACATTATGAATGGTCAAGAAAGAGGATCAATTTCTATGAAAAAGAAATATAATATTGAACATGGAAAAATGACATATCCTACTAAGGAGAGAGAAAGGGTAATCATTTATAATTCCCTCTTCCCTCTTTACTTTTATGATTGAAGAATGATTAGTCTCATAGATATGTGATGAGTTCTAGTTTTATTTACAAATTGGCAAACTGAAGAGATAAATGTGCGATTTAACTCCTATTTTCCCCTTTCTTTGGTTGTCATATCTTAAGTCATTTCTCAAGTGGTTGGGCTAACACAAAGTTAAATTTGGTTATGTGGGAGGATTTTCTACTCATGTTTTAATATTGTCCCCTTGCCACATCTAATTAACACAAGATCAAGATCAAGCAAAAAAAACATGTAGATAATTTCCAGTTTTGACTCAGCCTTTTTGGTTACATTAGGAAGTTCCCTATTTTATTTATATCAGCATCAATGATGTGATGAAGAGAGGGTTTTTATTTAATTTTAAGCTATGGCTTCATTAGATACCTTGCCATGTCTCATAGTTTCAAATTTTCCATGCTGTCAAAGGAGTGTGAGAATTTCTTATTTTTTTTTATAATTAAATCAATGGAAGGGCTAGTACCCATTTTGATTAAAGATATTAAAATTTGACTACATATGTTCAAAGGAAGTCATATCTTTAGAGCTTGAAGCCTTGTGTCTTCAAATATAGCATTTAAATCTACTTTATATATTGAATAATTTTCTCATTGTTTGTGATAGCTTTTAGAGAAAAAAATAGAAAGATCTACACTATATCTAAATTACCATCCTGAGACATTTTCTATTACAGGGAAAACTATCTAAAATGTATGACTTGGACCTAGAAACAAGCTACCTAACCTCATACCACTTCCTACATCACTTCACCATCTGAGGAGATCACCCAATTTGCTCCATCAACTTGAATTTTTTCTTGAAGAACTTCTTGCCATATATATGTTCTTATCCATTTTGGGTTCACATTTTCTTTCATATTCATCCAATTCTTTAAAAAATTGCTTCAACTCAGCTTTTGGAGACACAACATGCTTCAAAATGTGAAATATGAAGCCACAAGCTTCAAGATGCAATTTTGAAGCTTATCGTGCTCCCAAAGCCTCATTTCGAAGCTTGTGCTTTCAAACCCCCATTTTTGAAGCTTCAAAATGGGGGTTTGCAGACCCAAAAAGCTTCAAAATGTAAGTTCTATAGCCACAAGCTTCAAAACGTAAATTTGAATCTTATCGTTCTCCCAAAACTTCATTTTGAAGCTTGTGCTTTTGAACGCCATTTTTGAAGATTCAAAATAGGGGTTTGGAGACAAAACAAGCTTTAAAATGCGAGTTCAAAACCCTGAGTTTGAAAATACAATTTTGAAGCTTATCATGCTCTCAAAACCTCATTTTGAGGCATGTGCTTTCAAACTCCATTTTTGAAACTTCGAAATAGAAATTTAAAGACACAACAATCTTCAAAATGCAAATTTTGTAACCACGAACTTCAAAAGCTTATCGTGCTCCCAAAACATAATTTCACCCTTAACTTGAGAGACGTCGCACCTAACATTTAAGGACTTCCAAACTCATAAGAATTTTTAAAGGAAAAGAAGTGTTGTATGTAAGAGATAGATGCTCCATGCATTTTCCTTGACCAGGCCAGCCTCTTGTCCTTTCTTTACCCGACGTTGATGATTATGATTACGCTGAAAGCAAAAGTGTAAAGAGAAGAATGTCGATTAGTTTGATTCTGCTTCAAAGCGAAAGTGAATTCAAAAAGAAACCAAAAAGAATATTAATAGAACCGATTTAAGGCTGGCTGAGTTAGAAAGCATCTTCATACTTTGAAATCACAATCATTTATCGCCGGTTGATTAAAGCACACATTAATCCTGTGGTGAGTGGTTGGTTCTCTTTAATAAATTAAAGGTTTAGATTCTCTGCTGCAATGATATTTCTTCCCCCCTGTTTTTGTAAACTTCTTTTCGTTAGGGCCCTATCTATATTGTCTGATATTGAAAGCAGGTCTCTCGTTCCCTACCTTTTCCTGTGAGTTGCAATTTCCCTGTACCTTCTTTGTAAAGGGAAAGAAAAAGAATGGTTTGTCGTCCCCGTCAAGCTGCCTTTAAGTGTCATAAGATTATCCATGGAATAAGGAAACATAAATTATAGTTTTTAATATATAATATATTTTATATAAGTTTAAATCTTTGATTTATAATAATTTTTTTATAGATTTGTATTTAAATTTATAATAGATGTTATATTTGTAATTTCTTTTGGCTTGTAAATAGATTTGTAAAGATTTTCATTTTTTCTTATTTTTTAAATATAAACATTTTTTTTTGTCTTATATTTCTATTCTTTAATTAAAAAATTTGTGTTTTTTTCAAGATTCATTTTCTTATATTACATTGAAAAGAATTTATGAATTTGACATCAATTTTACAATAGAAAAAAAAAAAAAACTTTGAAAATCTTTATTAAATTGCTTCCAACATTTTAATGTTCTTTTTCATTCATTCTTTTAATTCATTAATATCATAGGAAAAGTATATTGATTGCAATATATTTTACTACTTTGAAATTATTATGAAACAAGTCTACCTATTTGAAAGTTTGTTTCATATTATAGACATTGTGAAAAAATATATTATTTGTTGTCTAGAAAAATTTGAAGTCCCTAATTCTAGTAGAGAAAATGTTGGATTCACATATTTTGTATTAATTTTTATTTGAATTTGACAAAAAAGAAATTGAGTTTTCTAAAGTTGGTGTTTTTTTTATATTCTTTGTATTTTAAAATAAATTGATTCGAGTAAAATTTGAATTGATAAGTTGTAATATAACCATTTTATCACATGTTACCCTTCCAATAGCCAAGTTTAGCAACCTTGATAGGAGGGAGTATAAGCTACTAAACTAAAGAATTTATATTTCTTTTATCGGCTGGGAATTCCACACTTCTGAGACTTACACTATTGAGCACCAGAAAGGAATATTCAAATGGGATAGTGTGAGAATTTAGAGGGCAATAATTACCATCATCGGGGAGGAGGTAGTTAACCCTAAAGGGCCTCACAACCTTTATCCTTCTCAGGTTGTTTCTATGTTCCTTTCTAAATATTTTGATGTAATTCAATTTTTTTTCTCTATACTGCATCTACCTTCCCAGTATGTCAAGCAAGATTTCATTTTCGATGATGATTTAGTCAAGGCTTATTTGTTTGATTGAAAGGGATGGGTAGGAGAGATTTTCCATAGGAAGTATCTAAAAAAAGAAACCCTAGTATGCTACTCTTTGCAATGCTATGAAAATAGGGATATAATCTAACAATTGGAAGAATTTTAGAACGAATTAGGGCTCTTCTCGGAGATCATATCTCCTTCAGTAGCAACCCAATTCTTAGATTTGGTCTATATGTTCTGCCATTTGGTTTTTTTTATCAATCACATCATCAAAGGGTTTAGAAGTTCCCTACCATGGAGTTCGCCAAAGAGATTCCAAAAGGCTATTATGTGGGTTACAAATTTGGTGATAAGGCTTCCTAGGATGAGAATCCAGAGATTGAGGCAATAGTCGATGAAAACAATCCAAAGAACTAATTCCGTGCCTTTTGTATATTCAATTTATATGGTGTGGCTTCCTACTCCTTTCTTGTATGTATATATGTATATGTATATATGTATATATGTATGTATATATATATGTGTGTGTATGTGTGAATATGTATGTATGTATGTATGTATATATATGTATATGTATATGTATATGTATATATATGTACGTATGTATGCATATGCATACATATACATACATAAATACATACATACATACATACATATACATACATATATATACATGTACATGTTTATATGTATATACATATATATATCTATATACACATACACATACACATACACATACACATACACATACACATACACATACACATATATGCGTTCGTGGTTTGTCTTAAAATAAACAATCCTATGATCCAATCCACAACCCAATATATGAGATAGGGCACATGAACTATTTCACAAATTTTTAGGATTGCATACAAATGAGGTACCATTATAATGTGAAATTTTTTAATGGAATTTTTAAGCTAACAATAATTTAGGATAACTATGTTTGAGTTTCAATTGAACCTAGATAGATCAAGTGGTAGCTACCATAATAATAACAAGTAATGCATAAAATTGTACATCATTTAGGAAAGATTTTGTAACTCTTCTTTATTGATATGTTATGATTTCAAGAGGGGTTATAAGATGTGAAAAGATGAATGTAATAGAATGGTAGGAGCATTATGATGGAGGGTAGTTTAAAGGTCATATTAACCTAAAGAATAGCATGAAAGATTTATTTTTGATTAAGGTAAGAAGGGTTTTGAAAGTGCCTTGAACCCTTGTACAAGGAGAGGAGGCATTTATCCCCAAAGGATGAATAATCCCCCAATCAAAGAACCAAATATAGAAAATAAAATCTCCCAAGACCAACAAGGTTTTTAAGAAGGACCCAAAAACCTTCATGGGTTTTTGAAAGGACCCATAAACCTTCACAACCAGAAAATAACTATCTGGAGGGATAGAGAAGGGGTGGCGGAAAGCCATCTACCACCATCTTATACCACCAAGTGCAAAAGGATGGGGGATTTTTCTAAGGTTATCCAAACCTTCAGTAAGGGTTTTTAATTGGCATCCTGAACTAGCAAGCAACATTGAATATAGAACACCCACCAGTGTATCATGTTACCAACTGTCAAACTCCAGTCCACCTCAATAGGAGGAAGAGAGAAGAAGACCAATAGAGGGCCAAACCATATAGGCCACAACCCATCTTCTGAGCAATATCGATCGAGAAACTACCATATAGAGTAGCCACCACCCTTCATCCAAGAGAAGATCCCTACCTCTGTAGGAGATGCCCCTACTTCAATAAGGAACAAGATAGAGAGAAGCAAGAGCATAATACATATTTCCCTCAACAAAGAAGGAGGGGAATTCACCCCTAACTTCTCTCTTAGGTATACAAATATATTTGCAGGCAAAGGCTTAGTGAAGATATCTGTAATTTGTTCCTTTGTAGGAACACAATCCAATCTAATTTCCTTATCAATGACTTTTTCTCTCAGATAATGAAACTTAATTGATATATTATTTGTCCTATAATGCAACACTGAATTCTTAGAAATATTGATAGCACTAGAATTATAATAGTAAATAACAGTTGTCTCATCATAAACAACTGCAATATCCTTCAACATATGCTTCATCCAAATAACCTAAGTGCAGTTGCTAGCAGCAACAATGTACTCATCTTCTGCAGTAGATAATGAAATAACATCTTGTTTCTTACTTGTCCAAGCAACCAACTTCTTTCCCAAAAAGAATGCTCCAATGGTAGTGATCTTCTAGTCATCAACATCACCTACCCAATCAACGTCAATATAAGTATTTAAAGTGAAATCATCTTCCTTCAGATACCATAGACAATAATCAATTGTTCCCTTCAAATATCTGAATATCCTCTTCATAGTAGTCATGTGACTTTCCTTAGGATCAACCTAAAATCTTGCAACAAGACATACAACATTCATAATGTGAGGTCTATTCTGAGTCAAATATACCATTCCACTAATCATAAATCTATAAGGTCTAGTTAGCCTTTAGAGATTTATCATCTTTTTTCATTTTACACCCAGTCACCATAGGAGTTCCAACAGGTTTGGAATCATCTAGCTCAAACTTCAACAATTCCTTCACATACTTAGATTGAGATATGAAAATGCCTTTGTCAATCTGTGTAATTTACAGTCCTAGAAAGAACTTCATCTCACCTATCATAGACATCTCAAATTATTTTTGCATATCATCAACAAATTTCTTACTCAAATCATCATCTCTTTGAAAAATAATATCATAAAAAAAAAATTCAACAATCAAAATGTTATCATTATCAATCTTGAAGTACAAATTACCATCTGCAGTACCTTTACAGAATCCCAATTTCATCAAATACCTGTCCAATCTAGCATGCCAAGCTCTAGGGGCTTGTTTAATTCCATACAACGCTTTCTTCAATCTGGATATCATGTCTTTTTCATCTGTCAATGAAAATCCACCTGGTTGCTTAATGTATACTTCCTCCTCCAATTCACCATTCAAAAAGGTTGACTTCACATCCATCTGATATACCTTGAATTTCTTTTGAGCAATATATGCAAGAAATAGTCTAACAACTTTAATTATAGCTACGAGAGAAAAAGTCTCCTCAAAATCAATACCTTCTATTTGAGAATATCTCTTACATACCAATCTTGCTTTGTTTCTAACAACTTGTCCATCTTCATTCAACTTATTATGGAACACCCATTTAGTACCAATAAAATTATTGTCCTTAAGTCTCAGAACAAGTTCCCATGTTTTGTTCTTCTCAATCTGATCTAACTCTTCTTCCATAGCTTTTACCCAATTTTCATCTTTATAAGCTTCCACAACATCTTTAGGCTCAATTTGAGAAATCAAACATGTCTCTTCAACAACAAGCCTTCTTCTAGTCATCACACCTTTTTTTATCACCAATAATCCAATTCTCTAAATGATTTAGTCTTACATACCTTGGGGTCTTCTGATTATTCTGATTTTCAGCTTCTTGAACTTCTTCACCAATGACAACATCTTGAATTACTATCTCTTTCGGATCACTTTCCTTCATGCTATCAGTTTGCACTTATTTTGAAGTAACATCCTGATCATTAAACTCATATTCGCATGCTCTAATTTTCTTCTCATGATTCTCATCAATCTTCACATTTGTACTTTCCACTATCTTTCTTAGTCTCTTGTTGTAACACCAATAGGCTTTTCTCTTAGTAAAATATCCCCAAAAGAAACCTCCATCACATCTTGCATCAAACTTTCCTATATCCTCATCTCTTTTGATATAACATTTGCTTCCAAAGATTCTAAAATATCTAACTGTAGGAACATGACCAAACCATAGTTCATAAGGGATCTTACCGGAATCGCCTTTTATATGCACCTGGTTGAATGTATATATATAATAGTGATAACAACTTATCTCCAGTAGATATGTGAAATATTTCCTTCAATTGACATAGTTCTGGTAGCATCCAAAATGTTTTGTTCTTTCTTTCAACAACTCCATTCTTCTGAGGGGTTCTCAAAGCATATTTGTCTTCCAATTTCATGCTCTTCACAAAAGGAAATAAAATCACCAGAGGTAAATTATCCACCTTTTTCATACCTCATATACACTTCAACTTCAATCATGTCTCTATCTCCACTCTAGCTTTGAATATTTTGAACTTTTCCAATGCTTCAAAATTTTCGCTTAGAAAGTGACCCACATCATTCTAGAATAGTCATCAATCATCAACATAAAGTATTTGTCTCCCTACAAGCTTCTCACTCTAGAAGGTCCACATAAATCGGTATGCACTAGATTCAACAATCCATTAGATGTATACAGTTTTCTCTTGAATGAAATTCTTGTTTTCTTTCCCAATTGGCATTGTTTACATACCAAATTAGTAGGATTCACTATCTTAGGCAAATCTCTAATAGCTTGAGTAGAAATAATTTTAATCATGCAGTCAAAGTTAACATGACACATCCTTCTATGCCACAACCAACCCTCATCAATCTTAGTAGTCAAACAACTTTTCTCACCAACATTCAGATGAAAGATATCACCTTTGGTCTTAGTACCCGATGCAATCTCTATACTGGAGCTATTAAAGATCTTACATTTACCATTCTTAAATTGAAAATCATATCCCTTACCAACCATATGTCCATCAATCAAAAGATTAAGCTTCAAACCTTCAACATATAAAAAATCATCAATATTATTCTTACCTTCAAAAGAAATACAACCCCTACGATGGACTACACAAGCTTTGTTGTCTCCAAATCTCACTACTGCACCATCATACTTCTCCATATTCACAAATTTACCTTTATCATCTATCATATGATGTGAACAACCACTGTCAATCACCCATTCATCTTTTTCATCAATCTTAGAAAAAAAAGATTTCTCTTCAATAGTACAGCTTGTAGAATCAACAGATACATGATCATCTTCCTTTATAGCAATGAAAACAAATTCATCTTTGGAATTCCCTTTCTCAGACTCTTCCTCTATTACACTTTCTTCAGTAGCATAATAACATTTCTTCTGATATCTATACTTCTAGTTAGGCTTGTAAGGCTTATCATAATTTGACAATCTTTCATCTCTCTCAGGACACCTACAAACAAAATGACCAATCTTATTGCATGAAAATCATTTTAAAGGCAACTTTCCTTCATACTTACTAGCTCCCTTAAGCAATCTTCTAGCAATAAGTACTTCAAGTTCTTCAAATTCTCTTTCTTTTTCTTCCATCTCTCTCATCTCTATTTCATATCTAGAAACTCGAGTTGAACTTTCTCTCAGATCATACTTCTTCTTGGATAGAGTAGCTTTAAATGCAATTTCAGTCTTACACCAAGTTCTCTTAATTCAAAAGCAACAAGCTTACCGACTAGCATATCTCTTGTCATAGTTGTCATAGTCCAGATCTCATCAATAGCAACAAATTTACGTTTGTAAGAAGGAGGCAAGGATCTCAATACTTTAGCCACAATCTCATCTTCTTCAAGACCTCCACTAGCACATCTGATGTTCAAAACAAAATCATTGACTTTAGTCATAAAGGATGAAATGTTCGCATCTTCTCCCATCTTCAGCATCTCATATTTTCCTTTCAAGCTCTACAATTTAGAAACTTTCACATGTTTATCTCCTTCATACAAGATTTCAAGATTCACCCAAATCTCATGTGCAGTTTACAATCCCATCACATTAGTCATCTTTGCATCAGTCAGGGCACTCAACAATGTTGCTTTAGCTCTTATATTATTTTTTCAGTATCCTTGATCTCAGCTACAGTAATATGACCATTCACAGAAACAATGTATGCTTTATTTGTAATCTTCCAATAATCTTCTCCATGACAGTTCAAGTGCACTTCCATCCCGTTCTTCCATATAGAGTAATTAGTTCCATGAAATCTCAAACACTCCTTGAAAACAACAACTTTCATCCCAGATCTCCCGAAGTGGTTAAGCTCCTTCCAGAGGATCTATCTCTGATACCAATTGTTGATAGTAGGGCACACAATAATACAGGAAAATTGAGAGGGGGTTGAATCAGTTTTCACCAAACTTGGTCAAATTAACAACAACTTCATATCTGATTAAGAATAGTAACAACAAAGACAAACACCATATCAACAACTCACATAACACATAGATTTTTGATGTGGAAAACTCAGTTAAGGGAAAAACCATGGTGGTAACCTACCCACAATATGATGATACTCTACAGTACAATGGGGAATGCACATGCATTCAGGCACATTGCCTAGAGGTTACTACTCATTTACAAGAAGGGCTATAACCTTGAGGATAGATGACTACCTTACAAATATCAGACAACAATCGGGATTACATGAACTGAAGGAATATCATCTCCAAATTATTGATTATAGTTCTGGTTAAGCACACCATCTGCACAACAAGTCTTCTCTTCTCTTCTCGACACTTTCAAATAATTGATTGTCTTGTTCACACATACAATAACCTCATACAACTTGAAGACACTTGTAGACATACAACTTACATGATTACAATATTTATTTATACAATTCATCAACCTTAACCTTAAGGTCGACTCACAAAATTACACTACACAATACATAAATCCATAACTGGATAAATAAAATATCCATAAGGACATAGCATGGACCCAAATCAAATCCTCGAACACGCTACACCATCAAATAATTCACCAAGATCATTCGTAACACACTACACCACCAAATATGTCGCATAACATGAAGAATATCAACAAATCAATAAAATCTTCAATAACTTACACCGTGATCAATGCGGACCACCTAAACATATAGTGCATGATTAGAGAACATCAACAAGCAATGTGAATTCCACCACAACAACTCAGATACCAACAATCATCGTCATCATCGGAGCTCAAGAACACCAACTAAAAAATTGAAAGATAAGCTTACGAAGTTCCAAATCATGAACCATCTAATCAGAGGACACACATTAACATCCCAAGTACTCTCCAAAATCCGCAACTCAAGTTATAATCATTTCAAAATAATATGGATCAAATACCGCAGGTCTACAACACACAACACTAAAAAACCAATCCACATTCCAAACCTCATAACTCGATCAGATCACATCCTAAATCAATTAGAGATAAGTATCTCGAAACCCATTAAATGGCATTAGCACATCTATAATAGATCACCAAAACAACTCTCAGCAACAAACCAATTCACTACAACACAGGAATATGTTGACATCAATGACAACAACACATTTCAACAACTCTAATATCCAACATATGTATATATGTATGCCTGCATTTATGTGTATGTGTGTGTGTATGTATGTATGTATGTATGTATCTCTATAAATTTATATGTGTGTAAATATTATATGTACATGCATACACACATCTATATGCATGTATGTATGTCTACATGTATGTATATGTATATATGTATGCATTCATTTATTTGTATATGTGTGTATGCATGTTTGAATGTATGTACGTACGTACGTATGTATGTATGTATGTATGTATTTGTGTGTGTATGTATGTATGTATTTCCATATGTCTACATGTATGTGTGTGTATGTATGTATGTATATGTATGTGTATTTGTATATATGTACATGTACATACATATACATACAAACATACATACATATGCATAGATACACATGTATCTACACACACATACAAAAATAATCAAATACTCAAATTAAATGCAGAATCAGTTCAAAAGAGAAGTTTGAGATATACAATTTTAACCAGAATTCTCTCTGTCTGTGCCAAAATGGAAGCTTTGAAAGAGGGTATTCTTGGTTACAAAATGTCCAAATCAAATTAATACCCAAACACATCTCTCATTCAAATTGAGTGAACACAAGAGATGAAGTAAAATGGTATCAAGGTTAATGAAATGTACCAATTAATTAATGTTGGCTCTGTGTGTATGTGCACATGTATGTATGTATGTATGTATGTGTGTATGTATGTATGTATGTATGTATGTATGTATGTATGTATGTATTTGTGTGTGTGTGTGTATCCATGTGCATGTATGTATGCATGACTTGCACATATATACATACACAAATATACATACACATACATGTATACATACACACATACATACACAAGAACATAAACACATATCTATATATACTTATTGTAGACATATAAATCTGACTACTTTCCTAAGTGAATATTTAATATTCATTTTAACCCCATTTATCCTATTAATTAATTTCTTTATACTCATCTATTTGATTAAATAAATTACTTAATTTATTTAATTAAGCTCACCTAAGCCTTTTCTAGCCTTTAATTAAATAATTCACCCTATTTAATTAATTCCCTTACTTAAATTTACATTTAATTAAATTGATCCTTGCAAATAAATAAATATAATTTATTTATTTAAATCCCCCACTTGTATTTATGCAAGTTGCATCTATTTGATTGAAATAAAGTAATTTTATTTTAATTAAAATCCATTTTCCTCCACTTGCATTTTCCTACATCTCCCACTTTCCTTCTAAAGCTCCTTCTAGATTCTTCTAATCACTTCCAATTTAGCCTAACCCATCTCCTAAATATTGTCACATTCCTAAGCAAAGAGAAGTCACTTCTCAAAGCCTCCAAAGTCTTTGAAAATCATTAAAGGCTTTATATCCTCAACAAGTTAAGCCTCCAAAGTCTTCCAAATCATTTAAGTCTCTTACATAACCATTAATGGTTAACTCAACCTTCTTGCATGATTCAAGACTTTCTCTCTAACTCAACCCTCATCTAACCTAAGGGTCTCATCAAGCATTCATGGCTTTAACCTTGGTTATCCCTTTAACCCTTGCACAAGAGTTTACCCCTTGGGTAAAAGCTTTATCCATTGGATAACCCTAGTCTAACCTTAACCCTTGTCTCCTAGGGTAACCTTCATGTCTTGTCAAGCATTTAATGCTTCTTTCATCTCCTCTCAAGCAACTTCTTGTTGACAATTGTCACCATTTCATTGGTGAGAATTGTGAACATGGATTGATTAACTTTCAATCCTGGCCCTTGTTAAGATTATCCAATCTTGACCATCCATTGCCTTATTTTCCCTATAAATAGAGCCCTCATTCTCTCATTTTGATATAGAAGTTTTAATGTATCAAACTTATAATCATTTTACTAAGCATTTTAGCCTCCCTTTGATAAAATCATCTTAATAGCATTTAGAAGCATTTTAATATCATAGAATATACATGTTAGACTAGTATATCATTGCTAGGATAATTAGCTAATCTTATCATCATCTTTATTCTAGATTAATCATCATAGTTTCAATATCATACATATCTAGGAGTGCATTCATGCATAATATTCAAACATCACTTGTTCTTGGAGTTGTTATTCCTAAATCACTTTTCTCATTGATCTGAGAGAAAAGACATTGACTTTAGGGATCCTGTGAGATATAGAACAATGGGACACCCCTTGGGAAGTTGAGCTATTTAGATATAGTTCCGATAACTTTCATCAAGAGTCTCATTGGTGTGTGGGCCTTTTGAATCAGACTTTTCCATTTTTGTCCCCCTCATTTCCCGGACACATTTTTGGCGCCCACCATGGGACACATCCCCATAAATCATATCATTTTTTATGCAAGATCAAGACTACAAGCATGCGGGAATGATTTTTTAGCGCATCAAGAATAGTCATTAGCACATTTGGGGCAAACTATAGCGCTTTTAGTTCACTGTTTAGCGCATCAAACCCTTTTTCTAGCGTATTCAAGCTCTTTGTTAGTGCATAACAGTTTGGTTTCTTTCCTACATGGTTGGATAATAGTGTAGAGCATTTGATAACTAGTGTAGCTAATAGGAGACTTTATGTAGTGCATTAGTGACTTTCTGTAGTGCATCTGTCTAGAAGACCAACGTGTGACTTTGACAGAGAGAAAACATAAATTGTAACAAAAGTAAGGAAAAATTAGGTTTGTGTAAGCCTACCCAAAGATTTTTCATTTCACTAACTTTTCTTCTTGCAAGTCACTAACAATTTCTTGCAGGTTTGGGAAGAGTTAAAGTTAGGAATTTCATTTTATCTAGCTTTTCAAGTTGGGTCAAAATAATTCATTTTCCTTTAGTTTAAAAACAATCTCATATTTTCATTTTGGTCTTAAAATCAACTACATCTTCATTTGAGTTTAAAAAAACTCTCATTGCATGAATAAAAATGACAAACAAATCAAACTCTTTGCTTTCTTGCAAGTTAGGGAAAAACGTTTCAATTTGGGCTTAAAAAGAACAAAAAGCTTGCTTTCAGCTTTGCAAAGGGTTAAAGGAATCACATTTTCCTTTGGTGCCTAAAACAAAACATCCCTTCATTTTTCGTAAAGGATAAAAAGAATCTCACTTTTATTATTTTTGTGCAAAACAAAGGAGTTTTTCATTTCGCGATTTTCCTTTTGTTGACCAACATCACGATTTATTTTGTTGACCAGGATTTCACTTTCTTAGATAGAAAACATTTTGTTATGAAGAGTTAAAAAGAACACCATGATTTTTGGAGCAACATCTCCAAATAGAAGTTAGAAAATCATTGTCTTGAAGGATAAAAAGAACACTTGTTTGCTTTGCCTCGAAAGTGGAAGATATATGCTCTCCCCTTATTGGGTGATCAAAAAGCCAAACCACTCTTATGCTTTCTTTACTTCAAGCATTTAAATCATTTAGAAGGCATGCCCTCCCAAGTTGCTCTTAGAGCATCATTAATGGCTGGTGAGAGGGGAACGACCTAAGTGGGAAATGGTTTTATCACCAAGTGTTCCAATCCACTATAATTAAAAGTGGACGTTGATGAAAGTTCCCTTCAAGGGTTTTCCTCAGCGATTAGCCTTCCCCTAGTATCTTTAATATACATAAAGCCTTTGTTCTAAAGGTTGGGAAGCCTTTTGAGGGATTTTATCATTGAAGACTGAATGAAAGCCTGATTAAGAGCTTTAGCATTAGAGACTTTGAGCCAAGTAAGTTACCAGACATCTTCAATATCATAGTGCAAGGGTGGGGAAGAATCCACCCCCAAGATCACTCACTATATATCTCCCAAGATAACTACTCAATTGTGAAGAAATTCACTTTGAGTTAATTTTTAGAAAAAGGCAAACAAATGGGCGCCCCCTAGGGGGTGATAAGGTTGTTTGAGCTGACGGAGTATTGAGACTAGTGGACTATGATATTGTTGATGACCCTTGAATAAAGGCTTTGCTTGATTTGTCTTATTTGTTATCCAAACTAGTGAAAACATTGGGGATTTGAACACATACTCACAGAACATACACTACTTGTTTATCATAGGAAAAATTGTTATCTCTTCTATGTGTCATGTTTTCAAGTTATTTTTCAGAAATTTATCCATCAAAATCCAAAGTGATAAAATTGAGAACTGCAAAAACAAAGAAATAAAGACAGTAGCACATAGGAGCAACATCCTAGTGCGTAGAAAACATTCAGTAGCACATTGGAGCCAAAACTTAGCACTAGAATCAGTCAATTTAGCGCATAGGGTATATGCATGAAGTTGTGGTACCAAAAAGGTGCCACACTTCAAAATAAATAAAAAATAGCCATAAGGCGCAAGCCTTATAAGGTGCGTGCACTATAGGGTGTGCGCCCTATAGTGCACGTGCCTTATAAGGCACGGACCTTATAAGGCATGAGCCTTATGACCTTTTCAAACTTTAAAAAAACCTAAGTCCACATTTTGGATGCATTCTATATTCCCAAACCCACATTTTAGCAATTTGGGGTGCTATTTTCTTGCGCTCGCCCTTTGTAGAAGCTTGATATTGGGAACTAAGTTGTCCATCTCTCATCAAATATCCGCCACGCCATCGAAGAGCTCGAAGAGGTATATATTTTTGTTTTTTTATTGTCATTTTTTTATTAATTTAAAGATTAAACTAGGTTTATTGATTTAAATTTATTTTCATTATCAGGAAATGAGATTAGACAAGAAAATGTTGAAAACACTCAATCACCTCCTCATGAATACCACATTGAAGAAGAAGCACATCAAGAACCTCCTACAATCCCTAGAAATCCCATAGGTACACAAGAAAACCTATTAGGTCAAATAGAAAATAGCCAAAAAGTTCTTGAAGGTTTAATCACTAGGCAAAAAGATCCCACTAGAACAAACTCCCATAGGACAAACCTTGCCAGTTCTTTGTAATATATTGTATCTCACATACAATTTGTGAGTGGGAAAATAAATTTTTGGTCCAATAAGAAGGAACAACAAAATCAATTTTATGTTGATGAATTATCATATGTGGCAGTGAAGAAAAAGAAAATTAATAAATTTGACTTATGTCCACTTTTTACAGACCCCCGAACGAATCAACCTTTACACCCTGGATGTAGGAGATTCCCTATTCATTGGTGTCATCATGAAGGAATTAAGAACAATTTTTGGGATAGGTGGTGAATGGTATTTGATCAGCTCCCATGCAATAGTCATGAGGTACCCCAATAATTTTTGAGAAAACTCTACTGTGAGTTTGTCCTTAATGAGATCCCAAACTATTTTGATTTTCTAGATTTCCAAGGTAGAGGTGGGGGTTCCTCACATGATAGAGAGGGTGTACAGCGTGACCCAAATCTCCCACCAAGACCCTTAGACAGACCTATGGTGGAGAATGTTATTATTTCTTCCATTGTGAAGGAGAGTATTGAGGTCGAAACTCTAGACTCCATTAGCTCACTCACTCAGACCCTTATACAGTATGCTAGGCCTCTAGTAGAGGGTGATGCGAGTGATGATGGTGATTCTTCTAGGCATCGAGTTCCAACTCATTTTTCTCGATCTTGTGGTTTTCTTTGCAATTATGATCCTAATAGTTTCAAGAATGCATGTACACAAGTAGAGTTTGCTACAAAGAACATTGTCAGGACAAAATCCTTGCTGAACAAAACATTTAGCATTGATACCCAGGTGAATATCATTACAAGTTCATTTCATTCTTTTTATTAAATCCTATATGGAAATTTGAGAATATATCTAAATTAATAAACTATTATGATAAAAAAATTAGGGTCTAAGTGTTCAAAATACTCATTTTGAATGTCAAATAGTTTGATGCTAGAGCTTCAACATCAACACCTCACAGTGTATTTCATCGACAATCTTTCACCCAGGTAAACAATTTATCTTTAATGTTGTTATTAAATAATATAGATAGTTTTGGTGATTAATCAATATACTTTGTTTAATTTTCAGATGTTGACATTAGAGACTCCTGCTGCTATCTACGCATCAATGGAGTGTGGTGTTGCTGTAGTAGTAGCAAGTTCAACTACTTTGACAAAAGTATGAGACATATTTGTAAATTTAGTAAATTTAGCATTACATTTGTTATCTTAATAATATGTTATTAAATATTTTAACTACACTTGTGTTTAGTTTAATTTATATTGTGATGCTTACAGGAGGGGCTTTTCATTCCAGATCATGAACGTGCACCTATTGTAGATGAACATCATTATTATTTGTATGTGGTAAGTGACTATTGTATTATACATCATTCTAAAATTCAATTTTTGTATATGCTAACATCATTCTTTTCCTTGTATCAGGTGGACTTAGAAAAAAGTCTGGAGAGGAGGTCGAGTAGGCATATTTGTTGGTGTGTATGGTGAAATGGATAACAATAATAACAATATTGAAAGACTAAATGAATTCAACCACCAAACCCTAGCCTAACAATCAACAAAGATCCACCATAACATATGAAGATTACCTAAGACAATGCAAATCAAATGAAATCACAAAGATTATACCATTACATGTCCAATAGGGTTTTGATCTCCATTCTTCCTATCTCCATTGATCTTGCTTGATATATATTTGCTCTCAAATTTTTGTATGCACAAGAGCTCAACAAAGAACGGAATGTGGTTGCAAGTAGGATCGTAGTGTAGCAAAGTGATCATTAGCATGAGTGATTAGGGTGAGTCATTAGGGTTTGACAATGAAGAAAGCATCTCCTTAAATAGAAGACACAATATGAAATGGAGGGATAAGATTGAGAGGTGTAAAAAGAGAGGTCGGCTAGGATTAGAGGGTAGGTAAAAGAAATACCAAAATAATGAAAGAGGTAGGTAGTGTATGAATTAAGAGATGAATGACATGTGTCATGTGTAGAAAAGGCTAATGAATTAATTAAATAAATAAAGATTTATTTAATAAATAGAAGAAGTAGGATAATTAAATAAATAAATATTTATTTAATTTAGGAAAAGGATAATTTAAATAAATAAATGTATTTATTTAAATGAGAAATAAGGCTAGAAGAGGATAAATGAATTAATTAAATAAATAAAGATTTATTTAATTAATAGAAGAATTAGGCTTAGATAATTAAATAAATAAAATATTTATTTAATTAGACATGACAATTTTGAGTGTCTACATTTTGCCCCTCTTTGAGACAATGCGGCTTGTCGCATTGTTTCAAAGAAGATAAGATGAACTGATACAGAGTTGCCCCAAGATGGGAATTATATGCCCCCTCGAGAGATTGGATGAAAATGTCTGAAAAGATTGTAGACAATCTCTCGATAAGAAAGACGTGATAGAATGGACTGATCGGATAAAGTGACAAAGTCACGGGATAAGGAAGACTGACTCGGGAAATGAGAGCTAGGGCAGTCTATAAGATAGACCACGGGCCAAAATACATCCTCATTGTCATCTACACCGTCACAAGAGCATAGTGCAAAGCGAAAATAAAGCAGCAACAGTCAGCAGCGATGGCTTTTGTTCACAGATTCGACCGTGTTCACCGATTCTAGAGGCCAACGGAGGTAGGAGAGCCAGTGAGTACCACAAAACCTCCTCATACTTTGATGCATTTATTATTGTCATTAATTCATACTAGTTAATGTAATAAATGCGCATTTATGTCAAGAAAATGTGTTTGTGTCCAAAAATGCGAATTTGTGTCTTCCAAGTCAAATCGGCAGTTCTGTGATGAACATAGGCTGTCGATTGGATAAGTTGCTGAGAGGATACACTCAAGAAGGTCCTCTAGGGAAGACTAAGATAGATCAAGGCACTTTGTGATGAACAGTGAGTACCAAGATATAGTACTTTGTGATGAACAGGGAGTACTAAAATATGAGCAGCACTTTGTGATGAACAAGGAGTGCAAATGTGAGTAACACTTTGTGATGAACAGTGAGTGTCACACACGTAGTACTTTGTGATGAACAGGGAGTACTACTAGGATAGATAGCAACACTTTGTGATGAACAGTGAGTGTCACTAGGATAAATAGCTATGTGCATTTAGATAGTGAGTAGCATTTTGTGATAAACAGTGAATGCCACTATGACTGACATGATTTGATTTGCTTGACTGCAGGAGTACTTGCCGATGCTGGAGTCACGGGAGAGATTCCCATCGACTCAGAGGTTGCGACCTGAGTTGACAGCCGAGGACTGAGCTGCGATTGAGGTTATGGGATTGAGATACATTCTGTATGTGCCCGAGTTTCGGGTGAACATGGGATTGTTGACTGCACTGGCTGAGAGATGGCACTCAGAGACTTGTAGTTTGCATTTGCCGATGGGTGAGATGACAGTCACCTTGGAGGATATATATAGGATTCTACGGATACCGATCGATGGGGAGTTAGTACCCTATGATCGAGAGGGAGATAGGGATGCACTGAGACGAGTGTTCTAGGATCCAAGACTAGGGATGAGGGTAGGACATGTGGCATGGGATACCACGACATGGACAGGATTAGCACTACCAATAGTGTTGACAGGAGTTATCAGTGGGTTCCTCTATCGAGATAGGACGACACGAGGGGTGGCTGCAGGGGACACAGGGGCTAGGAGAGTTGATCTTGGGGTGGGTCCTTCTAGGGCTCAAACTTTGTCAAGGCCAGGCGGCTCCGAGGGAGGGAGTTCATCATAGCCTTAGAGGGCTCCCTATGTATCAGTATTGTACCATTTTTGTATTGTAGACACCTGCGGGTGATTTTGTAGCCATATGATTCTTTTAACATCATTGTATCATGACACTTTTGATTATATATGAGAGATGATCCATTTTTGCAGCAGCTATATGCATGTGTACCTTATGTGATGAAATGTTCTTATGTGATACATGTTTTATGATATGGATGTTTATATGATGCAATGCAATATATTTTTGTTCTTTTATGTTGTATATGTGATGCATGATGCAAATGTGAATGTATGTATTGCAAATGAATATGATAATGCAAATGATTATTTACATAATGAAAATGTGAGATGTGCTAACATGTGTTGTATGCAGGATGTGATGCAATTGTGATATCTATATGTATGTATGAAATGCTTATATGTGGTGATGTAGGTGTAACTATATGAAATGCAAATGTTTTTGGTGTGTCATTATACTCAGTCATGTGATAGCGGGCTACGCGGACTCAAGAAGGACAATGGAAGTCAATCAAGAAAGGGGGATGGAAGACAGAAAATATGAACATGAAAGAGCTTCTTGTGCGTTATCATCATTGAGCTTTATTATGGCAAGAAGGTTATGACAATCGAGGCATATGTTTGACCCAGAAAGTCATTGTGCCTGTTTGCATGGAGATAAGACAGTCACAAACAAGGAATGCCCCAGTTCATACTAGACTCACAGTGTCCTCATATCCTTGGACAAGTCATAGCATTACTAAAAGACAATCCACAGACAGCAAAAACAAATAGGTGACGATACCCCATCCTCGCCTTTCTAGTCAAAGACATCCTGGAGATAGAATCTCTAGTCAAAGACATCCTGGAAAAGCTAAAAGACATGTCACCAAAAAGATAAAATCAAAAGAAAACCAAGACTCGACACCAACATCCACTGTAGTCCTCAAGTTTAGTGTCTCTTGTCACTTGTATAAGTCTTATTTGATTGTGGTCACAATGTTTACTTTCACAAAAAGGATAGATAGCACTGAACCATATGTTGTCTGAGTCTGTTGAAAGATTTGATTTTGTTGAAGCCCATTGTTGCTGCTGTGTCTCATCTGAAACTGATTGAATCCATGAAACTAATACTTTATTGCGGAGAAGATGAAACTTTATTGCGGATCTGTGATGCAGATGTTGCTTTATTGCAGATTGTACGCGAATAGACTGAAGAAAGCTGGGAGAAACTGTACTCCTCGAGACATGTGGTGTTCTTAGTTCCACACCCATCACTAGATGCAGGATTTGCCTTAGCCACAGATAGGATCTGATTTATTATGGATGGAAAGGGATGTGAAAAGGGAGATTTATTATGAATGGCTAACCAATCTTGGGTAGATCAATAACAAGCCATGATGGGACTGGGTAAGTTTATTATGGATGAATAGGTTGTGAGTGTGTGCGAAGTGAAAGGATGAAAGTGAATCCTGAAGGAGGGAGGAGCAATGTCTCTACGCATGGCGCTGGTGACCCAGTTTTCACCATGGTACTTGCCCAGGGCGCCACCGAAGTGGTTTTCACCGTTGGACGAAATTATTTCTCTTTACTTTTTTTTCGATTTTTTCAATTTTTTTTGTGTCACAAGGTGCCTTTTTGCCAGGTTTTCACCAAGTAACGATTTTTTTGTTTTATAATTTTTTTTTGTATTTTTGAATTAGGATGTTCCGAAGAGCTTATGTGTAGATCCTGCGAAGGTGCATGTTGTTGATAGGATCCTCCAAGGGTTCACCTTCTGTAGTAGAGAGCTGATATGCCCTAGATCCATAGGCTGCTGTAATGATGTAAGGACCAAGCCAGTTTGGTTCGAACTTGCCCTTCTTATCTCTGTCTTGCTGATTCTTGGGATTTTCTCTGAGAACCAAGTCACCTACCTCAAACGTGTGAGGCTTGACTTTGTGATTGTAGCTGCATTGTTCCTTAACTGAATGATGTGTAGCTCGAGTGAATGTCTTCCTCGATGAAGGAACTGAGATAGAATTACTAGTGTGTGGACTACGTTTGCCCATATGCATGTCACCTAAAGAAGTTTGGGCATCCCTGATAACAAAGTCCTTCGAGGAAGCTCCATTAAAGGTCCATGATGTATCACCGGAAGGGAAAGGATTTGTGGAACAATTAGATGAGTGATGAAGGCTTATGATTGCGAAAAGAAGTGAAAGTAGGATAGCATGATGGAGACTTAGGATCAACAAGTAATCTTTTTGACTTGCAATTGTAGAATTTTTGCCCCCAGTTATTTTGATATTAGGGGAGATCAACTCTTGCTCTTTTTGCTTCATAGGATTTTTATCCTTGACTTTGATTTTTGCAGAGTCTAATAGCTTTTGATTTTGATTTGTACTAAAGCACTTTTCTTTATTTTTGACTTGTAGATTTTTATTTTAAAAGCAGGATTTTTGATCCCCAATGAGTAAGGGCTTTTGTAATTCTTGTTGATCCAAGTCTGGAAGAGGAGTGGAAATGAAAGTAGTGGATGATATGGTAAGGCTATGTGAGTTATCAAGAGGGCTGGCAATACGCTCAATAGATTCTTTGTTGGAACCATTCTTAGGACTATTGATATCAAGAGATGCTTGCACCACTAGAGGAGATTTGCATTCAGACTTAGTAGCCACAACACTAGGTGGTTCACACCCAATTCCTTGGCATTGAAAATTGTTTGTAGGTTGTTCTTGTTGACAGAATACCTTAGGAGATAATGGGAGTTGGTCAACATGAAATATATACTCACCACATCCTAGGTCTTTAATCTTGAACTTTTCTTTTAGCTCTGCTTGTTTGGATGTAGAAGCTTTTAAGGATTCAGGATCCACATATGCCAATGAAGGAATAGCTTCTCGATTAGCTGGAATTGTTATTTTGGATCTAGGTTGCAGATTGTTGCAATATATAAATGGATTTGGATCTGCTTTGATGGTCACTTCAACTCCATTGTATGGAAACTTGATACATCGATGATATGTAGATGGGACTGCGCTCATCTCATGAATCCATGGACGTCCCAAGAGTATGTTGTATGTGAGATCTAGATCAAGGATTTGACAAACCACATCCTTTGTAATTGGTCCAACTCTGAGAGGTAAGGTGACTGTGCCCTTGGATGAACGCTCTTCATCATCATATGCCTTGATGGTGATTTTGTTTGTAGAATTCACAGCTTTATTAGAATATCCCAATTGTTTAATTGTGCTCAATGTACAAATGTTTAGACTTGCTCCTCCATCTATCAGGACTCGTTTGATTCTATGTTTGTGTATGAAGGCTTCAATGTGTAATGGTACATTATGTGGCTGACTTACGGAGGCGTCATCAGCTTCTGTGAATGTAAGGGAATGTGGAATGGAAAGGTATCCCACCATGGCTTAAAACTGGTCCACGTTCAGATCAGTAGGAACAACAGTATCTCTCAAGATTTTGTCAAGAATAGCTTTATGTGCGGGAGATATGCGTAATAGTTCAAGGATTGAAATGAGCGCAGGTATCTTCCCTAACTGTTCTACAAGGTCATACTCAGGTTTGGTTGATGAAGAGGCGGTGTTTTTAACTGGAGCGCCTTGCAAAGTAATTTTACCTCGATGGGTTGTAACGTGACATTCAGAGGTAGGTTCGGAAGAAGATCCAACACCTTTTAGGACAATCTTGGGTCTCTGAGTAGAATTCTCAGATGCTTTGTCCTTGATGATAATAGTAGAGACGTAATTCTCCATCGAGATATTATTGATAGTTGAATCATAGTTGTAAGGTGCTCTAGTATAGTTGGCTTGGTCATCTGTGGCTTTAGCTTTTCCCTTGTCATGTTTTGGGAATGGTTCCTTAAACATCTCATGTTCTTGATTAGATGAATGTCCCTCAATCTCAATGTCACCTCTATCAATGAGATCTTGCACAATGTTCTTCAGTTGATGGCAATTTCCTGTCTTATGACCCTTGCTCTTATGAAATTCACAATACTCATCATCATTCCACCAATTTGGTTTGACCTTTGGTTCATATGGAGGAAAATCTGGAACTGTGATCACTTTGTTTGCCACAAGCTTTTTGAAGACTGATTCAAGTGGTTCTCCCAATGGAGTGTACTTCCTTCGTGGTCTAGAAGTTGTTTGAGTATTCACTTGATTGTTTGTAGAACTTGATCCTGAAAAGATGAATTTGGGTCGCACTGTGTTGGCATCAACAACACCATCATTGACTGTGTTTTTGTTTTTATTCCAAAATCTTGGCTTGTCTTTTCCTTTAAAGTCATCTTTGTTTTCCTTGAATATCTTAATGACTCCTTGTTCAATTAAGACCTTTTCTGTTGCTAAGCCCTTTTCAATAACATCCTTGAAGGTGGACAAACAAGCTTTCCTTAGATCATAGCCAATGTCCTTGTTAACATTTTGTGTGAACATCTCTACCATTTGTTTTTGTGGAATTTCACAAGAGCATCTGTTGGCTAGATTTCTCCATCTTTGTAAGAATGATGCAAAAGATTCTCCCTCTTTTTGCTTGGTGTTGCACAAAGTAGTGACTGATATGTCTGTCTCTATGTTGTAGGAGAAATGTTGAATAAATGCTTCTGCTAGGTCACCCCATGACTTAATACTAGGTGGAAGTTGGGAGAACCATTCCATAGCTTGATCACCTAAGATTTGTGGGAATAATCTCATCAAATATGTCTCTTCTGCTGCTACCTCAATGCAAGCTGTGAAAAATTGTCTTATGTGTGCCTTAGGATCCCCTTTTCCTCTATACTTATCAAATTTAGGCGTCACAAAGTGTGTAGGAAAAGGAGGCATTGGAATGCTCTTGTCAAATGGATAAGGACATATGTCTCTCATTGTGTATGTTGGCTTTGGTGCATTTATGTCCTCCATTTTCTTTTGTAAGTCCCTGATTTGTTGTTCCAAACTGCTCTTAGGTGGAGATCGACTTCTTGGACCATACCCCATGCTTGAGGCACCAATTGGAGGAGGAGCATGTTGCATATATGGATAATATTGATCATACACATGTTCATATGGAGGAGGTCTGTAATGATGTTGCATATATGGACCACTTGGTATAGATTCATGTTGAGGAACACCATATCTATTTTGTGCATGTATACCATACTCTACAGGCATGTCATGTTCTATTGTATTGCCCCCAAATTTGACATGAGGTTTCCTTGTGTCCAAATTTTGAGCATGCCTTGGAATATCCCATTGCTTTGGTGGTTGATCCTTAGCATTGATATGTGATCGAGCATATTTTTCTCCATAAGACTTCCATAATGGTTTGCGAAGGTGAGTATCATATGTTTGACCATGTGTATGTGGGACCTCTGGCTTTTGAAGCAAAGCTGATGGTGATTCAGGTACCATGTGTGGTCCTCTATTTCCTCCACTATTAGGTCTCCTTTGATCCATATTGGAGTGAGGTTATAGAAAAGGTCTATGTTCCATTATTTGAGACATGTCAAAATCATGAGGTATCTTGGCTCCACTTTGTGCCATCATGTGTAAGAAGTATTGTCTATCCCTCCTCATTATTTCTTCAACCAATCTATTGAAATGGGGATTCATAATGGATTCTTCTACATCTGCTGAATGTATTGAAAAGTTGTCCACATTGTCATTGTGTGTAGCATTGTTGTTTGTAGTGTCTGCATTTTCCACATTTGGAATGTTTCTATAAACATCCATGTCAGGCGATGTAGTGTGCTCAGGATTGAAAAATAAATCGTTATCATACTCATAAGAGCTCATGTTTGCGGATTCTTGAGCCTCTTTAGCTTTTCTCCTAGATTTTTGAAGACGGGTTTCAACCATGAACTAGGTATTTGACCAAGATGTGAGAGACTAGATGAAAAATGAAAAGAGTACGGAAGACCAAGAGTTGTATGGAGTGTAAATGAATCTTGAGGTGTACTTGCAATGTCCAAAGTGTAAGACCAAGTATGTATGTAGTAGAGTAGGTGTGACTTCCAAAGAGAGGATAGTTTCTCTTGATGAGGTAAGTTGACCTTGACTCTAAGTGAGACCAAATGAGACCCAAAGGTAAGAAACCTTGATGAGGGACCACTTAGCAAAGTGTTGTTGTATGTAGTGTGTTGACAAAGTATGATGAGGACAAGCAAGTGACCTTTTGACTCAAGTTTAGACAATTGTGAATGTAATGAGAGATGTAAAGCAATGATGGGCTGTGTGAGACCCAAAGACAGGTTGAATGCTAGATGAAACCTGAAGAAACAACCTAGGAAGCTCAAGTATTCCGAAACTGATTTCTTTTGTTTTTGCTGGACTGTAAAATTTTTCCAATTTGTGAAGTTGTTGGTTGTGACCAAATCTGACTGTTTGACTGTTTTTGTGACAAGAGGACACAATGTTGTTGAGGACTCAATGTTTACAAGTGTTTAGACTTCAAAATGACTCCAAGAAAGTGTGCTGTTTGATGTAAAATTGTTTTGCATACACTTGAAGACACAAAAGACACAATGTTTTGCTGTTTGGTCTTGAATGTTTGAGTGTTTAGCATAAGACAAGCACAATTCTTATGGCTGGCCAAGAAAATAGTTGTTGATCCCACATAGGGTTTTACCCCCGAGGCTACGCTAATCAGAGCGGATACTTAGATGCTTGACCTCACTGGCTCCACCCTCGGCACTCACTTCTCGGGTCAGCCAAGCATCAGTCCCCATGAAAACTCCCCATGGCGAACTTTGTATCTCTACTAAGAACCGTATGTGTGTGGGCTGCTACCAAAGGTCCGACCTCCTACCCCAACAACTAGAAGGATTTGGGCCTCTAAAACAAAATGGTGCTAGTAAGGGCATCCGCTCGTGTGGCCATACATGCGGCACTTTCAGCTCTGTAAATACAGAAGGCTCCCAGCCGGTAGGGGTTATGCCCTACAAATGATCAAATAAATTTGATCAAACGGGTTTATGGGGAGACATAGTGTCGGTATGAACTAATCAACACACGTTATTCATAGTTTTCACCATGAATACATTTGATTATAGTGGTTCAGATGAGGTGGGTTTTCCTCGCTACCACTTGGGTCGTTCTCTTCTCACTAGTAGTCCTAATGACCATACGGGAAGACAGGCCCTCTAAAGATTGAACAAAAAGAGCCTATTGCTCAAGACACAAAAGACAATGATTCAATTTTAGTGCACCAATTGAAGTGTTTGCTAGTCTATGAAAACAAGGCACACAATAAAAATCCAAAAACCCTTGCCAAGGACCTACAACAAAGATTTATTAGTAGTTTGGATTGTTTCAAATGATCACCCCTTCCTGCAAGCACACAAGTTAGGTAAATTTTAGATCCAAAAGACTTTGTGAAATAGGGGCCTTCAACAATGCGTTTTGTTGACCAATTCAAATACTTGATTCATCATCAAAAAATAACACCTGTAAAATTTTAAGAGATTTCCAGAAATGTAAGAAAATCAAAAAAATTTGCTAATTTGCTACAAAAATTATTTTTTTATCAAAAATCATAAAAAATTCATATAAAATACAAAATCAATCCAAAAAATCTCAAATTTTTATTGAAGAGTATTGATAGTCTTCCAAACCTGCACAAAAAATTTCCTGCAACAAATCCAAGCAGTTTGTGAGATATGAGTAAAATAATGCAAAACCCTAATTTTCAAAGATCTGATTTTTGAGGAATTATTTTGCATCAAATTTAAAATTACAAAGAACAAATCCTATGTATAATTTTGAGAGATTTCCAAAAATGTAAGAAAATTTGAAAAATTCGATAATTTTCTCTCAAAATTAATTTTTTATGAAAAATCTTTAAAAATTCATACAAAATGAAAACTAGATCCAAAAAATCTGAAATTTTTACTAAATCTTTATGATACGTTTCCTTAACTACACAAAATATTTTATGTCAAAATTTGAAACGGTTTGTGAGATCTGATCAAAATAAAGAAAAACCCTAATTTTTAAAGATCTAACTTTTAGGGAAATATTTTGCATCAAAATTAAATCCACAAAGAATAGATCCTATGTATAATTATGAGAGATTTCCAAAAATGTAAGAAAATCTGAAAAATTCTCTCATTTGCTCTCAAAATAAATTTTTTATGAAAAATCATAAAAAATTCCTAAAAGTTGAAAATTTGCTCCAAAAATTCTGAATTTTGGATTGAGAGCTCCTGATACTTTTTTCAACCTGCAAAAAAAATTTGGTACAAAATTTCCAAGCCGTTTATGAAATATGATCGAATCTCTCCAAGATCTTGATTTTGTGTCCAAAACCCTAGCTGCACAAGGTTATTCTCCAAATTGTTTTACAAAATAGCAATATAGGGTTAGAAAAATATGAAAAAAACATAGATCTAAGAAAAATCCATGTCCCACCGGGCGTGCCAAAATGTGTATGGTGAAATGGATAACAATAATAACAATATTGAAAGACTAAATGAATTCAACCACCAAACCCTAGCCTAACAATCAACAAAGATCCACCATAACATATGAAGATTACCTAAGACAATGCAAATCAAATGAAATCACAAAGATTATACCATTACATGTCCAATAGGGTTTTGATCTCCATTCTTCCTATCTCCATTGATCTTGCTTGATATATATTTGCTCTCAGATTTTTGTATGCACAAGAGCTCAACAAAGAACGGAAAGTGGTTGCAAGTAGGATCGTAGTGTAGCAAAGTGATCATTAGCATGAGTAATTAGGGTGAGTCATTAGGGTTTGACAATGAAGAAAGCATCTCCTTAAATAGAAGACACAATATGAAATGGAGGGATAAGATTGAGAGGTGTAAAAAGAGAGGTCGGCTAGGATTAGAGGTTAGGTAAAAGAAATACCAAAATAATGAAAGAGGTAGGTAGTGTATGAATTAAGAGATGAATGACATGTGTCATGTGTAGAAAAGGCTAATGAATTAATTAAATAAATAAAGATTTATTTAATAAATAGAAGAAGTAGGATAATTAAATAAATAAATATTTATTTAATTTAGGAAAAGGATAATTTAAATAAATAAATGTATTTATTTAAATGAGAAATAAGGCTAGAAGAGGATAAATGAATTAATTAAATAAATAAAGATTTATTTAATTAATAGAAGAATTAGGCTTAGATAATTAAATAAATAAAATATTTATTTAATTAGACATGACAATTTTGAGTGTATACAGTTGGCATTATGTGAACTGGTATGAGGACATTATAACATTGTATGTTGTCATTGATGACAATATGTTGTAGTTAAGAGAACCGACATGTTACCAAGAACCAGAATATGTGAGAACCGGTACAATATTGTGAACCGGTATGTGTGCCAAAATGAAGCAATGTGACTGTTCAAGGTGAAACGACATGTTGATATGAGAACCGGTACATGGAAGCTTTGTATGACTACCGGTTGGTAGTCTCAGGGTTTCCGGTTGATGAGTTTCAAGTCTGTGTGACTCAACCAGTGACTGTGTGTGATGAGTTAGCATTGCAACGATGAAAAGACTATGTTGCCATGTTAGCCTTGTGCACATGAAGAATCTTGCATGAAGGAGATTGTTCCTATCTCCCTCGGGAATGTGCGAAGTCTATAAACTGTGAAAACGTGTGATGGGTTATCAACCGCCATGAAAGCGGTGGAAAATGAACGATGGAGAACGTCTTGAGATTGGTTCAAGACTGTTGCATTTAATGCAATACGCTCAACAGTCAGGATGGAACTGTTTGAATTGCTTAACCTAACCAGTTTAGGGTTTAGGGTTTATGCTATTGACCAGTCTATTTCCTATAAGGTCGATGTTGAGTTTCTTTCTAAAGTTGTTGGCAAAAGTTGTGTCTGTGTATCCAAGTGAAGAGATACATGATTCTTGCCAGACCAAAGGAAAGAAGTGATACCTGCAGAGTGTTAGTGCAGAAGGTGATGAGGAGCTAAAATGGATTTGCATTGGCATTGAGTGCTACTATCAGATCATTTTAATACCTGTTGATCTCTAACCACTTCAACAATTAAGAAATCCCTTAACAGGGTAGCTTTAACCGTCTTTCAGTAAATCCTTTGACAGGGTGACTCAAAACCATTGAGTTCTTGAAATCCTCTAACAAGGTAACCTTTAACAGGGTTTAACCCTTAACCGGGTATTCTAGCCATCCCTTAACCGGGTGATCCCTAATAGGATTGGTTCTTAACAAAACCTATTGTATCTGTCTTTAACCAGACAAGGTTCCTAACAGAGCGGACTTCTAAAGAGTTCAAAATAGCTTGTGAGTATTCATCCCCACGTGGTTTTTCCTAGTTGGGTTTCCACGTGAAAAATTTGTGTCATGTGTGGTGTTTTTCATGTGATGATTCATTGACTTATGTCTAATGGTAAAACATGTTGAACTAGCTATTATTATGCTTTTGGTAATAGATTACCTGTTCATGCGCTAGTGTGAAATAGAAATGAAGTATTAGAGTGTATGAAAAGATAAGTGTCAACCGGTTTATGCATGTTTCAGTTATTCTAGTTTTAGCCGGTCTATGCAATAAGGGTTGCTGCTATTTAGGAGTTGAGATCAATAGAAAAGACTAAGGTATCCCTTGACTCCATCATTGCAAAGTTGACATCCTATGAGCTAAATAGTTTTGATGGTAGTGTTCAAAAGACTGAATCAACTTTTAAAACCTTTGTTGTATCATCAAGGAAAGGAAAGGAAGCATGCACCAGTGGTGAACCAAGACAGAGTACAGAAATGGATGATGAGGAGATCCTAATGGAATTTGAAGATATTCTTGCCAGTAAACTTCCAAAAGGAACCGGTAAATATAGAGGTAAGCTCCCTTTGAAATGTTTTTTTTGCAACTGGATAAGACATATTGCTATAAACTTTCCTAATGGTGACATCAAGGACAAATCGGAAAGGTTCAATAAATTCAAAGGAGGAAACCAGAGAAATTATTTTGTGGCAGTTGATGAAGGTGTCATAGATGAGGAATCTGAAGATGAAGAAAATGAAGATATTATCTTTGTTACTGTCAAGGAAGAAATGTCAGACAAGAAGGCTCTTGTCTCCCGCTTTGATAATTCCAATGAGTGGATTATTGATAGTGGCTATTCTCACCATATGACTGGTGATCGGAGCAAGTTTCTATCCTTGGAAGAGTATGATGGTGGTGTGGTTTGCTTTGGTAATGATGCACCATGTTTGGTCAAAGGCAGAGGGTCCATCTCTCTGAATGGAAAGAGTAGTGCTGACAATGTGTATTGGGTTGATGGTCTCAGACACAACCTTTTGAGTGTTTCCCAGCTGGATGATAGTGGTCTCACTCTGGAATTCAAGAAAGGAGTGTGCAGAATCAAAGGAAAGAATGGTGAAATGGTGGCCACCAACATGCAGACCAAAGGTAACCTATTTTAGTTGAATGCAAATATCAGTACATGTCTCATGGCCAAGTTCGATGATAGTTGGATATGGCATAGGAGAATCTACCATGTAAACTTTGATAACATTGTGAAGGTCAGTCAGATCAAGGCTGATAGAGGGTTGCCTGTGCTAAGCAAACTAGACAATACCTTGTGCAGAGAGTGTCAACTGGGGAAAATGTCTTCCTCAACTTTTAAAGGTAAATCTTTCTCTGCAGACAATTTACTTGATCTTGTGCATACTGATTTGTGTGGCCCTATGAAAACTAAGAGTGTGCAAGGAGATAGGTATTTCATGATTCTAACTGATGATTGCTTAAGAATGATGTGGGTAACATTCTTGAAAGATAATTCTGAAGCTTTTGGAAAGTTCAAAGCTTTCAGAGTATTAGTGGAGAAGGAAAGCGGTAAAAGGATCAAGTGCCTTAGAACTAATCAAGGAGGGGAATTCACTTCCAATGAAATCAACAAGTATTGTGAGGAACATGACATCAAGAGGCTACTGTCTGCCCCTCAGACTCCACAGTAGAATGGCCTAGCAGAGAGGAATAACCGGATTGTGGTTGAAGCCGCAAGAACAATGCTGATCCAAGGAAAGGTAGCTCACACCTTTTGGAGAGAAGCGGTGAGCACTGCAGTATACACAATGAATCGGGTACTTATTAAGAAAGGAAAAGATAAGACTCCTTATGAGTATTGGACTGGTAAGACACCTATGGTAAGCTACTTTAGAATGTTTGGTAGCAAATGCTATATCAAGAGGAGTGAACATCAGAGCAAGTTTGATGCAAAATGTGATGAAGGAATATTCTTAGGATATTCCATCAAGAGAAACGCTCTCAAATATTTCAAGAATAGGACTCAGAGAATTGTGGAAAGCATCAATGTTAAAGTTGATGAAAACTCTGGAAAACTCGAGGAAACCAAAAGTAAGCAAGTAAGAGATGAACCGGTAGTAACCCTCTAGGAACCGATTGCTAGCTAGCCAAGTACCAGTAACAGTGTTCCTTCACCAGTGAATGCTGATGCAGTTGAAGATGAGCATGAAGAAGAAAAGCATGAGGAATCAGTCAAGGCCATTCCTCAGTATGTCAAGCTGAATCATGATCCTAAGCAGATCATAGGAGATAAGGATGCACGAAACCTTACAAGAAGAAAGGTCAGAGGAAATTCTTGCATGATCTTTGAATTTGATCCTAAATCATTCAAAGAGGCATGTAGAGATGAGGACTGGATCAAGGCAATGGAGGAGGAACTTGACCAGATAGAGAAGAATGGTACATGGTCTTTGGTACCCAGACTGGAGCATAAAAATGTCATTGGAACCAAATGGGTTTTTAGAAACAAGCTAAATGAGGATGGGACAGTGGTAAGGAACAAAGCCAAATTGGTGTGTAAAGGATATGCCCAAGAAGAAGGAGAAGACTTTGGTCAAACCTTCGCTCCTATAGCTAGATTGGAAGGAGTTCATATGCTTCTTACATATGCAGCTTTTAAAGGATTCAAAGTATATCAACTGGATGTAAATTCTGCATTCCTAAATGGTGTACTTGAAGAGGAGGTGTTTATAGAGCAACCAGATGGATTTTCCCTATGTGAAGACAGTGACATGGTGTGTAGGCTACATAAAGCCTTGTATGGTCTAAAGCAGGCACCTAGAGCATGGTATGAACGTCTGCACTCCCATCTACTGAAGATTGGATTTGAAAGAACAAGCAAAGATAGCAATATCTACTTGAAATCTGAAGGAGATCAGATCCTGATCTATGAGGTATTTGTTGATGACATTATCTTTGGTGGAGAGGAGATGACAAGATGAGTCATGAGTTTGTAGATGAGATGAAGAAAGAGTTTGAGATGTCACTCATAGAGGAAATTAAGTTCTTCATTGGATAGCAGATTCAATAGATGAGAGATGGAATCTTTATCACTCAATCCAAATATGTCAAAGAGGTGTTGAAGACCTTTGGCATGGAAGATAGCAAACCGGTTGGTACATCGATGGTGACTGGTTGTAAACTATCCAAAGAGGATGACTCTGCATTGGTTGATGAGAAGGAATACCAATCAATGATTGGTAAGTTGCATTATGTAGTTCATAGAAGACCAGATATTGTACATGCAGTTAGCATCACTGTAAGGTTTCAAAAAAGTCCAAGAGAATCCCACTTGGTTGCAATCAAGCAGATTCTTAGGTATCTACAGGGAACTATTGATTATGGATTGTGGTATCGATATGGCAAGGACTTCAACTTGAAAGTATTCACAGATGTTGATTGGGTAGGTAATGTGGATGATTGGAAGAGCACAACTGGTGGTGCATTCTTTCTTGGTGGTAGACTGATCTCATGGATGAGTAAGAAGCAAATTTGTATCTCTTAGTCTACAGTGAAAGAAGAGTATGTTGTAGCTTTCATGAACTGCACTCAAACAATTTGGATCAAGCATGTATTAAATGGCTTCAAAGTTCCTGTATCTGAACCGGTAAGTATATTTTGTGACAATACTAGTGCAATTAACATCTCCAAGAATCTGGTTTTACATTCCAGAACCAAGCAATTTGAGCTTACGTATCATTTCTTGAGAGAAAAGGTTCAAAACAAAGAGATTGCACTGGAACATGTTTCTAGTAAGGAGAAGTTAGCAGACATATTCACCAAGCCTCTCCCAAAGGCTACATTTATGTACTTAAGAGGTGAGCTAGGGGTGTTTCCCCTTTAGGAGGTAAACTAAAGGTATATACTCCACATCAGTCAAGTATTGCATAGTCAAAATTCTCTTCAAATTGATGTGTTGACGGATGCTACTCCTTAGGGGGAGAAGCATAATGGAACATGAAAAGCCTATGCCTCCACTTTGGTATTATTGTCAAAGGGGGAGAAGAAGTGAAACAGAGAAGATATCTACAGAATTTGGGGGAGAAGATGTGAAGTGGCGAGATATCTTTGTATATTGCCATCAATTCCAAAGGGGGAGATTGTTGGCATTATGTGAACCAATATGAGGACATGATAACATTGTATGTTGTCATTGATGACAATATGCTGTAGTTAAGAGAGCCGACATGTTACCAAGAACCGGTATATGTGAGAACCGATATAACATTGTGAACTGGTATGTGTGCCAAAATGAAGCAGTGTGATTGTTCAAGGTCAACTGACATATTGATATGAGAACCGGTACATGGAAGCTTTGTATGACTACCGGTTGGTAGTCTTAGGGTTTCTAGTTTATGAGTTTCAAGTCTATGTGACTCAATCGGTGACTATGTGTGATGAGTTAGCATTGCAATGATGAAAAGACTGTGTTGCCATGTCACCCTTGTGCACGTGAAGAATCTTGCATGAAGGAGATTGTTCCTATCTACCTTGGGAATGTGCGAAGTCTATAAATGGTGAAAATGTGTGATGGGTTATCAGCCACCATGAAAGTGGTGGAAAATGAATGATGGAGAATGTCTTGAGATTTGTTCAAGGCTACTGTATTTAATGCAATATGCTCAATGGTCAGGATGGAACCATTTGAATTGCTTAACCTAACAGGTTTAGGGTTTAGGGTTTATGCTATTGACTAGTCTATTTCCTATAAGGTCAATGTTGAGTTTCTTTCTAAAGTTGTTGGCAAAAGTTGTGTGTGTGTATCCAAGTGAAGAGATACGTGATTCTTGCGAGACCAAAGGAAAGAAGTGATACCTGCAGAGTGTTCGTGTAGAAGGTGATGAGGAGCTAAAACGGATCTGCATTGGCATTGAGTGCTACTATCAGATCATTGTAATACTTGTTGATCTCTAACCACTTCAATAGTTAAGAAATCCCTTAACAGGGTAGCTTTAACCGGCTTTCAGTAAATCCTTTGACAGGGTGACTCAAAACCATTGAGTGCTTGAAATCCTCTAACAAGGTAACCTTTAACAGGGTTTAACCCTTAACCGGGTATTCTAGCCATCCCTTAACTAGGTGATCCCTAATAGGATCGGTTCTTAACAGAACCTATTGTATCAGTCTTTAATCGGACAAGGCTCCTAACAGAGCGGACTTCTAAAGAGTTCAAAACATCTTGTGGGTATTCATCCCCACCATGGTTTTTCCCAGTTGGGTTTCCACGTGAAAAATCTATGTGTCATGTGTGGTGTTTTTCATGTGATGATTCATTGTCTTATGTCTGATGGTAAAACATGTTGAACTAGCTATTATTATGCTTTTGGTAATAGATTACCTGTTCATGCACTAGTGTGAAATGGAAATGAAGTATTAGAGTGTATGAAAAGATAAGTGTCAATCGGTTTGTGCATGTTTCAGTTATTCTAGTTTTAGCCAGTTGTACTCTTTTTAAGACCAGTGTTATTGTTTGTTTGCCAAAGTGCAGTGTTTGCTGACAAACCGGTTTTATGAATGTGTTTTTGCCTGTACTGATTCATCCCCCCCTCTCAGTACCGGTTTGGTACTATGCATTCATCTTTAAGTTATCAGTATATGATTGTATCCCAAGTGTTATGATTTTCTATAGTGCAATGTATTGAAAGGATGGAAATGTTCTGGTCAGAAGCGTTCTGGCCGAAAATCCATTGCCATGCTAGTGCTATGTGGCCGCCAAGTCAGTTCGGCCAAAAGGGTTTTGGCCGGAACCCTTCCGGCCGGAACAAGTATTGTTAGCCTAAAGTGCGACACAGATCCGTATGATTACCTAGACCCGCATCATATACATCTCCATGCCCTCAACAAGCAAAGATATCTTGTGATCTGTTTCCTTCCCCTAGAGGGAAATGAATAGAATAGGGTCCTATGTTGTATGCCTATATGGCACTTTTGAACATATGTTTTTTATTATGAAAATGTGACAGTCTATGTCCATATATATTTTGGCAAGCTCCTATTTGACTTTATTGCATACTATTTTGTATGCCTATATGACAATTTTGAACATATTTTTTGTATTACGAATATGTGACATTCTATGTCCATATGACTTTTACCAAGCTCCTATTTGACTTTATTGGATATCATGTTATATGACTTTATAGAAATTTTTAAAATATGTTTTGTTTTATGGCTTTTGGCAAGCCTATTTGTCTATATTGGATATATTTGATAGCTTTAACAGTATACAATGTTGTATGGATTTGTATCTTTTTGGTTAATACAAATCATTTATCATGGTTATCCATAATTGCAGTACAAATGATTAAATGAATAATTGCACAAAGTATATTGTTACTTAAGCTTTAAACCTAAATATGTGTTTGTAATCCAAGACACAAGCTTATGGAGATAAACACAAATTCAATAGTTATAGTCGAAATAAGACTATATAAAAGAAACATGGAAAGAACCAAAATTAGACAATGTAAGACACCATTGTACCAATACCCATTCTAAAAAACTTGCATATCACATACGCTTCTATTCATCTAATGCATGCACTTAAGCGATTTTGTTATTAGGGTGTAGCCCGCAACGATCAGACGAGTTGGAGAGAAAAATGAAGGCATTCCTAGCGTAAACTCAACCACCCCAATGCATAGGAGCTAATAGTTCAGTGCCACGACGAGCGGATTGAAAGATGGGGCATTGTGCAACTTTTCATTGAACTCATCTGACGCTTATTGTCACAACCGAGAAAGTGTCACCACAAGCAATTGGATCTGAGTCTACCTAAACAGAGAGAATTTTTTAGAGTGCCATAACACAACCCCGTAGGATCAGACAACTCATTCTTATGATTAATGGGCACCGAGAAACGCGATGTCGAATATTGACAACTTTGAGCAACTTGAGCACTTAAACGATTTCACTACTAGGGTTTGGCCCGCAATGATCAGACAAGTTGGAGAGAAAAATGAAGGAATTCCTAGCATAAACCCAGCCACCCTGACATGTACGACCTGATGGTTTGGTGCCGCGATGAGCAGATTGAAAGATGGGGCATTGTGCAACTTTTCATTGAACTCATTTGACGCTTTTGGTTGCAACCGAGAAAGTGTCACCACGAGAAATTGGATTTGAGTCTACCTAAACCAAGAGAGGATTTTTTAGAGTGCCATAACATGACCCCATAGGATCAAACAACTTGTTCTTATGATTAAGGGTCGTTGAGAAACACGATGCCAAATATTGACAACTTTGAGCAACTTGAGCACTTAAGCGATTTCGCTACTAGGGTTTGGCCAACAATGATCAGATGAGTTGGAGAGAAAAAAAAAGGCATTCCTAGTGTAAACCTAACCACCTCAACGTGTACGAAATGATGGCTTGGTGCCGTGATGAGTGGACTGAAAGTTGGGGCATTGTGTAACTTTTCATTGACCTCATCTGACGCTTTTTGTTGCAACTGAGAAAGTGTCGCCACAAATAGTTGGATCCGATTCTACCTAAACCGAGAGAATATTTTTAGAGTGCCATAACACAACCTCATAGGATCAGACAACTTTTTCTTATGATTAACGGGTGCTGACAAACATGATGCCGACTATTGACAACTTTGAGCAGCTTGAGCACTTAAGCGATTTTGCTGCGAGGGTGTGGCCCGTAATGATTGAACGAGTTGGAGAGAAAAAAAAGGCATTCCTAGCATAAAAATGGCCACCCCGATGCATACAAGCTGACGGTTCGGTGCTGCAATGAGTGGATTGAAAGATGGGTCATTGTGCAACTTTTCATTGAACTCATCTAACGCTTTTTGTCGCAACTTGAGCACTTAAGCGATTTTGCTACTAGGGTGTGGCCTACATCGATCGGGTGAGTTCGATAGAGGAACAAATGAATTCATAGCATAAAATTGGCCATGTGGATGCATACGAGTTGATGTTTCAGTTCCGCAAAGAGCGGATTGAAAGATGGGGCATTTTGCAACTTTTCATTGAACTCATGTGACGCTTTTTGTCACAACCGATAAAGTGTCACCACGAGCAATTGGGTCCAATTCTACCTAAACCGAGAGAGGATTTTTCAAAGTGCCATAACACAACCCCATAGGATTAGACGAATCATTCTTACATGTCACTAACATCGATAAAAACAATGCCGAATTTTGACAAATTTTCACACTTTAGTGATTAACAACAAATGAGCAATTTTTACATCTTTTACCATATTAGCCTAAAACTTCAAGAAATGATCCCATGTGATCTCTCATGGTCCAAAATTAAATTATTTACATAAAATCACACAAACCAAGATAAAAACACAAATTTTTATATTACAATGCCTCCAGTATTCGAAAATACAAGTCATCTACATATATCCAAATATGATTGATATTACAATTTTTTACATTTACATTTAATCCAGTGAACCATCTGGATCTTCTCTACTCTTTATCATGTCTAGTATGGGCTCATGGTTAGACTCACAAACCTTCCATAGGTTCTTGTTTAGTGGTCTACCCCCATATCTGATCAAATGAACATTTGAAGCTACAACAAGGTTAGAATAATGAAGAATCTTCCTATGTGTCTCGAAGTCCTCAAACAACCACAAGTTAGACTTCTTCACTAGGTACCTTCTAAGCCATGTACCTTCTATGGGGTACTCAATATTTTCTCCATCTACCATAGGGCCATCCAATTTCTTTTTTGCGTCCACACAATGACACAGGTAATAATTTGTTCCTTCTTCATTGTCTTTAGTTGCAATAACTGCATAAACATGCCTTGCAATGATAAAGTGAGAAGAATTTAGCAAACAACTAAGGTAAAATATTAAAGTACAAAATTTGCATGTGGATAATTTACGTAGTTGGACTAAATTTGACATGTGGTCAAAGTCAACCGATGCTTCCATCTGTGTTAGTTGTAGTGCACTAGGAGGCAGATATGTCTCAAGTGGGATTAGAGGCCTCATACACCATTCATCCACCCACTCCTTTGACTCACACTCATTATAGGAACCATCTCTACATGAAGAAAAATAATATTCCATCTGTCATGTATGGATAGTCCATGAACCTGCATTAGAGCTTTTGAAAGTGTAGCTCACTCGATCCTGTCAATGTACAACAATCTTAAAATTTTGCAATGTTAGTATCATCTCCCAACTAGAAAAATTTGCAAACTGAAGACTTACCTTGATTACCTGGACCAATCATACCATTGCACCACTGAACAATTGATTTTGCATCTTTCAAGTTTGCATTCCCTTTGTACTTTAACTCTTCTCATGATAAAGCTCTTTTAATACATGCTCCTGCACCATCATGCTCCCCTTTTCCATGCCTAGCCTCAGAGAAATTCCACATATGTTGAATAGCAGTCAACTTATGCATCCTACTCAACCAATTAAAAATCCAAGAGTTCTTAAATTGTGGTGCACAATTATCTGACCATATGATATGTTGACGGAATGATATGCCTCAGTTAGCCAAATCATCGTAGAATATCTGAAAACAACCTTGCACAAACTCTATAGAGCGTGAGCGATCATCACTGATGTAATGATGCTCCCTCAATATCTTCCTATCCTCTTCCATACTATCATGTGCATGAATGAATGCTATATGCACAAATATAACAACTTGTGTGGATTTGTAATATTGTGATTGCACCTCGTTTTGTGGTTGTAGTGTGTATTTCTCTGCAAACTAAAAAATTGAATCGATTTTATGAAGTGGAAATGTGTCCTTGCATAACTTAAATTATGAGTCCAACCAATGAGCTTGATGGTTATGCCTTGCATACTCATACATGATATTCTAATGAAAGATGCCCATAAACTGATACATTGGAATCTTCTCACTAACCAATTCACATATTTTTGCTTCTTTTCTATCTTTTAGCATGTAAGCCATTGTCTTATATTTTCCAAATGACCAATTTCTTGTCCAATATCCATATGTTGACAAATTTGTAAATGTCGCAATCCACCACAATGAACACATGTGCCATCCAAGAAACACTTATTGTAAAATACTTGACCATCTACTCTTTCACATAAGATGCTAGATATGAATTCCCTTGAAGATGTCGGTGGACCATTTATGTTGCATTCCTGCATAACATTGTTAGCATGCAAATCTATACATATGTGTTGATAAATATCATAATGGTTAGAAAATTCGATATGTACTCTACAACAACAAGTTGTGCGTGTGTGATTTATTTTGGCATAAAAAGGCTTTACCATTTCAAATAATCTTTGACTAATTTTAATTTGAGGATACATACATTGAAACTTGGCAAAAAATTGTGTTTGATTCATATCCAAAAAATGTTTCGGATGTGGATCACAAATTTTACTACCAATCCTCCTTCTTACAACATCTCTTTGATTTGGAGAGACCCTTGTGTTATTCTTCCAAACAATATTCAATTAGCAACCTCAAGGCTTCAACAATTGCTTTATCTTTCCGTGGTGATCTAATAGAAAATGCCCATAACTCATATGGATCCTTCACTCTTTGTCGCCTTCCCATAGCTCTCATTAGAGTTTGTCTACTTATCTTCAAATGTTTACTTGTCTTTCTAATGAGGTGATATTTCTTTGTTTGAGTACTTATAATTATTGATGTAATGACACGTCGTGTGGCATTATTATCTTTTGTGTGTGAGTTAGAACCAATAGTATCATATGCATTCATCAGATTCTTCATAATAGATTTTTCACTTGATTCAATTGATGTTCTTAGCCCAAGAATCTTCATTATGGGTCAAAATTTCAGATTTATCACCATTTCAACAAATAGTAGACATCTTCTCATCTCATTTAAAGGCTCAAAAAATATTTTCCATATCTGGTTAGCATGTCTTTGACAAGTACAGTTCAAAATCTTGTCAACCCTTTGTTTTCAAAACATTAGCATCAATATCAATCAAATACTTAGGCTTTCTGTGTAAAACTCTAGGAGGTGTTCTGAAAATTTGAGTTACCTCAATATTAGGATTGTCAACAACATTAGGGATAGGTGGCATACCTTCAACCGAAGATGAAAATGATGACATACCTTGAAATTGAGGTGTACAAGATGGTCTAGCTCCAATATTTGATGTCAATCATGGAGTACTTGCAATGTCAAATGTCTTAGAGGGAGTGAATTCAATATGAGATGTTGTAGATGCCAATGGTATGCCAATAAGAGATGGTGTTCCTTCAACTTGAGATGTAAGAGATGGGATGCCTTCAACTTGAATTGTGGTACACATGCTCTCAACCTCGGGATTCAATTGTCTCATTGCACAAATTTTTTGCATCCATTGCCTTTGTGTGGCCAATTCTATCTCTCTCTTACATTGGATGGATATTTCATGTCCCTCTTCAATTGGCACCTCTTCTTCTATGGTATTCAATTTCCTTTCTTCACGAAGTTGCTTCATTCCTTCTCTTTTTTTTGCATTCTTAGCTTCACGCTCTTCTAGAGTTACATTTTTTGGTCATTTCCTTGGCATGATGATGCTTTCTACATGTACATGCACATAAAAGAGAATAAAGTTAATTCATAAAAAGATTTCAAGAGGTGCAAGGGATAGTCCTAATGCATCTATGACCGTCCTAATTATGTTAGGACAATCCTAATGCATCTATGACTATACTAGTTATGCATATGTTAAAATGGATACATGAAATTTAAATTATTTAATGTATTCCTTTTTTAAATTATTTCATAAGATCTTAAAAAGGATGTATGAAATTGCAAATTTTATTTTAAACCACTAAACAAATAATTTTCTTATGCAAGTTCCTTCAAATGCATTGTTAAATCTAATGTAAATCTAATAGGATTATAATAAATTTTGAAAAAACACTTTGATTCTAACATTCAAACAAAATTTATACTTAATAAGTATTTGAATTCTAAAAACAAGAAAATATTACCTCAATTATTCAAATTTAATAAAAAAACTATGTTCTTCCTCTTCAACGTTGCCAAATGAAAAAAAAGGTGGTGGAGAGCTGATGAAATGTATAAAATAACCTTGCATAAAATGTCAATACCATGCAAAAAGCATTTTTTTGTCTGATCATGCACAGAAAGCAGACAAAATGAGAGAATGTGGGCTTGGATCACGGGTCAAGGGTCCCATATAACTATTTTTTAGTGCAGCTCATTTGGCTAGGGCCAAATATGGTGCTAGCCAAATGACTTCCATTGAAATTTTTTAACCTTTGATAAATTTCTACTCTATACCCTATAATCTGTACTCTATACTCTATAGTTTGATAGCCACAACTATAAAAATTAAATTATTTAAAACCTATAACAAATACCCTAGATTGTATGACCCAATATGCTAAATCCTCGACCCTATAACCCGATATGATAAACCATATGCGATAAGGATGAAGGGTGAGATATGGAGGGAGGGGGGGAATATGGTGTCCTAAGGGGTCATAGCACACTATATGACCCGTTAGGACACCATATGACCCCTTAGGAAACAATATGACCCATAACGACACTACATGGTGTTCTAAGGGGTCACATGGTGTCCTAAGTGGTCATATTGTGTCCAATGACTTCTTAGGACACCATATGACCCTTTAGGACACAATATGGTGTCATTATGGGTTGTATGGTGTCCTAAGGGGTCATATGGTGTCCTATGACCCCTTAGAACACCATATGACCCCTTAGGACACAATATGACCCCTTAGGTGTTGCTAGGGATCATATTATGTCTTAACAAGTCATATGGTGTGTTATAAACCCTTAAGACACCATATGACCCCTTAGGACACCTTATGTTGTCATTATGGGTCATGTTGTGTCCTAAGGGGTCATACGGTGTCCTAAGGGATCATCAAACACCATAGGACCATACTGACACCATATGGTGTACTAGGGGGTCATATGGTGTCCTAAGGGGTCATAGGACACCATACGAACCATACATACACCATATGGTGTACTAAGGGGTCATATGGTGTCGTAAGGGGTCATAGGACACCACATGACCCCTTAGGACACAATATGACCCCTAACGACACCTAAGGGGTCATGTGGTGTCCTATGACCCATTAAGACACCATATGGTGTCGTTATGGGTTGTATGGTGTCCTAAGGGGTCATATGGTGTCTTATGACCACTTAGGACACTATATGACCCCTTAGGACACAATATGGTGTCATTATGGGCCGTATGGTGTCCTATGACCCTTTAGGACACAATATAGTGTCGTTATGGGTCATATGGTGTCTTAAGGGGTCATATGGTTTCCTATGACCCCTTAGGACACCATATGACCCCTTAGGTGTCGTTAGGAATCATATTGTGTCTTAATGGGTCATATGATGTGTTATGACCCCTTAAGACACAATATGACACTTTAGGATACCTTATGTTGTCATTATGTATCATATGGTGTCCTAAGGGGTCATATGGTGTCCTAAGGGATCATAAGACACCTAATGACTGCTTAGGGCACCATACGACCCATAATGAGCCCATATGGTGTCCTAAGGGGTCATATAGTGTCCTATGACCCCTTAGGATACAATGTGAACCCTAACGACATGTAAGGGGTTATATGGTGTCTTAAGGGGTCATAGGACACTATATGACCCATTAGGACACCATATGATCCCTTAGGACACCATATGACTCATAACGACATTATATGGTGTTGTAAGGGGTCACATGGTATCATATGACCCCTTAGGACACCATATGGTGTCATTATGGGTTGTATGGTGTCCTAAGGGGTCATATTGTGTCCTATGACCCCTTAGGACACCATGTGACCCCTTAGAACACAATATGATGTTGTTATGGGTTGTATGGTGTCCTAAGGGGTCATATGGTGTCCTGCGACCCCTAAGGACACCATACGACCCCTTAGGTGTCATTAGGAGTCATATTGTGTCCTAAGGGGTCATATGGTGTCCATGACCCCTGAGGACACCATATGACACCTTAGGACACAATATGGTGTTGTTATGAGTTATATGATGTCCTAAGGGGTCATATGGTGTCCTATGACCCCTTAGGACACCAAATGATCCCTTAAGACACAATATGGTGTTGTTATGGGTCGTATGGCATCCTAAGGGGTCATCTGGTGTCCTATGACCCCTTAGGACACAATATGAACCTTTAGGTATTGTTAGGGATCATATTGTGTCTTAACGGGTCACATTGTGTGTTATGACCCCTTAAGACATAATATGACCCCTTAGGACACCTTATGTTGTCATTATGGGTCATATGATGTCCTAAGAGTTCATATGGTGTCCTAAGGGATCATAAGACACCTAATGACCATTTAGGACACCATACAACCCATAATGACACCATCAGGTGTCCTAAGGGGTCATAGGACACCATATGATCCCTTAGGACACAATGTGAACCCTGATGACATATAAGGGGTTACATGGTTTCCTAAGGGGTCATAGGACACTATATAACTGTTAGGACACCATATGACCACTTAGGATATCATATCACCCATAATGATACTATATGGTGTTCTAACGGGTCACAAGGTGCCCAAAGGGGTCATCTAGTGTCTGATGACCCCTTAGGACACCATATCACCCCTTAGGACACAATATGGGGTTGTTAAGGGTCATACTATCGTTAGGGATCATATTGTGTCATATGACCCCTTAGGACACAATATGGGTTTGTTAAGGGTCATAGTGTCGTAAGGGGTCATATTCTGTCCTATGACCCCTTAGGACACCATATGACCCCCTAGGATACAATATGCTTTCGTTATGGGTCATATGGTGTCCTAATGGGTCATATGATATCCTATGACCCCTTAGGACACCATATGACCCCTTAGGACAGAATATGGTGTCGTTATGGGTTGTATGGTGTCCCAAGGGGTCATATAGTGTCCAATGACCCCTTATGACACCATATCACCCCTTAGGACACAATATGTTATCATTATGGGTTGTATGGTGTCCTAAGGGGTCATAAGGTGTCTTATGAGGTCATAGGACACTATATGACCCCTTAGGTATCATTAGGGATCATATTGTGTCTTAACGAGTCATATGTGTTATGACCCCTGAAGACACCATATGACTCCTTAGGACACCTTATGTTGTCATTATGGGTTGCATGGTGTCCTAAGGGGTCATATGGTGTCCTAAGGGATCATTGGACACCATAAGACCATACTGACACCATATGGTCTACTAGGGGGTCATATGGTGTCCTAAGGGGTCATAGGAAACCATATGAAACATGCCGACACCATATGGTGTACTAAGGGGTCATATGGTGTCGTTATGGGTTTTATGGTGTCCTAAGGGGTCATATAGTGTCCTTTGACCACTTAGGACGTTCCATATGGTGTCATTATAGGTCCTATGGTAACCTAAGAGGTCATATGGTATCCTATGACCCCTGAGGACACCATATGACCCCTTATGTATCTTTAGGGATCATATTGTGTCCTAAGGGGTCATATGGTGTCCTATGACCCCTTAGGACCTAAAGAGTGGAGGGAGTGAGGAGGAAACAGAGGGAAAGAGGTGAGAGAGGTAATTAAATGGGTGTAAGGATGGAGAGGGAGATAGCTCGATGGATAGGGGAATAAGGGAATTGTGAGAGCTAGAGAGGGGAGGGACAAAGAAGAGTATGTATCTATAAGAATGAAGATCCCAAGGAGAGGTAAGGGGAGAGATAGAATATGAGATCTAGTTCATAGAGAGAGATGGAACTATGGGGGAAGGGAGATAAAAAAGGGAGAGGTGAGATTGGGGTTTCTATGTACACATTTGGCGTGCACCAAATGTGCAATATGGACCACATTTGGCATGCGCCAAATGGGAAAACCCATTGATCACATTTGGCACACACAAAATAGGGAGAGCGCCATATTTGGCATGCACCAAATGGCCCACTTTGGGAAACACCAAACCTATGGGTTGGATTTGCCTTAGGCATCCAACCCAAAGGTTTGGAAGACCATTTCAGGCTAGAGATGTAATTTTATCAGAACATTGAAAATTTTGACATATTTTTGGTCATGCTCTTCGTCAGGTTTGTATGTGTTTCATTGAAGTTAAAAAAAATACTGTGGTGAACTTGAGTTCCCTCTTAGCTATCCAACAATGTAATTTATTTCAAAATTTGACTTCGTTAAGTCTTTCATCTATAATTTCTTTTGTCAGTGTGTCCATTTTTTGTCAAAAACCAACATGCACTATTTTGGGTATAGATTTTTACATATTCATCAAATTTTGAAAAAGCTTACATTTTTAGAAACTAGACTTCATTCTACACAATTTTTATAAAAAAATGATTTTTTATTAGTTTTCAATGATTTTAGGGGGGAGCACGCTCAAATTTCTGTTTTTCAGGATGTGTCCACTTCAAAAATTAGTAAAAAATCATATACTCATTAAAAAATTAGCTGAAAAATCTGGCATAAACTACAAGGTGTTAGCTAATTTCTCACTAAAGTGATTTTAAAAATTCAAAAAAAATGTTCACATTTTAGGGGGGCCACAACAGATGCTATGTTATGTTTTTTGCATAAAAATGGGACCACTTTTTGTGGCCCCACTTTTTGAAGCCCTTAATCTCCACCATTTTCAAAATAAATTAGTAGTTTAGAAAGTAGACTCGAAGCACTCCGACTCTTGTTCTTGTTGCATCTTCAAATTTGGAGTGTAATTAGGTTCAATTTATCATTGAAGTTCACATTTTGTTGATTATAGAGAAAAAAAAAAGTGGCATCTTAAGACCCCCTTTTGGTACCACAATTTGGTGCATATACCCCATAATCAGTATCATACTGGTTAAATTATGAGTAGCACTTTCCAGCATCAGTCTAGCCCATTCAAACATCAATATAGCACGTCAGAAACATCTCATAGCGCTTTCAGCTAAAAAAAAAATGCATAATCAAGACATAATAGTGCATAACCCATCCAAATAAGACATTTTCAAAAAGTCTAAAATAATGTGTAGGAAAGGTAGCATAGTGCATAGGGAGCATTCTATAGTGCTTAGAGAACTATATTTAGTGCATTCAGTCTCTGTTTTAGCGCATGATCAAAACTAGGGAAAAACAAAGACTGAATCCTGCACTTTGGTAAAATTTTATTGACAGTTTCAAGTACCCTTTCAGGTCTTTTAGCAAACTCAACAGCAAAACTTCGAATCTAATTATCAATGAGAAAATTTCCAATCAACAAAACACTTTTAGAACAAGTTTAAAAATCATTAAACTAGCTTGAGATTAGACTTCATCCAACAAAATTAGGAAGTATCAGAAATGGTGATCAAAGTTTCACCTTTCAACGAATTCTATCAAAAACAAATACCTAGTTTAATCTTAAGTCATCAAATCAAGTTTCCATATCAAGATACTTTATCCATATCATTTGACACACTTTGTCATGGATGTGAGTCTAACTAAACCTCTACTTGATAAAGTAAACTTGTGTATTCAACTTAAGTATCCAAATTCAATATCAACGTCAACCTTTAATCATTCGTGTATGACCACTACTCATATTTTGAGAAGAAAAAGTCTTCATCATAAAAATAAGTTGAAGAAGAGACAACCTAGTTCTAAGGCACTTGCAAGAAGGAATAAATTTCTCTATATCAATCATCAACTCTTTGCATCACATCGTGCATTCTTGCGTCACATGCGATTGTATATCCAAGGCAAAACAAATGAGTTTGACAAGGAACCTTTGAGAAGTAGGGCTTACATTCAAAAAGTGACATTCAACCAATGCCTAAATCATGGAGGAAGGATTAACCCCGCTTTGTTCCCAAGTTCCCTATCACATATAACAAAGCTCAACCTGAACCGCTACCACCACCCAGAATTCCCTTAGAAGAAGAATTTATCACGGTAGAAATATATTAAATGCCCATTGTCACTTGATCTCAGAGAAACAAACAAAAAGAATCACAACCAGAATCGAGTATGGGTCATAGATTATGCAACCCTTTTGATGAGTATGCCAACATGGGCGAAGTAGAGATCATTGAGGAACTTCTCCAAGAATGTCAAGAAAACACAGAATTCCAAAATTCATGGAAAGACTTATCGAAGCCAACATGGAAAATAATCTACTCATGCTAACTAGCAAAGGAGTTAACATTCCTGAAGATTTCGATACATAAAACTTAAGGAAAATAAATGAGAGAATTTCAAGAACGAGGTCTAGAAATTATGCCTATCAAGAACAACAAAGAGAAGAAGAGACGCATGGTACTAAAAACACATGCGAACAAGAACAAGACCATACATGCAACCAGGACAATCTTAATGAAAGAGAGGAAACCCTCCCTCAGAGGAAAAATGCGCCCATGTTTTCTCTTACACAACAAATCCAAACACTTCAAAAACACATGTAGGACATGCAACAAGGAACCATGGTGAGATACTCCTTGGATGATATCTATCCTTATCCTTTTGATAGGAGATTAAATACGATACCTTTCCCCCCAAATTCAGATATACCAATGTATGACAAGTACGATGGTAAAAGTAATCCTCGTGATCATGTTCGGGAATTTTGTACCATGAGCCTAGAGTTATCCTAAAAGGTAACACATCTATTTGGTTTCAGCCATAAATATTCTAAAAATACAAATTGACTGAATTTAATACCTTTATATATAAGCATATAAAAGTAATCCAATAAATGTGTCCTTAGTTCTAGGCGAAAAAATTTGTAGTAGCTGGCTAGATAAAATTTGAATTTGAACATTTAAATTAAAAAGGTTAGATCTAGAAATTAGATATCAATCTTAAAACCTTGGCACTAATGGAGGGTGATTAAATGATAATATTAAGAATATGGGCAAATATCATACAATAAGTGCATGCATAAGAATGATAAATAATTAATTATGAATAAAATAATTCAAAAGGAGTATTATTTATAAATTTATTATTGCGTTATGTTGTTTAAAGGTAAACCGTATAAGTGAATATTAATAAAGATTTAAACATTTACATACCATAAAGTTGTAAACCAAAAAGAACTAGCTGTATCCAGAGAGCCAAGTTCGAATAGAAAACCAAAAACTACCAAACCCTACCAAAACACAAAAAAAAACAAGATAGAATCCACTCTGTAACTAACCCATCTAAATATACAACATTTTTTAAGAACAAAGATAGGTGCAATAGGGTAAAATATGAAGGAAAATAGAGCCCAATGATAAAAAATGTATAGGGCTATATACTAAAATAGAGCATATAAACTTGCAAGCTATTCTTAGGGGTTGCATTGCCCCATACCTTTTGCAACAACATTTTCCTCTTGATACTAGATGTCACCAACTTAAAGCCAACAAATTTCTCCTTGGTGGACTTCCTCTAGTAGAAATTTAGAAGCGCCTTCTCAAATTTTTGGTGGTGAAGTTGATGGAGCATGAGCCAGTGAAGTGCATAGAACAGGCCAGAGAATGAAGTCGCCTCAGATGGAGATATGAGCTATGAGAAAGTCCCCAATTCTCCTTCAAAGAACTTACTGTTAGAATCCAAGATAATCTTCATTGCATTATACAGCTTAACATATTGGGGTTTCTTTGCCAAAAAACTTCATGGGAAAATTCCCCAACCTAACCTTTCCAATTAAACAAGTCACATTTTGTAACCACCTTCTCTAGACTCTCAGATGATACAATATCTTTCTTAATATACTCAGACCATAGGTGAAGAAAGGAACCATATTTTTGTAAGATATTTAAGGCATTAGATAGAAATGTAGAAAGTATCTAAGAGGGGTAAAGGTGGCTTGAAGCCTTGGGGTAAACTAACTCTTCTCCAATAACAGTGATGATCATTTTCTGCATTTTGAAACAGTCCCAGGCAAAGTTATGGTTCAAATGTTCCTATGTGAATGCTCCAAAGGTCGGTAATTCCAAGCCAAATATTTCTATAGAAAATTTGCGATTAATGGGTTTGTACTCCATGATGAGCACTAAGTGCCAAACAACATAAACAACTAAAATTATGGAGCCAAAAATGGCCCCAAACTTGCCTTAAAAAGCTCCTAAATTTATGATTTCCTTAAATATATGATTTCCTAAATTGTTTTTTTATTATACTCCATGATTAGCGCCGAGAGGGAAACACTAGGAACAACTGAAATTATGAACTAAGAAATGGCCCCAAACTTGCCTTAAAAATGCAAATTTGTTATTGCATTGTTGTTCTCTCAAAATTCAAATAATAGTACACACAGAACTAAAATGAGTATAAAACTTTCACCTTGAATTATGTAGACAACTATGAAAAGGTTGCACTATATGTAGTGCATTTATACATAATTGTTGTTATATCAGTATTTAGAAAATGTGAACATATCATTTTCTAACTAAATTTATATGTTTTAAATTGTGTAGAGAGAAAATAAAAAATAAAAATATCAAATGTCTTAAAAACTTTACTCAAATAAAATAAGAAAATCTCTATTGTTAGCCTTACATCAAATAAAAGAGCGAAACAGTGGCATTTGCAGATACTAGAAAAGCTGAATCCAGATCAGCTAGAATTCTTTGAAAAGGACAATTGCGCAGTACTAGCAAAAGCGCTTTCCCTGCTATTTCAATTGCTTTTGAAGTCCTTTGTTGCATCTTTTTACAACTTTGCCCGGCAAACCTGACAACGATTGGCACGCAACATTCGCCAGGAAGCTGCGTAGAGTATCCAAGAACATAGGAAACTGGAAATATCTGCATTAAAGATATATGCCTTAGGCATTTCCCTTGACGAAGCCAGCCTTTTGTCCCTTCTTTCTCCGACGTTAATCACTTTGATTACGTTCAAAGTGAAAGTGTTGATGACTTCGATTCTGCTTCAAAGTGAAAGTGAATTTGAAAAGAAAACAAGTAGAATATTGGAAATAATTCCCGATGATTTGAAGCTTCTATCTTTCTTTGTACAGTTGATTGACTAGTTTTGAAAAAATGTGAAAGCACACAGTAATCCCATGGGAGTGGTTTTCTTTAAAAAATTAAAGGTGTGATGGGTTTAGATGCCTAATCAGTGTTTGCCTTTCGCTTTGTTCCGCTGGATGTGTCATACATATTCTTTATGTCGATCAGTATCTGCATTTTTCTCACTGTTTTTTAATTTTCCCTGAAATTTTCCCGTTCACGATGTCTTTTCACTAACGGACGCAGTTATAATGTGAAAAGATTGAAGCACCCGCTGTCATTCCATTCGTTTTGTCATTGTGGCACACATAAATTTGAATAATTAACGTGGCTCGATACATTTGGCAAAATAGTGCATTGATCAAAGCAAGATACAAGATTAATAAAGTAATAAAGAGCAGTTCAAATCTAATTGTAGAAAATAAAAGAAAAGAAATCAATTTAACACGACTACAAAATAGAGAAACTATTACATGAGTGATATGCCATTCTCAACCCCTTACTAAGATGCACACACCCAAATCACCTTGCTTTATGTTGATCAATTTTAAATAATATATAAATAATTAATTTTAATATATGTTATAAAGAAAATTAATAATAATATTATTAAATTTGTCAGTAATGTTTTTGGATTTGCTTGTGTGAGTTTTTTTGCATCAATATTTTGTATCACATTCTGTGATCCATCAAGAGGATTATAGTAGAGAGCACAAGGATCACAGAATGTGATTAGAAACGTTGATGCAAAGAAATTCACACAATCAAATCCATAAGCATTATAGACAAACTAATAGATTGTGGAAAGCTATTGACATTGATTATTAAATTTTTCAAAAATATATATAAATAAATAAATAATGATACATTTTTAATAAATATTTTATTTAAATAATAAAAAAATATTGTTATTATATATTTATATATAAAAATTGAATTGAATATGTTGATAAATTAGAATTGACATTTTTAATACGTTTCATTTTATTTTTAATTTTTATTTTTGATTTTTAATTTGGCTTTATTCTTGCCATTTGAAAAATATTAGGGCATACTTATGTTTTTCTCTAGCTGAGGCTTATTTTTAATTTTGTTGAGCTCCCCAGAAATAATTTGTTTTCTCGTGCTTGCTATGAGTGGGCCCACAAACTCTTCATTGAATTTTTTAACTTGGCACTTGCTAAGGCTTAAATTTTATTTCACCGACAAGCCAACTGAAACACTAGCCCAAAGAGAAAAATATGGGGCTCACATGCTAAAATGTTAATTTACATTTGAGATACATATTTAATAATGTTTAAAAAAAAACATTATTAAATGATAATTTTAAATTCTATTGAACCCCATATTTTCTTTGTTTGATAAATCTAATGCACGACATGAAGGGAAGGCCCACATACCCATTATTTAAACTACACATATCTTTTGTTATTTAAATCATTAAAGGTTAATATCAATCTTGAAAACACAATAGCAACCTAATGAGTTAAGTCGAGCCCCCACAAGGGACTCAACTTAAAGAGTTTTTGTTTACAAACAACTGGGCTCTGAAGCTGACCTTAAACCACTTCAATATGCATCTAGATGAAAATAATGCAAAATGTAATCACTAAAATTTAATTTCTAACCAATTTGTAAAATGACCAAAATGAACCCAGAGCCACAAGAAACTGCCTTCAAAAACTGATCCAATGACAACTTGAGACCATGGAAACCAACAGACATGTAGGTTGACATACTGGGAAACACAATGCAAAGTAGATTTGCATGACGCTATCTGGAGTGGAATATTTTTAATCTCAAAGTTGACTACTTAGTTGTTTTTGCATTAGAACTTACCAGAACCCCTTTCAAACCCTGTTTCAAATGCATTTAAAAAAAATAGCAAATGATATCATGAAGCTCTAAAATATTGCACATGAGATCATTGAACTACAAAGAATTCAATAAACCAATTTATTTAATGTGTAGGTCATTGGGTTAAAAGATAAAAATCAAAATGGGGGGTAGTTTTAACAAGTTTAACACTGATTTGCCAATAAAACTGAACAATTTGCATTTGGTTTTGACTTGGAAAATGCATCAAACAAAATCCGAAGGCCCTACAAATTGGAATGCAAGTTCATTTAGATATATGGAATCATAGAAAAATATGGGCTTGTTGTAACAATGATCTAGATGAAAGATATGAGTACTCAAAGTGAGCTCTATGAAAATAGCAAAACATAACAAATTGCAAATGTTTTGGACTTAGCAAATATGTCAAATGAGGTCCTCAGAATATAATATCGGACAAAGGACTACATAAATATGCTAACAATATAGGGGAACAAGTAGTTTTCCATGACAATTAACCAAGTGCGAAATACAAGCCCCCAAAGTAGGCTACTCAGACAATTGTGAAAATGTGCATACAGTGAACCTTTGCAGGCCCCTCAAACTAGGTACTTGAAAAATTTGTCCAATATAATTGTGGAAGGCTGCAAGTGACCATACACACTTAATGACAGCTTGTAAACATATTACCCAAGTCATTTTCCATAATATTCACTGGGTTTCAAAATATAGCTCTCTAAAGTGAGCTATTTGGGCAAATAATTACAAGTGTATATCTGAGTGCTACACAACTGATTTTTCATCATAGGCACTTCAAATTTCTCTCAAAATTGAAGGTACTAATACTCCACATATCCCTATTTATAACTCTTTATATATCACTTCCTCTCTCTCTCTCTCTCTCTCTCTCTCTCTCTCTCTCTCTCTCTCTCTCTCTCTCTCTCTCTCTCTCTCTCACTCTCTTCCTATCACACCCTCTTTCTATATCTCCCTTCTACTCCTCTATCCTCTCTCCATTTCTCTCCATCCCTCTCCCTCCCTCTTTATCAATTTGTGTATATCTATCTCTATTTTATATTTATCCCTCTATTTTCCCCTCATATACACACACTCCTTGTTTATCCCTCTCTCATCTCTCTATACTTCTCTTTATTTTTGTATCCACTACCTTCTCTCTCTCTCTCTCTCTCTCTCTCTCTCTCTCTCTCTCTCTCTCTCTCTCTCTCTCTCTCTCTCTCTCTCTCTCCATCTTTCTATATCTCTCTCTTTCCCTCTCTCTCCCCCTCTTTCCCTATTGCAACGAGCCCATTGGTAATGGAGCCTAAATAACTTCCTAATTTAGAGGTTTTTCTTTAGTCATGTTTAGGCCCTTGTAAGTGGATGTATAATTTATTTAAAATTGTCACTTCTCCATTAAGACCTTTGTTGCACAAAAAAAATCATTTGCTAAATTTCCTACCAAAATGTATGTAAAAAATAGACCAAAATTTTCCCTCATTGACCTTTCACACCTCTTTAGTGTACCCATTGCACACCTAGGTGTGATTGCTAGTATTTATATTGAATTATACTCAAATAAGTCACCACTAAAATTAAAAAAAAAAATTCTTCAATTATTATTTAAAAATTTAAATATGGTATTTTAATATATAACATATTTCTAGTGTATTTTTTTTTCTGGATTCGATTGTGTGTATATTTTTCCATCTACACACATACACACAATATACACACAATCGAATCCAGAAAAAAAATACACTAGAAATGCAAAATGGATTGTGGAAATCTCATAGCTTTAATATAACATATTATTATAAAAAGTAATAATTTTTTATTTATTATTATTTTTTAAGATTTTTATTTTTACATGATGTCTTAGACAAAAGTATATGTTTAAAATTCTATAATAAATATTTTTATAATAAATACAAATGGAGAGAGAGGTGGGGGGGGAGGGATTTTATAGAATTGAATAGAGAGAGATACAAGAGAGAACAACAAAGATACTAAATACATGGGGAATATATATATACAAGAGATAGAAAGATAGAGATATAGGAGGAGATAAACAGAGCAGGAGGGAAAGTATGGGAGAGAAGAGGGAGCAAGGGAAAGAGAAAGGAAGGGATGAATAATCCAAAGAGTGCGTGTTTCCATATGGAGATATGCTTAGGGAAAGAAACTATTTGGTTAAGGCCAACAAAAATATAGAAAGAAATAGAGAGATGAAGAAAGAGACAGAGACATATAAAGAGAGTTAGTGAGATCAAGAGTAAGAGAAGGAAAAAATTGATAGATTGATAGAAAGGAATGCAAAAAAAAAAGATAGAGCAATAAAGAGAGATAAAGGATATTAAGGAAAAGAGAGAATGAAAAGAGATACTAACTTTTGCCAACCATGTTGTGCTAGCAAAGAAAACCACAAATGTGTGTATGCAGACACACACACACACATACCAAAAAAGATAGAGTGAGACATAAAGAACAAAGAGAGAGAGGAGAAAGATAAGGATATTGAAGGAAGCGAGATAAAGACAAAGACATTAATAGGTAAGTTGGAATTTCTATATGAGAGAGGGACAAGGGAGGAAACCACTTGCAAATTGAATAGGGCATGTCACTTTTCATTAAATATGCACTTAGTTATAAAATATCTCGTTTCTCACTTCTTTACTTTACACTATTTTCTCACATTCAGGAATCTTAAATTATATTATCCTATTATTTTCCTTATACCCATACTTTCTTTTCTTTATTTTGGCATGCAACTTTATGTTATTTTGACTATATGTTAATCAATGTTGATGTATTTTGAGGTTAAGTCCCTCTAAGGTCCATAGAACCACACAACCTTCTAATGTTTTTTTTGTGTTGATAATCACACGAGCTAAAATGAATTAAGATTTTATATAATTTTCTATCCAACAACCATATTAAATTGAATTTTATCTAATTTGTTCTATAATATAAATACATTATTTAAAAAAAATATCATTAACTAAAAGAAAGATTATTTCTATAATTACAAAATAATATTAAATTAAAAATTATTATGTAGTATTAAGGAAATTTAAATAATATTTATTATCCGTTAATAATTTAGCTATAATATAATTCTGTAATAACTAATAATTATTTAATGTAAAAATTATTATATAATATTAAATAAAATTTATCTAATACTTATTTTTCAATTAATAATCAACATATAATATAAATATATAATAAATATTATTTTTACAATTATAAAATAATATCTAATTATTTTATAAATTATCAGATAATATTAAATAGAATTAAAATAATTATATTATTAATAAATTAATTATAATTAAAATTAAAATTAAGAATTATTTATACATGCATTATGTATGAATCACTAATTTCTTCCCTTTTTAGATATGTTTTTTTAATATGAAAAAACCTACACATAGCTATGATGAGAGCCCAAACGTGATTGATCACATATTCTCACACCTTTTTTAAAGAGGTTTGAATGAATCATGGAATCAAAAAATCGGCAATAGGTTAACACACATCATTGGAGAACAATGATAAAACATCCAGTGCACAAATCTTATTTCCAATTCAAAAAAAATTGGGTCCATGATTAGACTGAAGTGATGTCACCACCATTATCTTCTGCGAATGAAAACCACCAAAATTCAATTGTTTGGATGACTTACATCGTCTTGCATTCTGTCTGGATAATTGGCTTATATATATTATTATTATTAATATATAACACTTTTAGGTGAATTATCATCAAAAGCTATATTGTATCTTGGTAGAATGTTTTATAGTTAGTGAATTAATGGTGTAATTTTCTTTTTCTTCTTTACTGTCCCTTCTTGAAGTGCTCATTATTTCTATTGTATTGTCTATTGCTTTGAACAATACAGAAAAAAGAATCTTAAAATTAAAAAAACATTGTGATAAAAATTAAAAATGTAAGAATATTCTAAACTGGTTTTCCTTTTTTATTATTGCATTAAACTTCCGTATCCAATTGGAGAGAAATCAATTGGATATGAAATTATTAAATTACTCTTGCATGGAGATAATTGCATGTACATAACCTTGTTATGTCAAATGGTAGCAGCAGAGAAGTTTAGTATTATTGATGAATACAATTAGACAAGCTCAGTCCTTGTAGAATATTTAATAGTCTTAAACAGACGGAGAAATAATTGTGGTATCCTTAGACATCAAATACAAGAAGAAAATAGTGGAAATGCTGAATCCTGATCAACTCGGCTTCATAACTCTGATTTGGCTTCATACATTATAGCCCATGGTTTCCCTGCTATGTCAATAGCTTTTGAAATCTTTTCCTCCTCAAAATCTGCAGCCCACTTGTTGCAGTTGTCTACAACTTTTTCTGTCAAATGTGACAAGGATTGACACACAACATTCGCCAAGAAGCGGCGTGGAGTATCAAACAAGAGTTGAGAATCCATTATTTCTTGTTCCATCATAAATTGAGACACCTGCAACAGGGAATAAGTTGGGGCTACATCCTCCCAACAAGCATACCCAAAGCTCGCTTGTCTATTTAGCCTTTCAAAGTGCTCGAGAGTAGCAGAAAATATGGATTGGCAAGGATCCTTGGAATTCAAGGCCAGATTCTTGCTGTAGACCGATTGTTTAAAAGGGTCCTTTATGCAAGCTAAGCATTCAAATAGCTTTTCCCTGTTTTTGTTGAGAACAGAGTGGTCGTCACCTGTAACTCGTCGTCCCAATTCACAATCCCTACACCCTCTTTTCAGAGCCTTGTAATCTCTCTCGTCTTGGTATCTCAGTAGAAACGCTTCCATATTAGATGTGCTGAACGATTCGGCATTTACGTAAACGTTCTCGGGAAAGTCTGCAAATTCTATTAGATCTCCTGCTTGTTTATAGGCGAGCACAACTTCCTGCACAATAGCATTACTCTGCTCAGCATCGGGAGAAGCTAAGTCACCCACTTCAGTTATCATCTTTACCAGCGACAGAGCTGTCATCCGCCATGTTCTTTCATTCACTGCTGGGAAATACTTCAACCTTTTGCTGAACTCTGGCCTTTCATCTAGAAAAGGATTTAGTTGATCTAAAAAATTGAATTCTAAATCATTGCAACCCATTAGATTAGTCATTTCTTTGTAGTCTTTGCCTTTGTGAAAAGCTCTTTCCATACTGCTCTTTAAATTTGTATAAGATCGTCTGTTGCAATCAACAGACTCTCTAGATCTTCTCCATAAATGACTACAGACTCCAACACCTTTTCATATTTTTTCAAATCTTCATCGGTGAGCCGACTCTTCCAAACTTTCCCGACAATTTTACCGCACAGCCAAAAACAATAATCCCCAAAAGAACATGCTCATTAAAATTGTTACCGCAACATTTCTGAAGTACAATGCAAATCTCGTCTAGTGGTGCAAGCAACTCTTGATATCAATAGTTCTAAGAGGTTCCAACAAAGAATCTATTGAATATATTGCCAACCCTCTTGAGAAATCATATAGCTTTACCATTTCATCCACTAATTCCACTAGACTTGGATCAACTAGAATCACAAAAGGCCTTACTCATTGGGGATTAAAAATCAAGCCTTGAAAAGAAAACTCTAAAAGTCAAAAATAAATAAAAGTTCTTTAGTCCAAATCAAAATCAAAATCAAAAGCTATTGGACTCTGCAAAAATCAAAGTCAATAATAAAAATTCTTTGAAGGAAAATGAACAAGAGTTGATCTCCCCTAATATCAAAATAATTGGGGGCAAAAGCTCTAAAATTTCAAGTCAAAAGATATACTTGTTGATCCCAAATCTCCATCATGCCATGCTACTTTCACTTCTTTTCGCAATCATAAGCCTTCATAACTCATCCACTTGTTCTACACATCCATTCCCTTTTGGTGATACATCACATCAATGGACCTTTAATGGAACTTCCTTGAAGGACGTTTTTATCAAGGATGCCCAAACATTTTTAGGTGACACACATATGGGCAAATGTAGTTCACACATTAGTAATTCTACCTTAGTTCCTTTATCAAGGAAGACAATAAAGGGAGCAACACATCATTCATTCAAGGAATGTCGAAGCTACAATCATAAGGTAAAGCCTCGCACATTTGAGGTGGGTGACTTAGCTCTTAGAGAAAATCCTAAAAATCAGCAGGATAGAGATACGAAAGGCAAATTCAAACAAAATTGGCTTGGTCCTTATGTCATCACAACAGTCTATGGATTAAGTGCATATCAGCTCTCAACACTAGACGAAGAATCTTTGGAGGATCCTATCAACAACATGCACCTTCGCATGTTTTACACATAGCTCTTCAAACTATCCTAATATAAAAAATACAAAAAAAAAATTACAAAAAAATTATTAAAATAAAAAAATCATTACTTGGTGAAAACCTGGCAAATAGGCGCCTTGTGACATAAAAAAATTGGAAAAATAAAAAAAGTAAAGAGAAGTAAAGTGAAAATCTGGTTGCCGACGCCATGTGTAGAGACATTGCTCCTCTCTCCTTCGGGATTCAATCTTATCCTTTCACCTTGCACACACTCATAGCCTACGCCTCCATAATAAATTTACTCATTCTCATCATGGATTGTTATTGATCTACGTAAGATTGGTTAGCCATTCATAATAAACCTTCCTCTTCCCCCTTTCCTTCCATAATAAATCAAGTCTAATCTACAGCTGGGGCAAAAATCATAAATCTAGTGATGGAAGTGGTACCCTGAGCATCGCATGTTTTGAGGAGCATTGTCTTTTCATTCCTCCTTATTTCTGTGCAGAATCCATAATAAAAGGTCATTTGCATTGCCAATCTAGAATAAAGTTTCGTTCTCCTTTACAATAAAGTATCACTTTCATGGATTCAGTCAGTTTTAGATGAGACAGAAGCGGCAGTGGGCCTTCAACAAATCAAATCTTCCAGTAGACTTTGGCAACAACATGGTTTTCAGTATTATCTGTCCTTTCTCAGCATGACAACATTGTGACCAGATCAAACATGTTGACATATGTGGCAAGAAACACAAATACCTTGAAGATTTCATTATGTGTAGGTGTCAAGTCTTGTTTTTTTTTAAATTTCATCTTTTTGATGAAATGTCTTTTAGCTTTTAGGGGATGTCTCTAACTAGAAATTTCATCTCTAGGATGTCTTTGACTAGAAAGTCGAGGATGGGGTATGTTGGACTTTTATTTTGTTGTTTGTGGATTGTGTCTTAGTAATGCTATTATTTGTCCAAGGATATGAGGACACTGCGAGTCTAGTGTGAACTGGGGCATTCCTTGTTTGCGATTGTCTGATCTCCATGCAAATGGGTACAATGACTTTCTGGGTTGAACACTATACCTTGATTGTCATAACCTATTTTCCATAATAAAGCTCAATTATTATAATAGCACAAGAATCTCTTTCACTTCTGTATCTTCTACCTTCCATCCACCTTTGTTGACTGACCTCCACCGTCCTTCTTGAGTCTGTGTAGCCTGCTATCACATGACTAAGTATAATGACAAGCCAAAAATATTTGCATTTCATATAGTTTGCACCTACATCATTACATGTTAGCATATCTCATTTCATATATACATAAAGAAATCATAATCACATCACCTCCTACACACACCACTGATTACTATATCATATACATATCATGCAATTTCATCATGTAAGTAATCATAGCATGTTAATAGTCATACTTCCATCTACATATAGTACATTCACATTTCCATTCTCATATATAAGGATATAAAATAGAAAAGGATATATATATATATATATATATCATCATGAATATAGTTTACATCCATATCATAAGAATCATCATAAGAATCATAGAATCATTAAAAGAACATACATAAACTACATCAACATATAGAAAATACATAGAAACACATGCATATAGTTTCCGGAAGGATGGATCATCTCATATGTATTAAAAAATAATGTGTCATGATACAATGATGTCAATATCTCATCAAGATACAAAATCACTTGAAGGTGTCTACATCATCATACAAAATAGTGATATAAAAACTGGATCTAAGAGAACTATGATGAACTCCCTCTCTCAGAGCCAGCTCGCCTCAAAGGAATCTAAGCCCTCGAAGTACCCACTCTGGGATCACCTCCTCTGTCTCCTCCCACTGGTGGTACGGGTAGACTTATAACCCTGTCATTGGACGCTTCTTATTTGTCTCTCCCCCCTATGGTAGTCGTCCTAGAAGTTCTCTTGAAGCTAGTAGCCCTTAGCTTTGGAGGAGCAATTGCGTATTACAAGTCTCTCCAGTAGGCTATCTCCTCTCCTGCCCATAGGACATATGCATATTTAGCCCCCGTGTCCTTAGATCCTCTCCTCCCTATCCTCAGTGTACCTCTAGATGGCTTGATCCCTCTCCCTCTGCATCTCTACTAACAGTTGCCTCAATCAAGTCACATCTCTCTCGAGATCCTTGATCTCATCAGCTTGTCCTACTCCAAAATCTCATAGTGCTAGCATCTCATCCTCCTCCTCATTCCCACCCTAAGAACCCTCCTCTTTCCTAGCTTGTCCCTATGCATCTCTCCCTAGTACCTTTCCCTCTACCTATCAACCAGCCTGTAAGACCTGTTCTCCTCTACCCCTCAGTGGTCTCGGTGACCTCTCTCCCTATGGATATTGTCTCCCCTCAACCCTCTCTCCAGCATCCCTTTGTCCACCCCTACCCCTCACGACCCTTCTTGATTCTCCCCTCCTCTGCCTCCTTCGTCTCCCTCCACCCCTGTCCTCACCATCCTCATCATCATTATCATCCTCTGCTACCACAGGCTCATCTGGATTTGTCAACTTTGGTATGAGATGTCCTACAAAATAGGTATCATATTCTGCATCTGTACCTCGATCAACCATATCCCTCAGTAGATCTCATGGAATAGGAACCATATGCTTGAACTTTGTAACTACAACATCATAGGATGAAATTGGTCCCCAGTGAGCCTGATCTCGCACTGTTCGTGCAAACTCTCTTGATCCTCGAGGCATCCTTTGTTGTCGCCCAATCTGTCTACATACCTTGTCAATGAGATTCCTATCCCATATATAGGGCATCCTCCTGATCAAATACCCGCTCCTAAAAACATATGGAAGCTCTGTAGCGTCCTCCTTCCAATCCTCACAATCAAGGTAGGGTCTCCATATGGCACTATCTATATAATCTATAACCCATCTCCAATAGGCTACCTTCCCAATCCGTGGCTGGGAAGTAATCATACTGTACAAGTGTGCATAGGACTGTCCATGTCCTGTCCCTCTGAAGTGAACCGGTCTAGTCACTGCAATATGCTCATATGACCACACCTGTAATAGAGTCACCCCACACCCTAACCCGCAACCATTGAGATACACAAATTGGTGAAGCACATGATACAAATGTCCTAATACACACAAATCCCATGCATACCTTGTGTGTTGTATCATCAATGTCTCTAGAGTCCTCCCCCAGTCAACAGTCATACCTTGTGTCGCCGTATCTAGACAAAGGTAACCACTAATTACTCCTCCAACTACTGTCGGTAGTCTACATCCAGTAGCTAGAATAACATCCCAACTGACATGACCTGATCTCATCTCCAGCTCTAGGTCACCAAAGACTCATCTTAATACATCCTTGTCGCCCTCTCTGTCATACGTCACCAGCTCGTCATGGATAGGTATCCTCAGAATCCTATAAACATCCTCTAAAGTGACTGACATCTCGCTAGTCAACAAATGAAATGAACAAGTCTCAGAGTGCCATTGCTCTGCTAAAGCAGTCAGTAATCCTATGTTCACCCAAATCTCAACCAGATACATGATGTGTCTCAATCCCATACCCTCGACAGCTACCTACTCCTCAAAGGTCATATCTAGTCATAACTTATGTGTCACAAGGAATCTCTCCCGTGACTTTATCTTGGGCAAGTACTTTTGCATCCAAGTAAACCAATCATGTCAATCCTAGTGGTACTCATGTCTATCACATTGTGCTACTTCTATCTTTGTGCTTATGTTTATGACACAGCACTGCATCCTAGTGTATGTGTTCATCACATTGCACTTGATCATATTTAGAGGCCTTGCTTGAGTGAATCCTCACAACACTTATCCAATTGACAACATATGTTCATCACAGAATTGTCAATTCTAGCCTATATCTCAGTTTGTCTCCCTAGGGCAACTGCTTGAGTGTATCCTCTTAGCAGCTTATCCAATCAACAATGTATATTCATCACAAAATTGTCATTTTGAGCCTACTTAGACATAAACATATTTTTACAACGCAGACATGGTTTTCATCAACCTAGATGTGCTTATTTTCCCTAAACGCACTTGTAGATCATAGATGCGCCACTGTTCCACACAAACGTGCCTTTTTTACATATACGTTCCTTCTTCACATAGACACATCCCTATCAAACCTAGACACAATTACATTCGCAAACGCTACCAAACTTATCCTAGATGCACCTATCCTACCTAGACAAGCTTGGCACTGACCTATGTGTAGTGCAAAACTCCAATTTCATGTTTTTGTTTATTTACTCGAAAATATACTAATGATAGCAATAAATGAAAAATTGTACAAAGAGGCTTCGAGGTACTTACCAGCTCACCCATGTCATCTGGTCTTTCATATCGCCAGACTTGATCGAATGTACGAACTCTATCCATTATCGCTGACTGCTTTGGCTGCTTTAAGAACTCTCTTTGCACTATGATCTCTTAAGTGTGTGGATGCAAATGAGGATGTTTTCCTTGTGGCCCTATCATATAGGCTACTTAACCCTAGTCTCCCATGTCAGATTTTCTTCCTCTTGAGTTCATCTTTTTCCTGTGTGACCTTATCACCCTATCATGTCAGTCTTTTCTAGCCTTTCTTTCTTATCAAGAGATTGTCTGCGATCTTTTCAAATAAATTCATCTAATCTCTCAAAGGGGCATATCATTCCGGTCATGGGGCAAATAGATGTATTAGTTTATCTTATCTTCTTTGAGCCAACACAACAAGTTGCATTATCTCAAAGAGGGGCAAAATGTAGACACCTAAAATTGTCTTGTTTAATTAGATAAATATTTTTATTTATTTAATTATTTTATCTTAAGTCTTCTATTAATTAAAAAGAATCTTATTTATTTAATTAATTCATTAATCTTCTTCTAAGCCTTTCCTCATTTAAATAAATACTTTTATTTATTTAAGTTATCATTTTCCTAAATTAAATAAATATTTTATTTATTGAACTGGTCCCGCTTTTTCTATTAATTAAATAGATCTTTATTTATTTAATTAATTTATTAGACTTTTCTACCCATGACACATGTCATTCATCTCTTAATTCCTACACCACCTACCCTCTCATTATTTTCTTATTTTCTCTACCTACCCTTTAATCCTAGCCGACCATTTATCCTTTTCACCTTTTAATCTTATCCCTCCATTTCCTAAAGTGTCTTCTATATGAGAGGATACTCTCCTTTATAATCAACCTAATCAATGTGTCTAATTGTCTAATCATCAAATCAATCTTATGCAGTCAAGCCTTCTTGCAATCACACTATCAACCACAATCCATTCTTTGTTGAGCTCTTGTGCATATATAAAATCTGAGAGGAAATATATCAAACAAGATCAATGGAAATATGAGACAATGAAGATTGAAACCCTACTTGACATGTGAATGGTAATATTGTTTTATTTTATTTGTTTACATGGTCTTAAGTATCTTCATTTGTGTATGGTGGACCATTTTCATTGTTAGGCTAGGGTTTTGTGATTGGATCTTTGTTAGTCTTTCAATATTGTTGTTTTCACTATCCATTTTCATCGTATATATATATATATATATATATATGTGTGTGTGTGTGTGTGTGTGTGTGTGTGTGTGTGTGTGTGTGTGTGTGTGTGTGTATAGTGTGTGTGTATATATATGTGTGTGTGTGTGTGTGCATATATATATATACATATATATATGTATATATACATACATATATATATATGTATATATACATACATATATATATGTACACATACACACACACACACACAAATATGTGTGTGTGTGTGTGTGTATACATAGATATACATACATACATACATATATATAGACACACACATATATATATACATATATGTATATATGTATGTATATATATGTATACATATACACACACACATATATATACATATATATATACACAGACACACATATATATACACAATATTGGTTCCCACTTTTTGGTACATCTTAATTTTCGCTAAAATCATACATTTTTTAGAAAATATAATGATTTAAGCTTTAAGAGGTCTCCATTTGAAGTAATTAATTGAAGAGACTTAGATCAAAGGCTCTTAGATCAAAATTTCTTGGATAGAACCTTTGTACTTCTAAATCATACTTGGAATGGAGTCTCCTTTGCATCTATCAAATGTTGATAAAAAACCAATTTTGAATTAGCTTTTGGGGTGTCAAATGAATTCATTTAGAAGTTTTGTTTTTAAAAGTATTTAGTCCTTATTATAAGATTTCCAAATACTATAATTATTTAATATATTTAATTTCATTAATATATTTTTGTTTTATTTCTTATGAATGTAGGGTTTTTACCGAGCATGAACTTCTTTGTTCAATGCATTGGGAAAAATAGTAACCAATTCAAAAAAATTCTTAAAAATATCTATGCCCCAGGTATTGATGTCTTCTTTCTAACAAAAAAAATTAAATTGAATTTTGATATATATAAAACAAGTTATGTGTTCAAACGTACACCTATATCTAAATTATAAGTAGTCAGACTTCAAAACTAAAAAAAATGAAAAATTTTCAACATATCACTATCAAACCAACTGCATGCCCTAGGTATTGATGTTAGCAACCAAAATTAAAAAGAATTAAGTTTTTATCATTTATAGAAAAAAATTTATACTTTTTCAGGATGCGCATCACTCTTAAAAAATGTTGTTTGCTGTAAAAACTACTTTTTGAGGGAGATGGAAAAATCAATAATATTTTATTAAAAAATATTTTAAAAAATATATTTAGAATCTACAAATAAGATGTTACAAATCACTACTTTACATCATCTTCAAATTATTAATGGTTTAAAAGTTATATGTGTCGAAAAGTGAAGGTTTTTTTCAAGAAGTTCATCTAATTGTCAAAGTTGGTCAAAAAGTAGGAACCAGTATTGTGAGTTCACAGTAGGACACACACGCACATATATATATACACTTGATTTCTTTTTCCCATTATTATTTATAATAAGATAGCCTTCATAGTTATATCCATGAGGAATGTGAAGCATTTCCAAATATCTTTGCAATATTTTAAATTTGGTTTTATAGTTTTATTTCTCTCTCACACACCTTTGTGAGCATCACCTAAATTCAGTGAGTGCTAAGTGGACCATTCATTATCATGAGAGATGGGTTCTTGTCAACTAATACTCTTTAAACATGGGTGAATGAGTGTGACTCAAAAACTAATACTATATGTTTTATTTTATTTTTAAATATAAATTCTCTACATAGTATAATGATACTAATGTTATATTTTATTTTATTATAAATTTTATATTATAGTATGTTTATATCATTTACTAAATTAAATTATGTAATATAACTATTGCTCTTTAAACCTAGCTATTATTGTAGAATATATATTCCTTTTCAGGTGAAGAAAAACATAATTAGATAGTATTGTAGAGATAAATATATATATATATATATTTATATTGTTTTGGTTGGCTTGTTTGGAGCCATCCAAATTCACCAGGAGACCAAGGACCCATATTCTTTTGTCACAATAAATATTAACATATTGTTGGATTTGTCACAAATTTTTTCCCTTTTTCTTTATATCATCTCTCAACAATTACTTTAGCTTTCACTGTTTCTATTAGGTATTGGTATTTATATATATGTCTCTAAATCTAGTGATTGAATCTATGATAGAGAGGATCAACCTTAATCACTAAGAAAACCTTGGTTTGTAGATTTATTCATGAAGCCTTCCATATAAATATGTATAGAGGTTATTCATTTCGATATAAGATAACATGCTAGATAAGAAAGGCATATTCAAATCTCATAATTATAATTCAATCTTTAGGATACATACTGGGAAAGCAATATCTGCATGTCATTTTGGAGTAAATGTGAGGTGATAGACAAAATGTTAATTTACTTGTTAAGGATAAATTCATTACTAATTACTATTTTGTTACTTATGAAAATATAGGTAAATTAGCATATTCTCTTAATTATTATTTTTTTATCATTATTTAGTAAAATAAATAGATAAGCCTTCTAGATTATAATGGAATGTGGTGGCATCCTCAAGATTTGTTAGGAAAATTTTGGTGTTGAGTTGAAAATAAGAGTCATGCGAGTTAATATCTTTGCAAGGACTTTTGCAAAATGCTTTAAGGTTTAGTATTGATCCTCGTCCTAATTGTGAAATGCATTCAAATGTCCTTTTGGCGGGTGTTTTATTTTTTACCAGTGAATTCCTATTTCGGTTACCCATGGTTTATGCTTTCATCTTGAGGGTTTTCTATCATAAGAAACCGGTCCCGGAGTGCTAGGATTTCTTTTCAACTGACCCAGTAACCTCAAGATTTTATTTGCCTTAAATATTTGGCCCTATCTTTTCAGCACCAAAGAGACATTAGTTATGTGGGCCAGGCATTCAAAATATTCTCACTGCGTGTTGAAGTGATTTGATTATTTTGCAGAAACTCCAAGTCTTATTTGATGTGGCAATTTGAATGTGACATATAAAGCAACTCAAGACTCGGTGAATGAGAAAAAAGAATCTTGTCAAGGCTCGAGTAATGTTCACTTAGATACTCGGTGGATTGTTATGAAGCTTTTGGCTGAGTAATGAGTTAGTGTTGCGGGATGTGGAGATTAACACTCCCCACATCTTGATGAAGCCATTTCTTGCATCTGAGAGAGTTTCGATTTATTCTTGGTATGGCGAATGGGCAGTGGTCAAAGTGGTAACTGGGGGCTCAATGAGGAGTTCTTGGGTGCCTTATCGAGTCTTGACTTGATGAAGTGTCCAAAAAATTATGGCTAAGTGATGAAGTGTTCAGAAAGTATCCCCCTATTTGTCCAATTCTCGAGTAAACAATAGATGAGAAGGCATGCCCACAAATGAATAGAAAATAACATGTCAGCTTGGAACTCATAGATAGCATTAACTCAACAAGAAGTGAACATGACAATATAGTTAGAAATTGAAGGCAGAGTTATCATTCTATAGAGGATCTCGACAATCGATGCAAGTCTAAATCATTAGTCATGCCGTCAAAATTACAAGAGTGTCCTAGTGATTTTGTAAAAGTCCAAAATTGTCGGTGCGAAGAATATTGTAGTTGCTGAGTCCTATACAGATATCATAAAATCAAGGTCATCATGAGTCTCTTACGCAACTTCCTAATGCAGAAACAACTAAATAGACTGGCTTGCATAGATCAATGCAGTGTGAAGATGAGATCAAATGTGTGAGCCTAAGAAATAGTTGTCACCATTGAGTGTGATCGTTCAAAACAAAGGGAAAAACGTAGATCAAAATATGGAGAAATCATAGTACTTTTCAGTTGCAGAGAGATGAAAGAAGGTGGGCTTATTTGCAAATCAGATTTTGGAAAACGAGAGGTGTCAACTACAGATGAACTCTGCAATTTTCTTCTCTCCTATATCTTCTCTTTCTTTCATTTTTGGAGGTTCCACTTCCAGTTTTATGTGATGTAATTGCTTGTACAGGTTTACTTAGGATTGGTTTTTCTTTGAAGTTTTAGTTTCAGCATGTTGTAATTTGATTTTGAGACAATGGAAAGAAAATTAGTTTGTAGTGTTGACGTGAAAACATGTTGTAATGTCTCTTTAGTGTCTGAATGCTTCATTTTACACATTTGTTGTAGCAAATGAATTGAAGGCTCATGTTCAAGAATGTGTTAAAGTTGACTTTCAATTGATGTTGGAGAGTACTGTAATGCATTTTAAGATTAAGAAGAATGTTATCAACATGTTCATGAGAGATCTCATTTTTGTAATGCATTGATGGTTGGAAAGATCACTAGTTTTGTGTTTTTATTATTGTCACAAAAGGCTATTTCATGTTGACTCTGTGAATAGATAAGGGACTTGTCAGTTGAGTTTCTCATACAAATCCTTGAAGGGTCCAAATGTTTAAATATAAAACTCTCCTTTACTTTCTTATTGTTAGGAGTAGGTTTTAAATTATTTTTGCTCCCAGGAATAATAGATAATATACAATCAGAATTGAGCCAATTCTGGATTAAATCATATGTATTCTGGTTAAATATGTTAAGAAAAATCTACTCAAATGTAATACCTGATTGATATATATCGAAACCCATGAGTATTACAAAGGTCTACCCACCTAGGTCTTGTAGAGCCTGAAGTATAGGGGAATTACTCATTTCTTAAGTAATTCTTGTCAATTGGTCATTGATCTTAGATATTTGTTGATAGAAGAAGGTTAATTTTGAGGAAAACTAAGAATTCAAATGGAGCAACCAGCATACAGATAAAATAAATATATATTTCTACCCATTTATTATAGCTTAGACCTTCTCTTCATATGCTTTACACTTCTTAATCATAACATAAGATATTCCAAATTTCATTTTACAACATAATGACCTTCAATCAACTAAGTACAAGAAAATAATATCTCTGAACCTTTCATTCAATGGGAAGAGATTGGAGTTTAGATAACTAGTGAGACACTAGAAGTAAAGTTTTTTTATTTTACTATGACATTCTTATCCAAACACATAAAAATATTCCCTTAAACTATCACCCCAAATATTCATACAAGATAATGAGAACAACACAAAGATGTAACTTGCTCTTTTATTGCACAATAAAACTATTTACAAAATACATTGAAAGATCCCTTAAAATGTCATTTAAAAAGTAATAATTATATGATGGAAAAAACAAAAACAAGCTTGATATTATCCCATCCTTAATGACATCATGAGACTTCCAAAGTCCTATCCATACCCTTGAATAAGAAGATACCTTGTACACCATAAAATTTATGGTGAAAGCTTACTAACATAGAACAAGAAAATTCCTTAACACTAAGAACAATGAAAGGAGAAGTAACTTATCTCTCTCTTCAAGATCTCCATGTGTTGTCCATCTCCTTGTGTGAGATATCCCTTTCTACCTTTGTACCTTGTCTTCTTTTTTTCAAACACATTCTCCAAAAGGAGAAGTTGGTAATAGCCTTATCTTTTATCATCACAAGATATATAGAGATATCAACCCTAAACATTCTCTTCCAAACTCCAACTTGTCGCTTTCAAATAAGTGGGCTTTTGAAGTGTACCATAAATGCCAAATGACAATATCACATGTTCTAGAGGTCCCCAACCCCATGGCATTGACCATATGGACGTATATAATGTACAAAGATTAAGGAAATTGATTAAAGAACATACTTTAAAGACCCATACAAATATTCATATGAGTTTTGACTTAACTAGGGGTCTCCATACCCTGACCTAACTTAAATCACCAATCAATTATCCCCAAAAACATATTTAAAGTAAACCCACATTATTAAGGCCAAAACACAATCATCTTAACAATAATACTCTCAATACCTTGTTGGGAAAAATGCGTCTCAACCTTGCATTTACATGAGGTTACTATTTATGCTAAGTTTTCATTTGAGTACAAAATGGTGTGAGATTATTCTTGACGATTCTGGTTGGCTAAATAAGCATACCTGTAAAGTTTCATTGCAAGATCATAGCTAGTTTTGAAGATATTAAAGTTTTCATTTTGGAAGGGTGTAATGAAATGTTTAAACTTAACTTTGAGGACTTTAGAATGTCTAAAATGCCCTAAAATATGGGCATAAATGGCTTAGTGGTTTACAAGGGGATATAGTACTTTGAGATATTTTTGACACTTCAAATGGTTCATAAATCAAACACATGGTTCACAAGTTATGGCCTCCAAAAGGTTGGACTCCTGCAATAGGAAATATAAAATGCATCAAACACATAAATGACCTGTAAGAGGGAGGGACACATGTCAATGTGTGTTTTGACACGTCACAAGGCATCTAAATTGGAGGTAAGGTCGGCTATACTTTATTTGGTGGTTTTAGCCCATGGTTTTGTAATATCATTTGATGGTTTCTTGTATTGTATTTCCTATATATGAGGTGTGTGAGATAGAGGTTATGTGTAAGAGTCTTATGGCTATTGAGTTACCTCTGAATATCCGATTAGTGGTACTCCTGCGAAGAGCTTGCTCTGCAAGTATATTGTAACTTGTTGTTTATTGCCGAATAATAAATTGAGCTACTTTTGGAGTGTGGGTTTTTCTCCCGAAAGGGTTTTCCCTTACTTTTGGAGTGTGGGTTTTTTCTCCCGAAAGGGTTTTCCCTATGCAAATCACTGTGTTATTGTATGCATGTTATCATGTCTATTTCTATTAAGTTTATGTAACTGTTGTAATGATCTGAAAAAGTTTTGCATTTGTCTCCTCTCAAGGTTAGTGTAGGAAGTTGTTCTGCTACTTAACTTCCTTACATACCCTAGCTAGGCTACACTTGAGACTTCCTAAAGGGGTATTTACTTTGGTCTTTGTATGCAGAAAATTCTGAGTGCAAGATGAAGAAGGTTAAATTGATAAACTAAACATCTAAACAAGCACAAAAAATGGCTACACTGATGATAAAGATGCTAAAAGTGAATTTTGAAAGAAAATAGTAAATAAAAGAAACACAAACTCTTTTCTAACCCTTGATTTGATTTTCTTCTAGTTGGATGTGTTCTTGCTTTGTTGCAGAGTGATTTCACTCCATGATGGTTGATAAAATATATAGATTATGATAAATGGGATGTAAAATGGATGATAAAATTATATAACTATGCAAGGTTGAGTGAAAAACTTGACATTATGATGGTAAGAAAGCATGGAAGTGGATGGACTGTGAAGGAAAATTAGGACATTAAATAAGCTAGGCTGGGAGATGAGGAGGCATAAAAATGAGACACTTGTCCCTTAGAAGAGCATGTGACATGGATGAAAATGACATGTGTCCTTGAGAAGGACACGTATCATGGGGAGGAATGACATGTGTCCTTGAGGACACATACCTATTTGGGAGAGAAACACCCAAATAGGAGGATTCTATTCCAAATATGGAAATAAATATCAAGGTAATTAGGATATTTCCCCAAATTCTAGGAAATTTAGGATATTTTGGGAATATGCACACATATGGTGAGGGAAAGAGGATAAGGTTGACTAAAACCTATGGTTAGCCAAGTGGGTTAGGTTTAGAGGAAGGGCTAGATGAGAGTTAGAGTTAGGAGATATGTGGGAAAATTTAAATTTATTTATTTTATTTATTTATTCCATTAGAGAATTAGGAGGAAAGGACAAAATGTATTAAAGAATCAAATTATGCAGTTGATTTATTTAATAGAAGAAGGGGGTAGACTTAATTAATTAAATGATAATTTATGATTATCAAATAAATAATTAAACAAAGACTATAACATAATAAAATTAATTAGCTAGAAGGATGGAAGACTAGTTAATTAAATAATACGTAATTATTTAATTAAAGGCGTTTAGGAGAGATAAATTCAATTAATTAAATTAATCAAATTTAAGTAACTATAGGGGTAAAGCTCTAGCACACTCTAATTATATTAATTATAAGAAATATTTAAATATTATTATTAAATTCAATATTGAATTTAAATTTTTTAATAAATGTTCATTTCTTCTATGCAACTTCTAAATATCCCATTTCTTGTCATGATGTCCTTGTTTCTATATATGTCATTTCCTGTATGTAGCAACTACCAATATTTGAATTTGAAAATTTAAACTAAAAAGGTTAGATCTACAAGTGAGATATCAACCTCGCACATATGGAAGTAATAACTTAACATTTGATAATTGAAAACATTTATTTGAATATGAATATAATATTGATAAAATGAAGAGAAAAGAATGTATCACTTATTATTATATTATTTGATGAAGTCATTCTCTCAAAATAGAAATAAAACTATATGTAAATGCAAGGAATATGCAAATCTCACCTTGCATAATGTAATGAACTCAAATATTTTTTAGTAGAGTCGCATGATCCATAATGTATTTATACATGATAGTTACTATGATCTATACAAATATTTTGACAAAAAATAAACATATTATTTTCTAACAAAAATTATTGCTTTAAATCAAGTAACGAGAGAAAATTAAAAAATATTTAAAACTTATGCACAAACAACATATAGTAACTTTTATTATTATAATTAAAAAATTCAATGAACATTGAAACAAAAATATCATTAAAAATAATAGTATATTTTAAATACAAATATTTTTAATTATATAATTATATCAAATAATTTATTTAAAATATGTTTCAAATTATTTGTCATTTTATTATAGTTCTTTTAAAAATAACAATCTAATTTTCTAATACAATAATATAATAAATTATATAATACACCTTAAAAAATAAAATTTATAATTAAAAATGAATAATGTATCAACAAATTTGGAACTTTAAATAAATATTCATTTTAATTAAATAAAAGTTGGTTGAATTATATATATTTTAGCCAATAGGCTTTATGTGGGAGCTATACTCCCCCGAAACTCCTTTTTTGCTTGCGAAATTGTCAACCTTGTTGTTTGTCGACTTTTGCCGGCCATCTACGTGGCTTTATAATTCTATCCTTAGGAAATAAAGTGCCTTATATTTTAATTAAAAATAATAATATTTTTTTCATTTAAAATATATATTTTAAAGAAAATAAAATATTTATTTAAAGTAACTTTAAGTAAATTAATAAATTTACACACTTTTTTTTTTTTTTATGTGTCATTTGATGTAATTTCTTCATACTTAGAATTTTTATATATTTTTAATTATATTTTAGCTACATTTTTATGGAATTATTGTTATATATATGTTTGTTTAGAGCTCTATATTTGCAAAATTTACATTTTTTCAATTTTTTTTCACTTATATTGTATTGATTACTAGTGGTTTGGCCTAGCATTTCCAATATACAATATAAAGATATTGGAGTCTTCCATAGAAAAAGTCAAGCCGATCCTCACAAATAGAATGATCCCCAACAAATAGAACAAGTCAAAAAGAAGTCGAGCTTATTATGTGCACCTAAAGAAGAAGAAATAGTTGTTTGTATGTGTATTAAAAAATTAGAACAAAGTCAAATTAACCCAACAAATAGAAACCCAAAGACTATGAGATCGTTAAAAAAACTCTGATTACACAAAAACGAATTTGAAACTTTTGAAACAAATAGAACATACATTGAGAAATATATAATTGTGATTATGCTATTCTCTGAGTCTCTGAGAAGATCTATCCATTACCTTCCCAAAAATGACAACAAACAAGACATTCAAAAGTATATAATTATGTATATAATTATGTGATCATCTTTCTTTCTTGATATGTTCTAATACTGACTTACAACCTTCAAACATCTCTCTGCATTAAAAACACAACCTATCAGCTATTCGTTGCATGAAAAAATTGTATGTAAAACTTTTACATGAATTCCCACCAAAAAGCTCTTTACAGAAGCGTAGTTAGTAACATTATGGTAAAAGAATGAAAAAGTAGGAATATTCTGAACAGTTGTTTCCTTTTTATTATTGCATTAAGCTTCCGTATCCAAATGGAGAGAAAACTGAATTATTAAATTACTCTTTCATGAAATAATTGCATGTACACATCTATGTTTACGTCAAAATGTAAGGCGTATAATATTTCTGAACTTATTGGTAGCAGCAGAGAGGTTTAATATTATTGTTGAATATTTGTAAATATCACATATCACCCGAAACCAATGCAATTACACATGTTCAGTCGTTGTAGAATATTTTATAGTCTTATACAGACGGAGAAATAATTATGGTATCCCTAGACATCAAATACAAGAAGAAAACAGTGGAAAAGCTGAATCCAGATCAGCTAGAGTTCATACCTTTGGTTTGGCTTCATGCATTATTGCCCATGCTTTCCCTGCTATGTCAATAGCTTTTGAAATCTTTTCCTCCTAAAAATCTTCAGCCCACTTGTTGCAGTTTTGTACAACTTTTTGTTGGAAGTGGAAACACTCTGAGAGGGGGGTGAATCAGAGTGTTACAAATTTTAACAAGAGATACTTTTATGAACTTGACAATTTGATTCACAATATGCACAGATGACTGAGACTTAACACCTTGATGTAATACTTTAATGAAGCATGAAATATACAATAGAACCAACTGAAACACTTGATTCAGACTTTTCAGAAAATAAGAATGATATTGAATCTTTTACACAAACATGAAACATCTAAATGAGTACTTCAAAGATTGCATTACATAAATTCAACAAAATGGAGTATGAAATGAAGAGAGCTAAAGATATGACGTATCAGAGCATAAACCAGTAAAACAAAATGAGACAAGATAATGCACATAACACCATAGTTTTCATGAGTGGAAAACCCTCCTGGGGTAGAAAAACCACTCGGTAAGATCCCTTATATTATTTCAAAGAGCACCAACTTAGTTCACAAGTTTTAGAAACCACAAGGCTTGAAGGAGCACCAACCCCTCTTCTTATCCAATAAACATTTCAACTCGAGCTACAACCACTGGTGATTTTATGCATGCACTTAAATCTTGCAGTCACAAAACCATCAGGGATTGGAGCGAGAATATTTTATCAGTTTGTACAATTGATTCTTTCTAAAAATTTTGCAACAATATTCTTCAAGGATTTGAATCATAATAACATCCTTTTAAATGAATTCAACACTATCAGAGAGAAAAATTCAATCTCTGAACAAAAATAGTTTCAAACATTAAAGCCTCATGTACTCTGCAACAAAAACAGAGTATTGATTTTCAAAACCCTCGACTATCTAAGATCACTGATAGTCTTTTATACACAGCACTTTCTCCTTTTTTTTTTTTCAACACAATCTTTGTGTTTCCCTTTATGCACACTCCTCTCTCTGTTTTTCCTCTCTTAAACTGTTCTGTATAAAACTGTTTTATACCCCAAAAACACAAAACATTCTTCCAGAATAACCCTCGTATAGGGTTACCAAAATCTTACAGGAATTGCAAACTGAAAAACAAATAACCAGTTTAAATGTGCAACGGAAAGGGAAAAAACTAAAGATGCTTGATTTCCCAATCATGAAAAACAAAAATAAAGCATGGACAGTTTCCTTATTTTCATTTTGCATAACTGAAAAACCTGATTCGAAAAAAAATTTGAATCTTTCAAACATATGATCAAGAATAATACCTGTGAAACGCAACCTTATTGATAACTGAAAACAAACTAACCAGAAACCATTAAGCTCTCGATTAAGACCATTTTTGCTTCATTCTTTTTAACTGAACAAGCTGATTCGAGCTCCTTAGCTATAGCGGCGACTGCATCTCTCATGGCGTTAGGGTTTGAGACGGACTCCAAACAAGTTCAAAAACAAAATGAAACACAAAACGTCTTCCAAAAACTTTTAACTTGTCCGTCACAAAGAGTATTCTGAGGAATATGCCATTAGTCCGTAGATAGATTAAATCAAAGATGCCATTTAATTAATGCAAAATCAGTGTAATTCACTTATCCGTGTCACCAGCATGGCTCGAGAGTAAGATGCTTTAAGCATATAACACGTTAGCAAAAACAATGTGTCCGTGTCACTAGACTGGCCCATGAGAAAGACTTTTTAAATATATAACCACATGCTTATTGAAATATGAAACTTAAACAACACAACTTCCCTTTTTTTTTCTTACTTTCTTGTCATCGAGGACAAAAGTATCGAAGAGCAACAAACTCCCCCTTTGTCCTTGATGGCAAAAAAAAGAAAAAAAACTTAAACCATCATTGCCATGAATTATGTTGTCAACTGAAAGGACCAAAATCAATGTAAGGAATTCCACTGTCAACAAATACAACATATACAATCAACACTGAACCTTGTCATATGCAAACCTGTAAGAAAAACAACATCCTCTGAACCCGTAATATGCAATTCAATGAAATGCCAAGTTCTGTAATGCCAATGCCAATGTCACTGTGCAAATACTAATGTCACTGTTCGCCAATATGAAATGCCAAGAATACCAATGAAATGCCAATATGTGTTCACTGTTGCACTGTTGTCACTGAATACCAATTTCTCCCCCTTTTTTTTTACTTTTTTAAAACACAAGGACAAAAGGAAAGAAAATCAACAGAGCAACACTCCCCCTCAAAGTATGCTTTAGGTGGAGACAAGAGCAGATTGAGAAAACACTCCCAATCTATCCCTTAACCGTTCAAAGACTTCTTTAGACAAAGCTTTTGTAAAAATATCCGCTACTTGTGCCTGAGAAGGTACATATAAAACTTGAAATTCATTAGCCAACACTTGTTCTCGTAGAAATAGCAACTTAATAGCAACATGTTTAGTGCGAGAATGCATCACAGGATTCTTTGAAAGACTGATGGCACTAGTATTATCACAGAAGATGGAGATGGGTTTGTCAACTGTAATACCCATATCAGCAAGTTGATGAGACATCCAGATTAATTGCGTACAACAAGTTGTTGCTGCAATATATTCAAATTCTGCAGTTGATAAAGTAACACATTCTTGCTTTTTGCTATGCCAGGCAACAAGGCGATCTCCTAGGAAGAATGCTGCACCACTGGTGCTTTTTCTATCATCTATACAGCCAGCCCAGTCAGCATCCATAAAACCAACAAGAGTAAAATTGTTATTTCGTGAATACCACAAGCCAAAGTCTAAAGTACCTTGAATATACTTGAATATCCTTTTTATAGCAATCAAATGAGATTGTTTGGGAGCAGACTGAAAACGTGAAACCAAGCAAACTGCATGCATCAAATCAGGCCTAGATGTAGTTAAATAAAGTAGGCTGCCAACCATTGATCTATACTTAGATTGATTTACCTCAGGGGAGTCATCTGACTTGGTCAATTTACAACCAGTCTCCATTGGAGTGCTAACAGGTTTACAATCTGTCATATTGAACTTTTTAAGCATCTCTTTTGCATATTTGGTTTGTGAGAGAAAAATGCCTTGTTCAAGCTACATTACTTGAAGCCCAAGAAAGAAGGTAAATTCACCTAACATGGACATTTCAAATTCAGATTCCATGAGTTTTGAAAACTTTTTGGATACAGCATCATTATAACAGCCAAATATAATGTCATCCACATAGACTTCAACAACCAATGTATCATTACCTTCAATTTTAACATACAGGTTACTATCAACACCACCTCTAGTATATCCATTTGTTGTAAGATGGGCATCTAACCTGGAGTATCAAGCTCTTGGAGCTTGTTTAAGGCCATAAAGAGCCTTTTTCAACTTGTATACATGATCAGGTTTATCTGCAGAGATAAACCCTTCTGGTTGTTCCATATATACCTCTTCATCAAGATAACCATTAAGGAATGCAGTTTTAACATCCATTTGATACACTTTAAAGTTTTCATAACATGAATATGCCAGAAATATTCGTATTGACTCTAGCCTAGCAACAGGTGCAAATGTTTCACCAAAATCTATACCTTCTTGTTGTGCATAGCCTTTACACACAAAGCGTGCTTTATTCCTAACAACTTTGCCAGATTCATCAAGTTTATTTCTAAAAATCCATTTACCCCCTATAACATTTTTATCATCTGGTCTAGGCACAAGTTCCCAAGTTTTATTCTTTTCTATTTGACTGATTTCATCTTGCATAGCATGCAGCCAACAATCATCAACAAGAGCTTCAGAAACAGACTTAGGTTCAAAATCAGTTACCAGACAGTAATGCTCAACCATTTGAGCTTGTTCACAAGTTTTTGCTCTTCTCCTAGTCAGGATTCCAACATCCATTTCACCAATAACCTGACTTTGAGGATGTCTTTTAGTAATGATTCTAGAAGGTGTATGTAAAGGAATTTCAGTTTTAGGACTTGGTGGAGGACTCTTTTCATTTGAAATTTCTGCTTCAGCAGATTTAGGAACTTGTTCCACTCTTATTGAAATATCCTCTTCAACATCCTGCATATCATCACTTAGAAGAAATTGCTCATCAAATCTTACATTAATAGTTTCAACAATCTTGTTCAATCTATTATTGAAACATCTATAAGCTTTGCTATGAGTAGAGTATCCAAGAAAGATACCCTCATCAGTCTTAGCATCAAAACTACCTAGATTTTCTTCATCTCTTTTTATATAACATTTGCAACCAAAAATTTTGAAGTATTTAATTGATGCAGCTTTACCATACCAAAGTTCATAAGGAGTAAAAGTGGATTTTACCCTGATTCGCACACGATTCAAAATGTAAACTGCTGTGTGAACAACTTCTTTCCAATATTTGTCAGGTAGATTTGCTTCATTCAGCATTGTGCGAGCCATCTCTTTAACTGTTCTATTTTTCCTTTCTACCACCCCGTTCTGTTGAGGTGTTCGGGTAGCAGCATATTGTCTTTTAATGCCATGTTTCTCACAATAATCTATAAACTCTTGTGATGTAAACTCACCACCTTTGTCTGATCTTAAACATTTGAGCTTTAAATCAGTTTCACGTTCAACCATTTTCCTGAAAATTTTAAATCTGACAAATGCTTCAGATTTATGTTTGAGAAAAGTAACCCATATCATTCTTGTATAATCATCTACAAAAAGCATGAAGTATTTTTCACCGTTGATGGATTGTGTCCTGGTTGGACCACATAAATCTGTGTGAACAAGTTGTAACGGTCTAGTAGAAGTGTGTTCTTTAGACTTAAAAGTTGTTTTTGTTTGTTTACCTTTAAGACACTCTTTGCACATAGAGTTTTCAGCTTTACTCAAGATAGGTAAGCCTCTAACATTCTGATTCTTGCTGATTCGAACCAGATTATCAAAGTTCACATGTCCCAAACGTTTGTGCCACAACCAATTTTCCTCAACTTGACCCATAAGACACATTCCTTCATTGATTTCATAGTTTGTGGAATCAAGCAGGTTATAAACATTGCCAATTGTTCTCAACCCAGCAGCTACAGTTTTACCAGACTTAGTTTTTATAGTACAACCATGAGAAGTGAAGGACACATTATAACCACTATCACAAATCTGACTAACACTAAGAAGGTTGTGTTTCAATCCTTCAACAAAATACACATCATGTATTGGAGTATCATCATTCAGTAATAATGTACCCTTACCTCTGACAAAAGCTTCTGAATTATCACCAAATCTTACAAAACCTTTGTCAAAGTCTTCAAAATGAATAAATTTATTTTTGTCTCCTGTCATATGATGTGAACAACCACTGTCCAACACCCACAGTGACTTCTTACTAGAAAAGAATGCAGATTGCACTATCATAGACTGTTCAACACTAGGGACAAACTTTGGTCTCCATACCTTATGAATATTTGCCTTTGATTTGCATTGAGAAGAAGTATGTCCAAAGGTGTTACACTTAATACACTTCACGGTGTTTGGAAAACCACAGGTTTGATTGTATCCAATCATAGAAGTTTTATGTTGTAAAAATCTGCAAGTGTTAACCTTATGACCAAACTTGTTGCAGTAAAAACAGTAACCATGAAAGAATCCAAACCTAAAAGGTGTCATTCTGTTATAAGCCTGAAATTGATTTCTATTTGAAGGTTTAGTAATCTGTTTTGCTGATTTAGCACTTTCAAATCCTACACCTGTCATATTCTTGCATAGTTTTTGTTTGTTTAAAATTTCATTTAAATGCAAAGTACTTTCATACTGCTCAATCTGCTTATGCAAAGAATTAGTTTGCTGTTCCAAAGTATTAACTTTCAACTCACTATTAGCAAGTAAAACTTTTAAATCTTCAACTGTTTGCTTTGAATCTTTCAATTCAATTTGCAAAATTTGAATTTCACTTTCATGAGAAACTACAAGCTTCTTTAGTCTTTTGATTTCCTTAAGAGCACAAAGCAATTCTCCTTCAAGATCAATTTCACCTTGTTCTAAGTCATCAGAATTATCTTCTGATATGTTCATTATATCTTTCTTTGAGGAAGTTTCTATTTCAGACATAAACAAAGTTTCATCACCTTCACAAGGTGAGTCATCTGAATCATTTTCAGAATCTTCTTTTATAAAAAGACTCTTCTTTTTCTGAAATGGATTGAATTTCTTTTTAGGGTTCCATTTTTTCTTTTTAAAAACTTTTTCTGATTTTTCTTCTTCACTGTTTTGATCACTCAAGGGACATTTAGCAGCAAAATGTCCGGCTTTACCGCAATTAAAGCATTTGAAGGGTAGTTTTCCCTTATATTTCTTTTTTAATTTTCTTACTAGCAGGGCTTCTATAGCATCTGAAAGATCAGACTCACTATCTGGTTCCTCTTTCTTTTCTACCTTAAAAGCAGTTTCTTTAGAATTGGATGAATTACTACCAATTCTCATTTCATAAGCTGTTAGAATGCTTTGAAGACTGTCAAGAGACATAGTAGAAAAACTTTTCTTTTCTTCTAAGGTGGAAACCTTAGTTTCATATTTAGGAAGTAATGTTCTAATGACTTTTCTGACAACATCTTTTTCATCAACATTTGCACCAAGACCCCTTCTAGAATTCACAACTTCATCAATTCTAAGAAAATAGTTTGCAATAGTCTCATCTTCTTTCATTCTCAATGACTCAAACTGATTCTTGAGTGTGAGAATTTTAGATTCCTTGACCTTTGCATCACCTTGATAAATGGTTTCTAGCTTACTCCATATTTCATTAGCAGATGCACAATGCATAACTTTAACAAACACATCCTTGGTGAGACCACATAACAGAGCATGCTTAGCTCTAGCATTTAACTCATATTGAGTTTTAGCATCAGGATCTGAAGGTATAGATGTAGGAACAATATATTTTGTAGTAACAATGTTCCACACATTTACATCAACTAAAATCAAGTATGTTTCCATTCTGATTTTCCAGAACACATAATCTGTGCCATCAAAAAGAGGAGCTCTTGATAAAGATGCACCTTCTTGAGAATGAGCCATAAAAAAAACTTCCAAGTGACCAGGAACAATCCCTAGGACAGACCTATATGAGGGACCCTATGCTCTGATACCACTTGTTGGAAGTGGAAACACTCTGAGAGGGGGGGGGTGAATCAAAGTGTTACAAATTTTAACAAGAGATACTTTTATGAACTTGACAATTTGATTCACAATATGCACAGATGACTGAGACTTAACACCTTGATGTAATACTTTAATGAAGCATGAAATATACAATAGAACCAACTGAAACACTTGATTCAGACTTTTCAGAAAATAAGAATGATATTGAATCTTTTACACAAACATGAAACATCTAAATGAGTACTTCAAAGATTGCATTACATAAATTCAACAAAACAGAGTATGAAATGAAGAGAGCTAAAGATATGACGTATCAGAGCATAAACCAGTAGAACAAAATGAGACAAGATAATGCACATAACACCATAGTTTTCATGAGTGGAAAACCCTCCTGGGGTAGAAAAACCACTCGGTAAGATCCCTTATATTATTTCAAAGAGCACCAACTCAGTTCACAAGTTTTAGAAACCACAAGGCCTCAAGGAGCACCAACCCCTCTTCTTATCCAATAAACATTTCAACTCGAGCTACAACCACTGGTGATTTTATGCATGCACTTAAATCTTGCAGTCACAAAACCATCAGGGATTGGAGCGAGAATATTTTACCAGTCTGTACAAATGATTCTTTCTAAAAATTTTGCAACAATATTCTTCAAGGATTTGAATCATAATAACATCCTTTTAAATGAATTCAACACTATCAGAGAGAAAAATTCAATCTCTGAACAAAAATAGTTTCAAACATTAAAGCCTCATGTACTCTGCAACAAAAACAGAGTATTGATTTTCAAAACCCTCGACTATCTAAGATCACTGATAGTCTTTTATACACAGCACTTTCTCCTTTTTTTTTTTTCAACACAATCTTTTTGTTTCCCTTTATGCACACTCCTCTCTCTGTTTTTCCTCTCTTAAACTGTTCTGTATAAAACTGTTTTATACCCCAAAAACACAAAACGTTCTTCCAGAATAACCCTCGTATAGGGTTACCAAAATCTTACAGGAATTGCAAACTGAAAAACAAATAACCGTTTTAACTGTGCAACGGAAAGGGAAAAAACTAAAGATGCTTGATTCCCCAATCATGAAAAACAAAAATAAAGCATGGACAGTTTCCTTATTTTCATTTTGCATAACTAAAAAACCTGATTCGAAAAAAAATCTGAATCTTTCAAACATATGATCAAGAATAATACCTGTGAAACGCAACCTTATTGATAACTGAAAACAAACTAACCAGAAACCATTAAGCTCCTGGTTAAGACCATTTTTGCTTCATTCTTTTTAACTGAACAAGCTGATTCGAGCTCCTTAGCTACAGCGGCGGCTGCATCTCTCATGGCGTTAGGGTTTGAGATGGACTCCAAACAAGTTCAAAAACAAAATGAAACACAAAACGTCTTCCAAAAACTTTTAACTTGTCGGTCACAAAGAGTATTCTGAGGAATATGCCATTAGTCCGTAGACAGATTAAATCAAAGATGCCATTTAATTAATGCAAAATCAGTGTAATTCACTTATCCGTGTCACCAGCATGGCTCAAGAGTAAGATGGTTTAAGCATATAACACGTCAGCAAAAACAATGTGTCCGTGTCACTAGACTGGCCCATGAGAAAGACTTTTTAAATATATAACCACATGCTTATTGAAATATGAAACTTAAACAACACAACTTCCCTTTTTTTTTCTTACTTTCTTGTCATCGAGGACAAAAGTATCGAAGAGCAACACTTTTTTGGGCAAATCTGACAAAGATTGACACACAACACTCGCCAAGAAGCTGTGTAGAGTATCCATCAAGATTTGAGAATCCTTCATTTCTTGTTCCATCATAAATTTAGACACCTGCAACAAGGAATAAGTTGGCGCTACATCCTCCCAGCAAGCATAACCAAAGCTCGCTTGTGTATTTAGCCTTTCAAAGTGCTCGAGAGTAGCAGAATATATGGTTTGGCAAGGATCCTTGGAATTCAAGGCCAGATTCCTGCTGTAGAGCGACTGCTTAAAGGGGTCCTTGATGCAAGCTGAGCATTCAACGAGCTTCGGCCTGCATTTGTCAAAAACAGAGTGGTCATCACCTTTGATCCTTCGGCAATGCCTACACCCTTTTTTCAGAGCCTTGTAATCTCTCTCGGCTTGGTATCTCAGCAGAAAGTCCTCCATATTCGAAGTGCTGAATGATTCGGCATTTACGTCGACGTTTTCGGGGAAGTCTGCAAACTCCATTAGATTTCGTGCTTGTTTATAAGCACACACAGCTTCGTGCACAATATCATTATTCTGCTCAGCATCGGGAGAAACTAAGTCACCCACTTCAGTTATCATCTTTACCAGCGCCAGAGCCGTCATCCGCCACGTCCGTTCCTTCACAGCTGGGAAATACTTCAACATATCCTTGAATTCTGACCTTTCATCTACAAAATGTTCTAATTTATCTGAAAAATTGACTTCTGAATCATTGCTTCGCATTAGATTAATCAGTTCTGTACAGCCTTTGCCTTTCTGAAGAGCTCTTCCCATGCTGTTCTTTGTATTTTTAAAGGAGCGACTGTTTGCAATCAACAAGCTCTCTGGATCTTCTCCATAAATGACTACGGACTCTAAAACATTTTCATATTTTTTCAAATCTTCATCGGTGAGTCGGCTCTTCCAAACTTTGCCGACAATTTTGCCGCAAAGCAAAGCCAACAATCCCCAAAAGAACATGCTCATTAAAATTGTTACAGCAGCAGCTGTGAAATACAATGCAACCCATGGAATAACAAGGAAAGGTGAGATGAGAACCTTTAAAACAAAACATATTGATTTCAAGTGTCCTTTTATCTTACTGTACCAATGGCATTCCTTCAACTTACGCCATACTGCAGAGTTCATGCCCATGAGATCATATACTGTATAACCAAATACAATTCTTTGTAGCAGAAAGCAGCGAGAAATACCTGCAAGAAAGACATGTGTACAATTCTGCGAGAACGATTTGAGGTCCCGAAAATAAAGAACTGACGTCAACCATCTGTTGAAGATGAAGGTCCATCCAATGAGGATGAAGACACATTGAAGATAAAATAACGGCACACTCTTTACAAGAGATCTCAACAGAATGACTTTCAGAGCAAAAAGTACAACACAGCATGTCACAGTGCCTCCCGTAGCTGCGCCGAACGTTGACCTCGCTATCACATATTCTGGTTGGGAAACTCGAGTTACCCACCATGTCTTGAGTATCTTAAATTCAAAATCCTTTTCAATGTCTCCATTCTCCAATTTATTCTCCGAGAGAGACTGTTTAATCTTGCGACTGAGAGTTTCAGAGATGAATTTACCAGCAATAACTACGTAGCCCAAAAGTACCATCAAACCTGTAAATGCTAATAACAGGACCCCGCCTGATCCAACGAACCACCACTCTCTTTCTTTCTCCAGTGGTCCGACATCCTTAGCATTATGAATGACATAAACTTCTGTAGAAATATGAGTGGATATGCTTATCAATAAAGCCAAAATATTGCTCCACTTTGTCCCAGTGGATGGAGAAGCCATCCGTGGGAGAAGAAATCCCACGAATACACACATTGTTACTCTAGCACAATCAATTGAAAGTTGGCTTTCAAGCAACGTGTGTATTTCAGAATCACTGTTATTTTGGGTCTCTATGTACCCAAGAATCTGGATTGTTAGGCCAGTGAGAACAAGAGCTTCCCCTGGAACCCAAGTTGCCCCCCTCAACAAGGACATGCTTATATCCCATAAAATTAATACAAGGAAAAGAACAACTCCTAAAAATATGAGTAACTCTCTCAGATCCATAATCTGAACTCTCTCTATAACACAAATGCAAATGCTGTTATAATGGAAAAGATAATTTGACCTCTACCAACACACTAAACAAAACTCGTGCATATGATTTCCCTCCTAACTTGAATGATGAATTTGCGTTGCACCAATATTTAAGGACTTACAAAGTTAGAAGCATTTTCAAAGTAAGCCAGTGTTATACGTAAATGGTAGATGCCCCAGGCGTTTTCCTTGAACAAGCCACCCTCGTTATTAGTTTCAAAGTGAAAGTGTAAAGAGAAGAATGTTTTTTAGTTTGATTCCACTTCAAAATGAAAGTGAATTAAAAAAGAAACTAAGCAGAATATTAGAACCAAATCCCGACGATTTGAGACTGGCTCAGTAGAAACAATCTCTTCACAAATTGAAATCACTATCATTGTTAGGCTATTTGATTGACAGCCTTTCGAAAATTGCGAAACAACACATTAATCTCGTGGTGTGGTTTTCCTGTAAAATTAAAGGTTTTGATGCTCTGGTGCAATAATTTTCCTTCACCTTAGTTTTTGGATATTTTCTTTTTTCTTTTCATTATGGGCCTTCTATCTATAAAGTCTCTATCTGGATGGATCGTCTGATCTAAAAGTGATATTCAAATCAGCGCTCCTGCGAGTCGTAGTTTTCTGGCGTCCCATTGGTATGAGGACCATAGAGTGTAGGAAACATAAAAATAAAGTAGGCGCGACCTTTGCCTTATTATTACACGGCTGACGAGACGTTCTATGTTGGCAGCGAGGAAAGTGTCATGAGAGATATATATATTTAAGCTGATAGGCTTTTTAGTGGGGCTTTTGCCCACCGAAGTGAGAGACATTTAGACAATTATGATGAACGTGACGTGTTCAGGGCGACGGTATGTGGGCAATTTCATTTTGCCTTAGATTGTGTCGTGTGTATTGCACGAATCTCGAAGATGTATTGAACGGTAAATGAATGGCAATGGAAACCGGTTAACTCTAATCTATCATTTTCTTGTGTTTTGTTTTCCCGTCCTCATTTTTCCGTGAATTGCTTTTGCTCTCCAAGTTTTTGGTTGCTTAGGGTTTACCCTAATCAGTCATTTTCTTGTGTTTGTTTTGCGGCCGTCATTTTCCCGTGAATTTTTGTTGCTCTGCAAGTTTGCGGTTGATTTGTTCTGCAAGTTTTCGATTGATTGTGGTTTACGAATGGTAAGTGATGGGTAATGAAAACTGGTTAACCCTAATTTGTCATTTTCTTTTGTTTTCGTTTTCATTTCATTACGCTTTAAATAAAAATTGCTTAACCTTAATGTTTAGACCGCAGGTTTGTTCGCTTGATTAAGGTAGCATTCATCGGCTGTGAGTGCATTTGGTGAATGCATTACAGTGGTTGCAGGTGACTTTTTTTACCGGTCAATCCTAATCTGCAATTTTCTTCTCTTTTGTTTCCCGATCCAAATTTTCCAGTGAATTCTTTTTGCTCTACAGGTTTCTAGTTCATTACGGTTTCGTTCTTTGCTTGGCAGTGGTATACATTACCACGGTTGGAGGTGAACTTTTTTAACTCGTTAACCCTAAATAGTTTTTCCTCTTTAAGTGCTTTTACTGTTTGTAGTTTTTGAAATCTAACAGGTCGCTTCATTTTTTTTGGTTTTTCCTTTGTTTATTAGGGTTTCATGGTGGTTGAGGTGCAATATTTTAACCCCCATTAATCTGTAGGTTTCCGATTGATTAGGGTTTCGTTCTTCACCTGGAACTAGTTTTCGTGAATACATTACCGCAGTTGGAGGTGAACTTTTTTAACTCCTTAACCCTAAATAGTTTTTCCTCTGTAAATGCTTTTACAGTTTGTAATTTTTGGAATCTAACAGGTCGCTTCATTTTTTTTGGTTTTTCCTTTGTTTATTAGGGTTTCGTGGTGGTTGAGGTGCAATATTTTAACCCCCATTAGTTTGCAGGTTTTTGGTTGATTAGGGTTTTGTTCTTTGCTTGGAACTGGTTTTCATGAATACATTAACGCAGTTGGAGGTGAAATTTTTTAACTCCTTAACCCTAAATAGTTTTCCTTTGCGAGTGCTTTTACAATTTGTAATTTTTGCAATTTAATAGGTTGCTTCATTTTTTGTTTGTTTTCCTTTTTTTATTAGGGTTTCGTGGTGGTTGAGGTACAATATTTTAACCGCCATTAACAAGGTTTGTGAAACTCAGTGGGAGACGAAGTGGAACTGGCAAGACAAATTCCTAGGTTAGTTTTCAAACCTATATGTTGTCTAAGTTAACTGTAAAGTTTGTTCTACCAATGAATGTCGCACCAAGTCAATGTGCAGAAACAATTCCTAAAACTTAAAATCATTAACATATGACATAAATCTGAATTGTTTCTACCCTCCAACTTTTCGATTGATTACATTTTACTTTCATGGTTGTCATGAGCAGTGAATTAGTTCTTTTTGCATTCTTCAACAATGTTTTGTTTTACTTTGGAATTGGTTACCTTTTTCTCATGTATTAAGTTTTTAAAACGATGTATTTTCACTTGTTGGTTCTCACAAAATAGTGACACAATAATTCAATCAAAATTTTACAATGAATAGAGGGATGCAAGAAAGAGAGGACATTAACAGTGTTGTGAGGAAGCTTGTGGAAGAGAGAAACAAGATAAAGCAGAACCTCAAAAAGCTTATTCATCAGCTTGAACATAGAATGGCCATGTAGTCAAGAACCCCTCCTCCTATTGCTGCCACTCCTATTTCCATGATTCCCTGTATGGGAAATAATGATGATAATATTAACAAAGTCAATCTGTGGCCTCTTCCTATACCAACTCCTAAACAGTTAATAGATCCACTAGGTGTTTTTGAGCTAGGAGATAAGATGCTTAAGTGGAATGATAATCAAGATGGATGCGTTGCCTGGGTAGATACTGACTACGGTTAATTACTCACTGTTTCATCGGTTTAGTTCTTCTTTTGATTATATTTTGATATTCGAAGTAATCTGCATGCTCTTCGTACTCGATTCTTATATGTTCAACTCATAAATTGGTATTGTGATTTTTTGTCTTCGTGTGCCTATTACAAGTAACATAAAAGAAATATCCACACACCACCGTGTGTTGTGTCAGTTTTGCTTTACTTTACTTTGTGTTTTGGGTTTCTTTTTGTCCCATTCTGATGAACACATAAATGCATTCATATGAGTATTGAAAATTAAAATGGCCCATTACATTGGAAACATTATAAATCGTGTTAAAATTATAGCAAGATAACTTTTGTAGTCGGTCAAAATGCGTTGGTATGAAACCTTAGATGCAATTAACAAAGTTCTTTATTGTATCTCAGAACCTATATCATCTAATTGAGAAACAAAAATTTAAAGAAATAATTGATTGCAAATTTTCTGTTCTTTCGTCTTCATTCCTCATTTTCGTGTCCATTATTTTTGGTGTGCAAGTTTTTGATTCACTAGGGTTTAGTTACGGGGTATGTGCACGAAGATGGTGGTCAGAAAAGTGGACACCACCCAAAAAAAACATGGAAACACAAGGAGCATGTATGCAGTTCTAAAATTTGAATTCATTGTGTGCGCGCTTAGGTTTGTTGTTCCTGAGCCTAGAGAAGGTAGCGCGTATGCGCTGCTTTTAGGAAAATGAGCGCGTATGCGCTACTTATAGGAAAATGAGCGTGTACGCGCTAATAATCCCAAGATAACTGCATACGTGGTTCTTGTCAAAAAAAGTTTAAAAAAAAAAAACTAGGTCTTATTTTCCCGTGAATAGCACGTTTTTACTTTGTTTTTTTCTTCATTTTCTCTCCTAAACCACGAACGGGGTGCTAGATTTATCCTCCAGACTATGGTAAAGGTTATTTTTTGTTTATTTTTGTCTTTCTTTCCTGTTTGTTCAATTTGTTTAATATTTTGAGTTTAATTTCATTAATTTTGATTAGGTTTTTTCATTTTTGTTTCAAAAACTAGATTCTTCTAATCCACAACAAGAACAACCAAATGCACCTCCTAAAAACCCACATGAACAACCAAATGCACCTCCTGAAAACCCACAAGATACACCACCAATTCCTCCTTTTGACCACACACTCGAAACATAGGAGCAATTAATTAATCAGTTAAGACAAAATACGTCTAAAATCAATAGACTGATTGTTAAATTGAAAACATCCGAACTTGAGCATCATCAATCCCTCGCCACTAGCCTAGAAACATTATTTAGTGGTGCCATAGGTGTTTGCACACAAATTACCAAATAGGGAAGCTTTACGGATAGGTGTCATCAATTCTATGCTGATGGGCTATCATACGAAGGAGTAAAAAACAAAAATATTAGTAAACAACAAATATGTGCCCTTTTTCATTGATCCCAAAACTGGTCAGTCATTACCTCTTAATGCAAAGAGGTTTCCCATACATTGGTGTACCAATGTGCAGATGAAGAATCTTATTTGGCAGAGGTGGTGGATGGTCTTTGATGATCCACCTTGTAATAATTATGAGGTGCCATTGTATTTTTTGAGAAAAGTATATTGTGAGTTTGTGCTCAATATGCGCCCAAACTATTTTGACATGAGAGAGTTCCATGGTAGAGGTGGTGGCTCTGCCCAAGATAGACTTGGAGCCCATAGGCGATTACGTGCGGAGACTCGCCACCCCCTAGCACCCAAACCCAAGGTGCATCAGGCTATCCCAGTAGAGCTGAAAGAGTCGATGGAGCTACAGACTCTTCAGGAGGCCACAACATTGACTGGTGCCATCATCTAGCATGGGACGTCATTAGCACACCCAATTGTATTGGATGATGAGCCATTAGTTGCTCCAGGTGGCGATAGAGAGCCCATCCAGCATATGTGTGTCAGTTGCTCGGGGATAGATGATGCAGCCGGTGCAGTTGGATCTGCACCTCATCCATGCACGATTTGTGAGAGTAGATGTCAGGCCCACATGGATGAGGATTTCACGCTGACAGACAAGTTGATGGATATGGTGCTTGCCCATGAGCGATAGACACAGGTGTATTGATTTGAATTCATTGCATTTTATTTATTAGTCACTTTAAATTTGTAATTACAAAAATGAATTTTCATTTATACATCGATTTAAATTGAGACAAATAATATTCATTTCAAGATGCAGCAATGGTATCCCATACTCCTCCCACAGTTACTATAGCTACAACTTCGATGCCTGAGGTATAAATTTTGTAACATGTTAAAATAGAATAGTACACTCTGAATTCAAAAAAATACAAGATATACTAACTATCTTTAATGCTTGGTCCAATTTTTGGTTTGTAGGTGTTGAGAGGGGACCAAATGTCCCAGGTTGATGACATCATGCTCTCAATGATCGATTTTGGCCTACAAGGCTATACGGTATCATATTTTGTACAACCCTTTTTATGTATTGTTTTGATGGAATATGCAAGCCATTTCATTTTAGATTTTTAAAATTATGTTTAATTTATTATCTATACTAATATCTCATGTTAATTTTGTTTTTTTAGGGTACCCCCTCCACATCTAGGGCTCATCCTAAGAAAAAATAATTCCTCGAAGATGCCAAAACGTGGGAAGAAGGTAATTGAACACATTTTTAGTTGTACAATTGTTTGAAAATATTGAAATCAAGTATTAGTTGGGGTTTGTAGATTGATTAGAATTTTTTGTCTATTTTACATGTACAGTGGCCATTGAGCTATATGGATTTGTTGAATGCACCTGATTCGCCCATGGATCAAGAGAGGGCGAAGGTATGTATCTCTACTTTATTTTATTGATTTCATAATTATATGCACACATGCATGTGAACTTGTGATATATTATAATCTTATAATTTTTTCATACAGGAAATATGCATACCTATTTCATCAATGGCAAACCCTCCTCCGTGCATTGGAGAAGCATCTCAGGATCCCGTACACTTTTGTTTGATATGTAAAATTAATTGTTTTTAACCTACAATATTTATCATTATATTAATTGTATTTAACCTTTGAACATTTTTTTTATAGGTAATAGCGACAGTTTCTCCATTGATGGTGAGCCATCCTCAGTCAATTGGAGAAGCATCTTAGGCACAGGTATGTCATTGTTCTCTATATTATAGATTTTAATTATTTTTGATATATGTATGTTAGTACATTGTATTAATTGTACATTTAATCTACAATAGACCCCTTCGCGGAAAGGCCATAACGTGGATCCATTTAAGTATGTCTTCAAGAAAACTCCTAAGAGTGACAAGGAGAGGAGAGCGAAGACATTATGGTGCAGGAGCACCTTGAGCACAATGAGCTCAAGGGGCCATATGATGATACAGGGCATTGGAGGAAGCTAATGAGACCTATGAGGTCATTTTTAAATGTAAATGGGTCATTAGTGTCAATCAATGTAATGAAATAAAAAGATGAAAAGATGTAAAATTGTCAAAATTGGCAAAATAGGCCTAAAAAGGCTAAAATTGGGTTTTGAGGGTAGAATAGATAAATATGATGAATAAATGATGTAATAATGTTTAAAATTTCATTTAATGACTATTTGAGTGGTTTGGGGTGATTAGATTTCAAATTTTCAAGATGACAAATGAAATTGTCAGTCTTGACAACTTTTGAGCAACTTTTATTGTCAAAAATGCAAAAAAATGACAAAAATAGGTAGTTAGAGGTAGTTGGGTGGTTATGGTTTGGTCTTGAAGGCAAAAAGTAATAGAAAAGGTTTTAAAACAATGATATTTAGAGATATGGTGAGTGTATGGTCGAAGACAATCATTCGGAGCAATAAAAACCATATTTTTATGTGCATTTTCTGAGTTTTTAATGTGACAGTCAGATCTGTCATTGGTTTTGATGCATTTCACGTTTGTATTCTGAGAGATTATTAATTATAGGTGATAGAGGAATGACTTAAATCTACTTTGGAGGTGGTGGCATTAATTTCAATTGTGTTTTACCAAAGTTATTTGCATTTTCATAAAATTTGCCAGAACCCTGGCTTAGGGTAACAAGTGGCTTCATAAATGTAGTATCTTTTGTTTTGATGCATAACCAATCCTCATTTTGGGTAAGGATGAGGCCAAGGGTGTATAATACCTGTCCATGGTGTGTGCAGGGTGTCATGCAAGGGTTTTTCATGTGCTACATTATGGTTTCAGACTGTTAGGACAGTCACAGGGGCAGATTGACTGTTACAGTCAAGTGAAGAAGGCTTTGTTTGTTATGGAAAAGAATGTTAAGGACAGAAGGTCTTAGGGGAGTGTTGGTTGGTGTATTGAAAAACTTCCTAAGGTGTTGGAGCAAGTGGAGTGCCCAAGGAATGGCTTAAATCGGTGGGTTTCCAAAGATAGTAGCAGACTGTCACAGTGTGATAGAATGACAGTCACAGAAAATGTGGCTTGATGCAGGGGCAATATCTCAGAGTTGAACCATTGGATTTGTCTAAATTTTTAGTATGTTGTTATAAATAAATTTATTCAGAATATCACTAGAGCAATTGAGGAGTGTTAAGTCTATTCAAAAGTTATATACCTCTGTGTATAGGTATATCTAAGAGGATAGCAAGAAGGTAACTTTGGTTTTATTTAATGAAAGTGTTGAGCATTTTTGTTTTATGAACCTAGTTTGAAGTTTAGGGGGTTGTAATGTTTTCAAATGAAATGTGGAAAGAGTATACCTTGGGGTTAGGGTATTGAGGAGGCTTAGGAGCCAAGTGTTGATCCTAGAGTTGGGTCCAAAGGAGTGAGTAGGTTATCAAAACCTTAAGAGTGCAGCCTTAGGCAATTGATGAGATGGTCAATCATGATCAATAGGAGTTTGAATGGGGAGTTGGTTTCACCTAGCATGTAGAAGGATCCTCTGGAGTGTCACCTTGAGTGACTGAACCCTTGAGAGGTCTAGAGTAGGGGATCCCTCTACACCAATTGGTATCAGAGCAAGGAAGTAGATCCTTGCAAAGGAGATATTGAAGGTTGAGAGATAGGAGTTATAGCCATCATGGAAGAAGAGGAAGGAAGGAGGGGAAGGTATGTTCAGAGGGTTCCTATATTCAGAACACAATGCAAGTGCAGGGGTAAGATATGCAAGGTTGTAGTTGATAGTGGGTCCTTTAAAAACATAGTCTCAATAGAAATGGTTGAAAAGTTGGACCTACCAAAGGCACCTCATGAGACACCTTATAGAGCATATGGGTTAAGTGATGATCAATGCATTGATGTTAAAGAACAAGTATATGTTTCTTTCAATATTGGTTCATATTATGATGTTATCCAATGTGATGTTATTCCTTTGAGTGATTTTCATTTGATCTTGGGAAGAGCATGGCAATCTGATAGGTTTGCCCTACATGATGGTTACAGAAATACATACAGCATCAACAAGGATGGGGAGAAGTTTGTATTGAATCCATTGAAGGATGATGGGGCATCTTGGGGGATGTCAAGAAGGATAGGTTTGATTGGAAAGATAGAGTTCCTAAGGAAAAAGGAACATGAAGATGAAGATAAAGAGCAAGTGAAGGATTGGTTGATGAAGGGTGATGGTGCAAAGGAGAAGACAACCATCAAGGGGACAAACATGCATGAAGTTGGGGCAGAAATTCCAACAAAGAAGGTGGATGAAGATGTCAAGGTTGAGGTAAGTTTTCAATTGGAAGGACAAGAGCACAAGGTGTAGTAGATAAGTGTTGAAGAGGATGTTGAGAAAGAGATGGAAGACAAAGGTACTGGTGAACAAACCAAAGAATCAAGTCTTGGAGGGCTTCAAGCTAAGGAAATGATTCTGATTAGGACTATGATATGTCCATTGAGAATGGGAGAGGGTATAGGGCAGCAAGATACCCCTAAGACATCAAGGTGTGTGGTTAATGAAGTGGCAAGAGAGTTGAGTGATAGTTTGGTATGCCAAGAAGAATGGCATGAGGATGAGGTTGCAGAAGATGCAGCAGTTGAACCTAATTTATGGCAAGAGTTTGAAGCCATAGTTGAAGAATGGGAGAAGTTTGGTGGTGTTTGTAAGGCTCAAGAGGAAGAAGCCTTGGAAATGAAGATTGAGAGTGAGATAGAGGTCCAAGAAGAGGCTCAAATGGTGGAAATTTTTTCTCCAAGGATGGAGATATTGATGCATGAAGTTGTTTCTATTTTTTCTAATCCCTTTGTTGTAGGTATGTAGGGATACTTTATTGATAACCATGTGGAAATGATCCACAATGATGGTATAGGTGCTTTGCCAAAGTACCAAATGGAGAAGCTAAGGTGAAAGGAGCCACCAAGGCATGGATTGATTTTGTTTGTAGGGTACAAGCAGATGGTACCAATGAATTGGAAGATAATAAAGAGAAGGAAGCCATTCAAGGGGACCTTGAATTCTTTTGTCCCCGGGAGTATGGTGCAGGAGCACCCTGAGTAGAGTGAGTTCAAGGGGTCATATGATGATACAGGGCATTGGAGGAAGATAATGATACCTATGAGGTAATTTTTAAATGTAAATGGGCCATTAGTTCCAATCAATGTAATGAAATGAAAAGGTGAAAAGATGTAAAATTATCAAAATTGGCAAAATAGGCCTAAAAAGGCTAAAATTGGGTTTTGAGGGTAGAATAGATAAATATGATGAATAAATGATGTAATAATGTTTAAAAGGTAATTTAATTACTATTTTAGTGGTTTGGGGTGATTAGATTTCAAATTTTCAAGTTGACAAATGAAATTGTCAATCTTGACAACTTTTGAGCAACTTTTATTGTCAAAAATGCAAAAAAATGACAAAAATAGGTGGTTAGAGGTAGTTGGGTGGTTATGGTTCAGCCTTAAAGGCCACAGGTGCTATAAAAGGTTGTAAAACAATGATATTGAGAGATATGGTGAGTGTATGGTCGAAGACAATCATTTGGAGCAATAAAAACCATATTTTTATGTGCATTTTCTGAGTTTTTAATGTGACAATCAGATCTCTCATTGGTTTTGATGCATTTCATATCTGTATTCTAAGAGATTCTTGATTAGAGGTAATAGAGGAATGAATTAACTCTACTATGGGGGTGGTGGCATTAATTTTCATTGTGTTTTACCAAAGTTATTTTCATTTTCATAAAATCTGCCAGAACCCTAGCTTAGGGTAACCAGTGCCTTCATAAATGTAGTATCTTTTGTTTTGATGCATAACCAATCAACATTTTGGGTAGGGATGAGGCCAAGGGTGTATAATACCTGTCCATGGTGTGTGCAGGGTGTCATGCAAGGGTTTTTCATGTGCTACATTATGGTTTCAGACTGTTAGGACAGTCACAGGGGCAGATTGAATGTTACAGTCAAGTGAAGAAGGCTTTGTTTGTTATGGCAAAGAATGTTAAGGATATAAGGGCTTAGAGAAGTGTTGGTTGGTGTGTTGAAAAACTTCCTAAGGTGTTGGAGCAAGTGGAGTGCCCAAGGAAGGGCTTAAACCAGTGGGTTTCCAAAGATAGTAGAAGACTGTCATAGTGTGACAGAATGACAATCACAGAAAATGTGGCCTGATGCGGGGGCAATATATCGGAGCTGAATCATTGGATTTGTTTGAATTGTTAATATGTTGTTACAATTCAAGTTATTCAGAACCTCACTAGAATGATTGAGGAGTGTTAAGCCTATTCAAAAGTTATATACCTCTGTGTATAGGTATATCTAAGAGGACATCAAGAAGGTAACTTTGGTTTTATTTAATGAAAGTGTTGAGCATTTTTGTTTTATGAACCTAGTTTGAAGTTTAGGGGGTTGTAATGTTTTCAAATGAAATGTGGAAAGAGTATACCTTGGTGTTAGGGTATTGAGGAGGCTTAGGAGCCAAGTGTTGATCCTAGAGTTGGGTCCAAAGAAGTGAGTAGGTTATCAAAACCTTAAGAGTCCAGCCTTAAGCAAATGATGAGATGATCAATCATGATCAATAGGAGTTTGAATGGGGAGTTGGTTTCACCTAGCATGTAGAAGGATCCTCTGGAGTGTCACCTTGAGTGACTGAACCCTTGAGAGGTCTAGAGTAGGGGATCCCTCTACACCACATTAGCTCCTAGATCAACCGATGAGGTAATCTACATTTCAATTGAAAAGGAATTATAGTTAAATGCATAGTTATGTTGTTCATTGTGAACTAATTTCTACAAAAGAATTCTAACTTGGCTTTTGAATTATGGTTTTGCTGCCATCTACAAAGCCGCATACTACATCGAAGATGCTTGATTTTGATGATTCACCACAAGTTTACGATCATATAGTGTAATACCTATATTGACTTGGCAAATATACCTTTTATATATATATATAAATATCGATATTCGATCCAATAAATCTGTACTAAGTTCATTATTTTGTATTCGTTGTATTTTGTGGTTGTCCTTTTAGAAATTTAATTGATCATTTGCCTATGTAATCAACAATATGAATATAAACAACAAAAATATATGATATTAAACATTGCAATCATGGAATATGATTTCATAAAATTTCTAAAATGTTGAATTAACCCTACAAAACTCCTTGTATTTAGTTCATTATTGTGTATTCTCTATGTTTGGTGGCTGCCCTTTTATAAATTTAAATGAATATTTGCATATGTAATCAACAATATGAATATAAACAACAAAAATCGATAATATGAATATAAACAACAATATGTATTTGGTGGGAGAGAACCCTCACGCTCGCAATGGTCAATTTTTGTTCGTCATGTGCACAAACTGACGTCACGAGCATGTCCGGGTGCGCAATTTTTACGCTAGGTATGCCCCTATCATGCATCCCAAAGTGTCAGAATGTCGAGAGTCATACCATACCGGTGCGATCTCTCAAGTGCCCCGAGTCCAAAAAATTGTTGATCCGTTTGAACCCGATCTCTCAAGTGCCCTGAGTCATACTATTTCTTTAAATCCAAGACACATATGGTTGATCCGTTTGAACCCTTGGGGTTGTGTGGGGCTCCTCTACAATGGCCTATCTCATTTTTTGACGACTCAGAGCCATTTTCAATTGGTAGCATTTTTTTGCCTGCTGCAAAAACTTTCAGTTACATGCAATGCAAAGTTGTAAGATTGGATAGAATTGATTTGGTTCATCATGTGCACAAACTGACATCACGAGCTTGTCTGAGTGGGCAGGTTTATGCTAGGAATTCTTCTCTCGTGCATCCCAAAGCACTGGAACATCGAGAGTCATACCATACCGGTGCAATCTCTCAAGTGCCCCGAGTCCAAAAATTTGTCAAAATTTGACAAACTGTTTCTTCAAATCCAAGACACATATGGTCAGTCTATTTGAAACCGTAAGGTCATGTGAGGCTCCTCTACAATGGCCTATCTCAATTTTTGACAACTCGGAGCCATTTTGAATTGGTAGCATTTTTTTGCCTGCTACAAAAACCATCAGTTGCACACAATGCAAAGTTGCAAGATTGGCTAGAATTGATTCGGTTCGTTGTGTGCAAAATCCAATGTCACAAGTGCATCTATGTGAGAAATTTTACACTAGGCATGCCCCTTTTGTACATCCCAAAGCACTGGAATGTCGAGAGTCATACCGTACTGAGGCAATCTCTCAAGTATCATGAGTCCAAAAAATTGTCAAAATTTGACAGACTGTTTCTTCCAATCCAGGACAGATATGGTCGATCCATTTGAACCTGTGGGGTCATGTGAGGCTCCTATACAATGGCCTATCTTAGTTTTTGATGACTCGGAGCCATTTTAAATTGTTAGCATTTTTTTGCCTATTGCAAAAACCGTCAGTTGCATGCAATGCAAAGTTACAAGATTGGCTATAATTGATTGGGTTCGTCCTGTGCACAAAATGATGTCACGAGTGCATTCAGGTGAGTAGGTTTACACTAGGCATGCCCTTCTCATGCATCCCAAAGCATCGGAACATCGAGAGTCATACCATACCGGGGCGATCTCTCAAGTGCCATGAGTCCAAAAAATTGTCAAAATTTGATGGACTATTTCTTCAAATCCAAGACACATATGGTCGATCTATTTGAACTTGTGGGGTTGTGTGAGGCTCCTCTACAATGGCCTATCTCTATTTTTGATGGCTCGGAGCCATTCTCAATTGGTAGCATTTTTTTGCCTGTTGCAAAAACTATCAGTTGCATGCAATGCAAAGTTGGAGGATTGGCTACAATTGATTTGGTTCGTCGTGTGCACAATCTGACGTTACGAGTGCATCCAAGTGGGAATGTTTACTCTATGCATTCTCCCATCATGCATCGCAAATCGTCGAAACGTCAAGAGTCATACCGTACCAGGGTGATCTCTCAAGTGCCCTGAGTCCAAAAAATTATCAAAATTTGATAGACTATTTTTTCAAATACAGGACACATATGGTCGATCCGTTTGAGCCTGTGGGGTTGCATGAGGCTCCTCTACAATATCCTATGTTTTTTTTTTATGAATCATAGCCATTTTCAATTGGTAGAATTATTTTGCCTATTGCAAAAATTGTCAGTTGCATGCAATGCAAAGTTGCGGGTTTGGCTACAATTGATTCGGTTCATTGTGTGCACAAACCGACATCTCAAGCACATCTGGGTGGGCATTTTTACGCTAGGCATGCCCCTTTCATGCATCCCAAAGTGTTAGAATGTCAAGAGTCATACCGTACTGGGGCGATCTCTCAAGTGCCACGAGTCCAAAAAATTGTCAAACTTTGACAGACTGTTTCTTCCAATCCAGGACACATATGGTCGATCTGTTTGAACTCATGGGGTCACGTGAGGGTCCTCTACAATGGCCTATCTCAGTTTTTGACGACTCGGAGCCATTTTCAATTGGTAGCATTTTTTTGCCTATTGCAGAAGTCGTCAGTTGCATGCAATTCAAAGTTGCAGGATTGGCTACAATTGATTTGGTTTGTCGTGTGCACAAACTGACGTCACGAGTGCATCCAAATGGGCAGTTTTATGCTAGGCATGTCCCTGTCGTGCATCCCAAAGTGTTGGAACATCGAGAGTCATACCCTACCGACGCAATGTAGAAGTTGCTTGACAACTTTTTTGACCATTTTTTTGACAACAATGACAAGTTTTGCTCAAATTGTATCTAGTCTTAATCTATGACCCCTATGACCCAATAATGACTCAAATAATTCTCCATGATTATACAAGAATTAAGATTGCTCATGATTGACCAGGGACACATCACATATACTCAAAACCTAGTCACAAAACATTGACACACAAAATAGTCACAAAACATTGTTACATATTATTCAAAAATTTGCCTCCAAATATGGTCAAATCAGATCTTGGCTATTTGATTATACAAAAAAATGTCTTACAAATCATCTCATGGGCTTTTATACAAAATTTGGCATTACAATATGTGCAATTCAGCTCATCGCCATTTTAATATACAAAATTTGGCATGTACATATGTACAAAGTAGCTCATTGTTATTTAAATATACAAAATTATGCCCCTAAACATGTAAAAATCAGCTCATGGGCATTTATATATACAAAAAATGAGTATAGAACAATTTGTTGATGATTTATACAAAATTCTCAAAATCATTCTTCTTTGAACCATAGAATCAATCAAGTGAGCCTTTAGGATCAACTCTAACCCGTATTGTGTCAAGTATTGCCTCATGGTCAGATTCATGACCTTTCTATAAAATCTTGTTATGAGGTCTACCACGATACTTAATCAAATGAATATTTGTTGCAACAACAAGGTTAGAGAAATGAAGAATATGTCTTTGTGTTTCAAAGTCCTCGAACAACCAAACATCAGAGTTCTTGATAGGGTATCTTTGAAGCCATGTTCCTGTCACGACAACAAACCCTATTGGGTACTCAATACCCTCTCCGTCAATGATTGTGGTTGTCAATTTTCTTTTTGGCTCAACACAACGACACAAATAGTAATTTGTTCCTTCTTCATTGTTCTCTTCTACAACAACTGCATACACATGACCCGCATTTTATAAAGTGTTAATTAATACAAAAAATAAATTATGATGTACAAAAAAATGAACCAAAAAGAATACTTGAAAAAAATTAACTCAAAAAATCAGTCGAATCCACTAGGTCAGATACATGGTCAAAATACACTAATGTCTCCATCTGGCTCAATTGTAGTGCATTATGTACATTCAATTCATCAAATAAAGAAGGTGTATGTTCATCATTTAATTGATTATTCAATGCGGCATCTTCTTCAAGTGCATTAGGTTCATATGGGAAATCAAATGTCTCTTCTTCATTTATATTAGGTGCATTATGTTTGTTTGGTAAATTGAATTGAGATGTTGAGGATGACATACCTTCTTCTCCCATTGTTCTTATGTCACGTAATTTCTTCATACGCTACCTTTGTCTTTCCTTTTCAACCTCTCGTTGTTCCATCATTCCTCGCTTGTTCTTTCCCATGGTTGATATCGGTTGTCCTAAATAGACTCATATTACTTATATATGTAAACAAAAGTTCATAAACAAACAAATAACCATAAATATGCATCTTATCACTGTTTTTTGGAATCAAACTATTAAACAATCACAATACTATTGACAGAACTAATAAGAACAACAATTCAATTATTTGAAATCATGCAAAAACAAAAAATTCACTTACTTCTATGTATAAAATAGTGATAGAAGTGCATACATAGTTCTAGTGGGGCCTTCAACGACCTCAAAAACTTCTTTTGAGGCCGTTCAGGCTCTTTGGCAACTAAAACTATGTTTATGTACTACATACGCGCTACATTAACAACCACGTATGTGTTGTTAGTCCATAAAATGTTGGCAAGCCCAACAGTATTTTTTTTCCCATTTTGTACTAATAAGTAGCACGTACATGATCCTAAGCCTAAAAAATGTTATCGCAGGGTAGCAAATAATGGGCTCAGTACCTCGTACACGCTTACAAGTAATAAGTACCGCATATGTGCTCCTACACCTTAAAAAAGTTATGGCAGGGTAGTGAACTAATAGTTTTAGTACCCCGTACACGCTATTGGTAGTAGAAAAAATGTGAATAAAAAGGGAGGGAGGGAGAGAGTGAGAGAGGTAGAGGGGGGAGAGTAGGGGGAAGGGAGAGAGGAGAGGGGGTGGAAGAGAAGGAGGGACAGAGAGAGGGAGAGAAGAGGGGAGAGGGCGGGATAGAAGAAGGGGTATGGAGGAAGGGAGAGGTAGAGTAGGGGGGAGGGAGGGAGTGGAGAGGGGGGGGGGAGGGGAAGGGGGAGGAAGAGAGAGAGAGAGAGAGAAGGAGGGAGAGGGAGAGAGAAAGGAGGGGAGGAGGGAGAGGAAGAGAGAGAGAGGGAAGGAGGGAGAGGGAGAGAGAAGGAGAGAGAGAGAGAGAGGGGGAGGGAAGGTAGAGAGGGAGAGAGGTAGAGGGAGGGAGAGAGGGAGAGAAGAGGGAGGAGGGTGGGAGAGAAGAAGGGGTATGGAGGAAGGGAGAGGGAGAGTAGGGTGGAGGGAGAGAGAAGGAGGGAAGGAGGGAGAGGGAGAGAGGGAGAGAGAGAGGGGGAAGGGAGGGAGAGGTAGAGAGAGAAAGAGAGAGAGAGAGAGAGAGAGAGAGAGAGGGGGGGGAAGGAGGGAGAGGGAGAGAGGAAGGTAGGGGAGGAGGGAGAGGAAGAGAGAGAGAGGGGGAGGGAAAGTAGAGAGAGGGAGAGAGGTAGAGGGAGGGAGACCGAGAGAGAAGAGGGGGAGGGAGGGACCTATAATGACACCAAATAGCACACCATAGGACCTATAACGATACCAAATAGTGTCCTAAGGGGTCATATGGAATCCTATGACCCCTTAGGACACCATATGGTGTTTTTATGTGTCGTATGCTGTCTTAAGGTGTCATATGGTGTCCTAAGGGGTCACATGACACAATATGACATTTTAGGAAACAATATGACCTTTAATGACACCTAAGGGGTCATATGGTGGGCTAATAGGAATTACAGAAGAAGAGAAAGAGGGATGGAGTATGGAGGAAGGGAGAAGGGGAGAGAGCTAGAGAGAGAGAGAGAGAGAGAGAGAGAGAGGAAGAGAGATTGAATCCAGGACACAATATGACCCCTAACAACATCTAAGGGGTCATATGACATTATATTATCCCTTAGCACACCATAGGACCTATAACGACACCAAATAGTGTCCTAAGGGGTCATACAACACCATATGACCCTTTTGAACACCATATGGTGTTGTTAAGGGTTATTGGTGTCTTGAGGGGTCATATGGCATCCTATGACTCCTTAGGACACCATATGGTGTTGTTAAGGGTCATTGGTGTCTTAAGGGGTCATATGGTGTCCTAAAGGGTCACACGACACCATATGACCTCTTAGGAAATAATATGACCTATAATTACACCTAAGGGGTCATATGGTGGGCTAATAGGAATTACAGAAGAAGAGAAAGAGAGAGGGAGAGAACAAGAGAAAGAGGGATGGGGTATGGAGGAAGGGAGAAGGGGAGAGAGAGAGAGAGAGAGATTGAATCCAGGACACAATATGACCTTTAGGACACAATATGGGCCCTAACAACATCTAAGGGGTCATAGGGTGTCCTAAGGGGTCATATGACACTAAATTATCCCTTATCACACCATAGGACCTATAACGACACCAAATAGTGTCGTAAGGGCTCATAAAACACCATATGACCCTTTAGAACACCATATGGTGTTTTTATGGGTCATTGGTGTCTCGAGGGGTCATATGACATCCTATGACCCCTTAGGAAACCATATGGTGTTGTTATGGGTTGTATGGTGTCTTAAGGGGTCATATGGTGTCCTAAGGGGTCACAGGACACCATATGACCTCTTAGGAAACAATACGACCTCTAATGACACCTAAGGGGTCATATGGTGGGCTAATAAAATGATATATTAAATTTAAAGTTATGAATAGAACATCATACAATAGAACATCAGTAGTTTAGTTCTGATATAGCTAAGTTAAACCATTGTCACCATAAGAGAGACTCCAAGAGAACAAACAACAAGGCTTCACTAAAAAGCAAGTGTAAGAGCTTGACCTAACCCTAAGAGTACTGCCTAAGTTCTAAAACATATGATGCTATTAAATTTACAAGGTTATAGGACTAATCTTGATTGTGACTATAGGATTTATAGAAGAAGAGAAAGACGGAGGGAGAGAAGAAGAGAAAGAGGGATGGGGTATGGAGGAAGGGAGAAGGGGAGAGAGTGAGAGAGAGAGGGATGGGGTATGGAGGAAGGGAGAAGGGGGGAGAGAGAGAGAGAGAGAGAGAGAGAGAGATATTGAATCCAGGACACAATATGACCCTTAGAACACAATATGACCCCTAACAACATCTAAGGTGTCATAAGGTGTCCTAAGGGGTCATATGACACTATATTGTCCCTTAGAGCACCATAGGACCTATAACGACACCAAATAGTGTCCTAAGGGATCATAGAACACCATATGACCCTTTGGAATACCATATGGTATTGTTATGGGTCATTGGGGTCCTAAGGGGTCATATGGTATCCTATGACCCCTTAGGAAACCATATGGTGTTGTTATGGGCCGTTTGGTGTCTTAAGGGGTCATATGGTGTCCTAAGGGGTCACAGGACACCATATGACCTCTAATGACACCTTAGGGGTCATATGGTAGGCTAATAAAATGATATATTAAATTTGAAGTTATGAATAGAACATCATACAATGAGACTCCAAGCAAACAAACAATGAGGCTTCTCTAAAAAGAAAGTGTAAGTGCTTGACATAACCCTAAGGGTACTGCCTAAGTTCTAAAACATACGATGCTATTAAATTTGCAAGGTTATAGGATTGATCTCGATTATGACTATAGGAATTACACACTTAATTTCTTTCATGGGTATGTACCGTTCCAAGCTATTTGACAAGTGATGATCATCGTATACTACCACTGCCATGCATACAACAAGATTTAATTTCTTTAGGTGACAAGCATTGTGTAACAACATGGGAACTCTCGCATACCCACCACTATCATTCTCCAAGAAAACATCTATGTTACTCTCCCTCTTTCTCTTCCTACCGATTGTTTCCTTCTGAAAAACATATTTTAGGTACTCTGACTCATCATGTTGCTTTGTTGACACTATTTTCCACATTTGCTCTGCTCATTAAAAAGACATTTGAGAAGAATATTGATGTAGGTTTCCTTGTTTGTCACGGTAATACACCCGTGGTTCAATTTCAAACCTTATTCCTCCTATTCAATATACACACACAAATCCATCAGTCAATTTTCTTAGGAGAGCATACATGATAAAAATCAAAGAGGCAGTTGCAGACAAGAAATAAATTCACTTACTTCTATAGAAGTGCAAACATAGTTGTAGTGGGGTATGGAGGGAGGGAGGGAGAGAAGAAAAGAAAGAGGGATGGGGTATGGAGGAAGGGAGAAGGGGAGAGAGTGAGAGAGAGAGGGATGGGGTATGGAGGAAGGGATAAGGGGAGAGAGGAGGGATGGGGTATGGAGCAAGGGAGAAGGGGAGAGAGGGAGGGAGAGAGAGAGGGATGGGGTATGGAGGAAGGGAGAAGGGGAGAGAGGGAGAGGGAGAGAGAGAGAGAGAGAGAGAGAGAGAGAGAGAGAGAGAGAGAGAGAGAGAGAGAGAGGCACCTTGTATGCATTTGAGAGGGGGAGACAATACACTTACATGTGTATATATATAGTTAATATGTTATATATTATTATATACATATATATATTATTATATATTATATGTATATACACATATTATATATACAATATCATATTATACACATATTATATATTATATATACAATATCATATTATACAATAGCGCGTATGCGCTTCTTACACCATAAGTACCCCATATGCGCTTTTGACTATTTAGGCTTGGAAATAGGTCTAGATGACAACGCTACGGTTGGAAGTTTGATTTTCCTCCATTTCTCTCATTTTTGATGTGTTTTATTTTATCAACTTGGTTTATCGACTTTGTCATCATCAGGTTTACACTTCATCGGGTGGGTATTTCTAAAATTGCCACCATATTTTCACCCATCTTTTGAGCTTTCTAACCATATAATTTTTTTTAATTTCAACAACAATAACATATTATTATTGAATTTCTTTTACCAGTGTCTCCATAGTTCTCATAGACATAGGTGGACCATTTTGTGAATAACTTTTGATATACTTATCCAAATTTAAAAAACTTTATATATTATTGTAGTGCACTTGACTCTTTACAATTTTAAAAAAAATATTGTATTTTCAATTTTTTTAGTGCAACTTATGTTTCGTGCACGAACAGGTACCTAATTTTCAGGATGTGCTCGATTGGGAAAATCATAAAAAAAAAATACTCAACAAAAAATTACAAAAAAATACACATCTTCTAGTGCTCACTCTTAACTATCATTCTGCCAAAGGATTTGTCAAAATACTAAATCTAACTATGATTTTTTTGATGTCTGACGTCGCACGTCAGACATTATGTTATGTTTTTCAAAAAAAATTAGGGTCATTTTTTCGTGCGCGAAGAATTTGAGCCCCTTAATCTTATCCAATTTTGAAAAAGTTTAGTAGTTTGGAAACTAGATTCAAAGTACTACAATATTTGTTTTTTGATTATCTTCATATCTTGAGTGGATGACATTCAAATTTTGCCTTCAAGTTCAGGTTCACCTGATTTCAGAAAAAAAGTGTCCACTTATACCCCCCTTTTTGACCACCATCTTTGTGCACTTACCTTAGGTGCTTATCCTCGGCACATAATTTCTCAATCCATTATGTCATTCTATGTCTTCTAATAAGGATATTTGCAACCTCATAATAGGATCAAAATCAACTTTATTTTGCAAGGCAATATACCAATCCAGACGACAACTATCATTTCCTCACACTGAAACTGAAACCATTTGTACACTAAAATTCGGGTAAACTGTCCTTCTCTTGCGATCTACATTTGTCTTCTCTATAATTGAAATGCCTTCTTTTCTATAGTCTAATTCAAAGATGCAAAATTATTTCCATCTCGCTAAGGTATTCATTTCTGCACATGTCTTTATCTGTCAATAGCTTTATTTCAGGACAACCTGTACAATATTACATTTTTAGAAAAAATTAAACATATACCTACAAAAAATTATTATAGTTTGTTTATAACCTATACTGCCATGCACCTTTAGTGTTACCATTCGTCTCAAATCTAAAGAACTCAATCCAAAATGTCATCTCCATCGGTTACCTCTGAATCTCTACATCAATCCACGATGGACACTTCCGTAAGCTAATACATCCTACATTTTCAAAACCTCAACTTTGTTGTCACTACTTTCATAATATCCCTCATTCATAATACATTTTAAATTGATTCCATGTCTTCCATTTCGACATGCTCCCTATTTTCTAACATACACAAATATAGTTAAGCATTCTGTAATTCATGCATTTTTATATCGTTGCCTCATTTAATGCTTCAAAATTCTTTACTTGTATGCACTCCAATTCACTCAACTATATGTGAAGGGATCATCATATATATGTTTGAGTACCCCTTCACATTAAGTCCTCAGTGTTGATGTTATCTTTTTGTAGGCAGTTGCTGAAGACTGTACCCCCACCCCATGTGCAATTCAATCTATCAATGTCGGGGATGAACTTCCTTTAGCATTGCTCCAAGTTTTGTCATTCCAAAAAATGCAAGGTGCCAAAGATGACATGGACAGATATAAACTTGTGTTGTCTAATGGCACATACATGCAACTGGCAATTCTTCCTTCTAAGTATGTAGATATGATAGATTTAGATACTCTAAAAATAGGTTATATAGTTCTATTGACAAGTTATACTTGCAGATATGTATGGAACACAAGGTAGGAAAGATACTATGTTTATTAAAATATCCTTCTTTGATACATAATCGTTTCTAGCAACAATCTATAGAAACTTAAATAAAACTATTTTTATTTTACAGGACTATTATAATAATTAGTTTATAGATCAAACAAAGCGACTGTCAATTCTTTGGTAAACCTACATACCTGTTCAAAGAACAACAACCGGAAATTTTGGGGAAAGAAACACCATCATCCTCTAAACATTCCCTTCAGTTTGTTGTTGCACTACCATCCCCACAAAGTACGACCTCTGATAACATAAGACCTATCAAAAGTTTGAATCCCTACCAAAATAAATGGACAACCAAAGGAAAAGTCACTGACAAACAACCAATACAGTCATCTAGTACACCTACCAAGAATGGGCAAGTCGTCAGCTTTGACATTGTAGACACTGAGGGTTGTGAAGTTAGGGTTACATGTCTTGATCAAATAGCTCAACTACATTGTGATCGTGTGGAGGTAGGTGCTCACTATGTCATTTCTAAGGGGTCAATAAAGGAGGCAAACACTAGATATAATAAATTAAACAACCATTTAGAGATCTTATTATCTGATGCTTCAATATTGAAACATTGCACCCCTGATGTTGATCCTGCTCAGAGCCACTCCCCTTTCACCCAAATTAGCGAAGTGGTTACACTCACTAATAATAAATTGGTTGACATCATTGGTGTTGTTGTATACATTGGAGATATCATCGCAATCCAAAAGAAGGATGGCAGTGAAACAAAGAAATGAATTGTAAAAATTAATGATCTGTTCGGTTCAACAATTGATGTGAATATGTGGGGGTCAACATCAGAACAAAGAGGCCATGACTTAAAAAATATGTTAATCCCTGATGTTGTTCTTATACTTGATGTATGCAATTCCCATTTGGGGCACTTTAACGAGACGGTTGTTAATATGACATCTGCAACAACATTACATATTAATCCTCCTTTCTGAGAGGCAAAACCCCTCATGCTAAGAGGATGTGTTCCATTTCATTCTCATTATTTATCTTTAGGATTTACTCATATTGATGGAAAATACACTAGAATGACTATTGCATCAATCCGTGAATGCATTAGTGTCAAACCAGAAACAATTCAAACCACTATATTTATTGTTCTGAGATTTGTGAATGTAACAGATAATGATTTCTATTACACAGCTTGTCCACTGAAAGTTAATGGTAAACCTTGAAAAAAAAATGCACTCAATAGGTTTATGATTCATGGTTTTTTCCTAGATGTCAAATTACCATGCAAGAATGTAATTATAGTTACTTTTACCAAGGAAACTACAAAATGCAACATGAACTATTTGGGCAACTACTTTTGATGAGGTGGTAACTGATTTGATAAAGAAAACTACAAACGAACTTTACATATGCAAAATGATGCCACCACAACATAAACACCTTTTTTTTATCATTAATATACACTTTTTTTGCATCGCTACACATTCACTCTACTGGTTTCTACTGACACATACAATTTCTGAACCTAGGATGAAAGTTACAATTAACAAGATTTGCATTGTTGATTATGAAGTTGAGTGCAATGCTTTACTTGCAGAGATTGCTTGCCTTTCTACACAGGCTTAGCCTTATAATAGACCTCTTGCCTAATTACAATACTTTTTCTTCATACAAAACTTATTGCATTTCCAATTTTACATATTTTATGTAGGTACAATCCTATAGTTAGTTGTATATTTGGATATTCTTATAAGCTTGTATGTGTTTGCATAATTGTATGTGCATATATGTCCGGTTTATTTCTCTAAATGGTCAAGTACCTATATATATATTTCTTACATTTATAAATACTTTCTTTTATGTTAGTATATTTTACTCTATCTAAGAAATCTGAAACTTCCATGCTAGAATTGCCACCCTATTGTATGTGCATTAAATAATTGAATATTATTTGTTTGCAAATGCTTTCATTCTATCATATGCTTTCCTTCTATCATGCTTATTATTTTTGCACATCATATTACAATTTAAATTAGTTCATTTGTGTACATTTCCATATTGTAATAGAAAAAGGCTTCTACTTCTTTATTAAATAAGTAACTTCTTTATATCAATGTCTCCAATAAGAACATCTAGAATATGCATCTATGCTTACATGTTTTTATATACATACACCCATGTGCATATTTATGTTTGCACTCACATATTAAATGCTAAGAATGTGCAACTCTTCATATAGATAAATACATATGTACATGTACTTCTAAATATACAAGATGCTTAACTTCTGCTGAAGCACTCGTCGTTGCATTGCACAATATGTTTGACTACATAATCATCTATGCTAGTTAGTTGCCTTGCATGATAAATTTGATTTCCTTGAGATTTATTTCATATATAAGTACCAACTGTACATTTATGGTACATTTTGATTGATGAAATGAGCTTCCTTGGCCCACAATTACTCATCAAGCTTGATAACAGATTGTGACAAGCATTTCCCACTAGACAATACAAATCATTTGCAGGCCTCTAAGTTGTGGGTTGGTGATCTTGCATAAATACCCCCTGTTATGGACAAACCATTGTATGCATCCCACTCAAAAACACTCACTTTTTGGCACTCCTTCATCGATGTTGTGACCTTAGATGTTTCTTTCCACTAACAAGGTGTGTCCCCATCACAGATATAGTTTTGTGACGTTTTGCTAAATGTATGAAACACAAGACCATTGCAAATAGACAGGAAAAGTCTGCAAATGCGCTCAACCCATGTTTTGACATTTGATCAAAATAGCCACTTCGACCAAAAAACCCATTTGTTTGCAACCGATGCAGCTTCAAACTCACATAATATTAAAATGTTAAAACAATTGCACTCACACTCACCCATTGCATGTGCAACAACAATCATTGCACATCACAAAGAAAAACAATCTCACCAAGATGAGAAACTCTCATTTGAAATTCTTCTTTCTATAGACCAGCAAGTCATGCTCATTGCAAATTTATGGATAGAAGTTGGTCTTGTGAATGGTTCTTTGGGACAAATCAAAATGATTATCTACGATGCAGGTTCTAAACCACAATATTTACCTAAATATGTTGTTGTCCTCTTCTAACATTACACTTGATCACCATGGGATGTTGCAAACCCAAAATATGTTCTCATTCCACCAATTACTAGAGGAAACTACACACAGATTCCACCAATGATGGCATGGGGTATTTGTTGGCATTCTACACTCTATGAGAATATGGTTGATGTTGTCATTGATGGCAACCAACCGGTAATAGGTTTCTACATAGGCACTGACATCGCAGACATCATACATCGGCAGACACCGGCACCGACAAGAACATTCATCGGCATCCAGATTACACCGGCAAAGAAGTATACATGCTCTTAGGCTGACATGAGACAAAGTTTTGTTTATATTAATTGTATTGTAAATGTAATTATTTATTTGTAAGCCAACATGATGTATTGTAAAGAATCATATATGTATAAGATCTTATAGATCATTTTGTATAGAGAGAAGGATAGGATATTATTATTGGTATATGTAAAGACAACAAAAGGTTTTTGGTTAAGTTATCCAACTGAGCTTAAACCAGTACTGAACCAAGCATTTGAGATGTTATTTTGAGTAGTACATTGTATTGGATTTAATTATCCATTTTGTAGTCAGTGAGACTCTTCTATTGAGAAGTGAGCTCTAGGTTGTTGGCCTTCCTGCATGTGTAGGCCCTTGTTGTAAATAATATTTATTCATATTAGCCAGTGAGTAAATATTGTGGGTACAAATCCCACCAAGGTTTTTCCCATACCAGGTTTCCTCGCCAAAATATTTTATGTTATGGTGTGCATTTATGTTGTCTTTGTTATTTCTCTTTACTGCATTATTTCTTGTTTAACCGTACATTGATTTAAGTTGCAAAGTTATAAATAAGTTGAAATATTCCATTAACCAGTTAGACACTGATTCACCCCCCCCTCTTAGTGTCTTTGGGACTACCATTACATCTAATAATTAGTATCGGAGCCTGGTCCTCTATTTGCAAAATCCTAACAACTTGAGGAAGATTCTAAAACCGGTACCGATGGAGAGTTTAAGAAAATAGTTGGAAGGAGCTCTTGAAGATTTTGATGCAGAAAAATTGAAGAATATCAAAGTTAAAGATGATCTGAGGACTTCTAAGGAATTCATTAAAGGACTTCAGGAGAACCTAGTTATAGCACAAAACAAGAGGAAGGAACTTCATGAGAAAATGCAGAAACATGATGATGAAAAGGAAACTCTTAGTGATATTGCAGATAAGTTGAGACAACAGAAAACTAACATGAGGAATGAAATGCAATATTTAACCATGAGGCTATGTAAGGATATTGAAGATAGAAAGAAGAATGAAAAAGACTTGACTAGGAGACTTAATGATGGAGCAAATAAAAATTTGAGACTTTGTCATGAGAATGATATGCTAAAGAGAGATCTGATTCACATGCAACATGATAAAGAGGAGCTTAGGAGACAAATTGACATTCTGGAAAATGAGTTGATCACTGCAAATGAACACAAAGACAAATTTAAGAAAAGTTCAAAAACACCTGATGACATGCTGAAAAGACAAAAACCTGATCGAGATTCAATTGGACTTGGATTTGAACATGGAGAAAGTTTTGAGACTGCAAATAATCAAGATCATAGTAAATCGATAAGATAACCTAAAGCTTATAAATTTAATGGGAAATGTTTCAATTGCAACAAATTTGGTCATAGAGCAAATCAATGCAGATTTAGAAATAATCAGAATACAAACTTACCCACTGGTCAATGTTCCAAATGCAATAAAATTGGTCACCATTTAGAAAATTGTAGAATGAATGTGAAATGCTATGTTTCTGGTAGATTTGGACATTTATCTAATCAATGCAGAAAACAAACCGGTCAAGGATATGAGAAATCTATTCAGAGGAATAATGTAACTTGTTATGCATGTAACAAGATTGGGCATATTGCAAAATTTTTTAGAAGCAAGACTATACCAGCGAACAATAAAGGATATAATGAGAACGGAAAAGAAAAGGTAAATGAAATAAAGCAAGAATTTTCAAAACAATGGATTAAGAAGAGAGATCAGAGAGTTGATGAATTTGTCTTTGTACTGGTAGATAGACTAACCCTCCACCCATAGGATATATTTCATATAACTAAGGAATAATCCTTAGGGGGTATGGAAGCAAGTTGAATATCATGCATTCTACCCTCGGTTGATGGTAGGAAGACACATTTATTCTTTACCGGCAGGTGTGTTAATATTTCACTTAACCGATAAGCATTTAATGCGGTTTTGAAGAACTTTTGGGTTATAAAGCACCACAAACCCTCATTTTCATCCACCAAGCATTCAAGCATTTAGAGAGCATGAAAATGAGAAAAGGCATCCAAAGGCAAAGTAGCAAGGTATTTTCAGGCATTCAAGATTTCAAGAAAGAGGTATTTATCTTTCGAAATGGCATCTTCATCTTTTGCACCTGAGTTTATTGCAAACCTTACTATGGTAGACAACTTTAAGCACCCTAGGCCCATGTATAAGATCATCCCTTAAATTTCCAAGCAATATGATTCTATCAGAGCTTTTTTGAAAATTCCAAAGGGAGTCGCTTTTGCCGAAGACCCTAGAATCTACATTCACTGCAACATAGAAAATTTAGGGACTGATGATTTGAAAAACATGTACAATGATGTTATTATTGATGAGAAAGGTTTGGTTATACCAGAGCACAAGATTTTAGGAGACCTAGGATTTGTTGAAATACTAAACATAGAACCTGAATTTCTTAAGGAGGTAATCTATCTTGTACTGAGCAAAGTTCATGAAGAGTTTATGTGGCTTGACTCTTTTTTTTAAATCTCTAAGGAAGCAATCAAGCCAGTCATTGATTTACCCTCAATTGGTAGTAGGCCTGACAAAACTAAGAGGATACCTAACAAGGGTGTTATGGACCTAACCAGAGCTACATCTGGCAACAGATCTCTTAGGGTTAATGACATTACTAATGCAAATGTGAGATATGTGAGCATGGTACTTGGCTATAGAGTAACTCATACTAATAGATTAAACTCTATTTCCAGCTTATGTATTCATAGTGCATATGAGCTCGTCAAGAACAATGCTAGGATTGATATCTATGAATGGCTTAAGGATGAACTGATTGATAACCCGAAGAAGATTAAGGGTGAAAAGAAGGGGACATTTCATTTTGACAACTTACTTGTGTGTTTGATGCTTTACTTCACCAAAGAGATACCTAGCATTGGTCATAAGGACTTTGGATATGACATCCTAGTAGGCAAACAAATCATGGAAGCTATCACCAGTATGGGCTCTAAGAGTGATAACATTATAGAAGACTACTTCAAAAAATTCCAAACTAAGATGAAAGATAGAGAAAGGTTACCATAGATCATAGTAGATAAGTATGATAAGAAAATCTTCTTTGTAATCAAACGAGATGAAACCTGGATGGAAGTTGTTACCCCTAGAACTATTTGGATAATAGAAATGGGATATGAAGTTGACCTAAATATTCTTGAAGCATATGCTAAGACACTTCTTGATGCACCTAAAGAACCATCTGAAGAATTTTTTGGTAATGCTGAGACCACTAAGAGTGTTGTTTCGATGCAAAAGTAGAGAATAAAAAGAGAAAAGTTTGTCAGAGATGCATCCAAGATGGCTAAGGAGGTTAAGGAAAATGTAATGAACTTGAGTGGTATATCTGCTAGTGAACTAGAAGGACTGAAACTGGAAGCTCATGTTTCACCGGTTGTCACTTCTTCAGATACAGACAGTGGAAAAGAAGTTGAGTTCAAAAGAGTAGAGAGAAAGAAGAGAAAACCCTCACCGGTACCTTCTCCTTCACCTAAAAAGGCTAGGACATTAAGGAAAAAGCAGCAGGTTGTAAGGGAGCCTAAGAAGAAGCTAACCCCAAAGAAGAAACAACAAACTAAGACACCAGATACCCTTACACCAGAGGAATTGGTAAATGAGATAACACAAGATGGAAATCTTTGTAATATAAATAAATTGTATCATTCATTCAAATATTCTGACAAGGACACTATAGAGTCTAGTATTATTTTGCATTTAGACATCTATAAGAAGGTTTTGATTGAAGTTGTAGATGATCTGTCGAATAACTTGTATTTAAGATTAGAAGCTAAGAGAATGTCAGTGATGGAACTAGATAAAAATTTAAAGGTTGAAGCATTATTGGCAGTGCACCCTGTAAATTCTAAAGAGGAAATTGATGAACTAATTTCTGAAGCAAACCAGTCAGTTTTTGTGAGTGGACACCGACATGTTAGCCTGATGGCTGGGAGAGTGAAAGAGATTGCTGATGAAACTGTAGACAAATGGGACATATTATTTGTTGAAAAAGAAAAGATAGAGGAAAAGGAGAGACAAAAAATCGACAAATCTTTTGCTAAGGTATACCAGAAGGACAAAGGTAAAAGAAAAATTGGTAGTATACCTGTTATAAAGGTAATAGATAACATTCCTCCACCAACACAGGATACTCCACCATTAACTTCAGATACACCAGTACATACAGACAATCAACTAGATAAGGCAACTGAAGAAGTTACACATGATGACACTAACCCTGATTCTAAAATTCTTTTCATCATGAATGTAGATACACAAGATATTAACATTGTTGTGGATAAAGAGACTACAAAGGTTAAGGCAAATGATGCTAAGAATAGTGAGATCTCTGAGTCACTGGCACACACTATTGACTCTCAGAACACTAAGATACCAACACAAGCTAAGCGACCAGAGACTGAGAAACTGATAGAGGATAAGGTAACTAACACTGAGAAACTAGAGTCAAAGAAACCGGTAGTTGCAGAGGTACTTACACAGACTGAAAAACCAAAAGAAGTAGAGGTACTAACATAGATAGAGAGACTAATTGAAAATGTGAATAAAGAGGAAGAAATTGATGTAAATAAGGAAGAAATAGTGAAGGTAACTTGGCAAGTATCTGTTGAAAGGAAATCTATTACAAAACCAAGCACATCTACTCAAGAATTCAGACCCACTAATGTAACAGATGTTCTATTGGATTCTATTAAGAGGATAACAGATTGTAATGCCTTAGCATTTAAGGCTATTGATGACACATTACCTATCTTGAAGATGATTGCACCAACCTATAAGATAGATCACATTGAGGATTATTTAGGTAAATTGGACACATTGTCCAAATTTATTGATGAAAATGTTTTAACTATAGATAAGGTCAATGAGGATACTGTAAAGGAAAGAGTAGATAAAGAGAAAGGTGAATTCTTTGAGAAAACTATCAAAGGCTGTACTAAGCACATGGATTCACTATTACCGATACTTAACTGGACAATTTTGGAATATAAGGAGTTGTATAGAGAAGCTTGCAAGCCTCACCACCTAACTGACGATATTGATGAGGAAATTAAGAAGACACGGAAGGGACTTATCTCATTTGTTTGAACAGGAAATGGCAGTTTTTGAGGAGAAGTTGGAGAAACTTGAGAAAGAGAAAGCAAGGATAAGGTTAAAGGCCTGGGAACTGAAAAGAAAACTTGGTCCAAGATTGGACAATCTTATCACTCAATGGGTTGAGCTATCAAAGGCAATAATTCAAGGATAATGGTCACCGGAGCAGAAGATGCACTATCTAACCAATACGATCTAGCAAACATAAACCATTCTTTCTGACAATAACAAATTCATGTAGAGCTTGAATCTAATTCTGGCATACATTTTTCAACTTGTACAGAACCAATTATAGGCTATGAGGTATAATTTTTGTATTCTTTGATTCTTTTTGACATCCTTTGCCATTGATGTCAAAGGGGGAGTAGTATGGAGAAAAATAATGCATAGAGGAGATCACTTGCTTAGGGGGAGCACACTCTTTTTGGGATCAAATTTTGGACTTAATTTTTGGATAATAGTTTTGGATTTTTCTCATAAGTGTTGCCATCAATGCGAAAAGGGGAGATTGTTGGCATTCTACGCTTTATGAGAATATCGTTGATGTTTTCATTGATGACAACCAACCGGTAACAGGTGTCTCCACAAGCACTGGCATCGTAGACATCATACACCGGCAAGCACCAACACTGGCAGACACATTCACCAACATCCAGATTACACTAGCAATGAAGTATATCGTCTCTCAGGCCGACATGAGACACATTTTTATTTATATGAATTATATTTTAAATGTAATTATTTATTTGTAAGCCGACATGATGTATCGTAAAGACTCATATATGTATGAGATCTTATAGATCATTTTATATAGAGAGAAGGATAGGATATTATTATTGGTATATGTAAAGACAATGAAAGGTTTTTGGTTAAGGTATCTGACTGCACTTAAACCAGTACTGAACCAAGCATTAGAGATTCTATTTTGAGCAGTACATTGTATTGGATTTAATTATCTATTTGGTAGTCATTGAGACTCTTCTATTGAGCAATGAGCGCGAGGCTGTTGGCCTTCCTTCATGTGCAGGCCCTTGTTGTAAGTAATATTTATTCATATTGACCAGTGAGTAAATATTGTGGGTCACAAATCCCACTGAGGTTTTTCCCACACCGGTTTTCCTTGCCAAAATATTTTGTGTTATGGTGTGCATTTATGCTATCTCTGTTATTTCTCCTTACTGCATTATTTCTTGTTTACCGATACATTGATTTAAGTTGCAAAGTTGTAAATAAGTTCAAATATTCCATTAACCAGTTAGACACTGATTCACCCTCCCCCCCCATCTCAGTGTCTTTGGGACTATCATTGTATCTAACAGTATTACTATTCACAAATCACAGGGTTTGACACTAGACTTTTCTACAATTGACATTGGTAAGGTAGAGAAACAAGGTCTTACATTTACAACACTGTCTTGAGTAAAATCAATTAAACACCTTCAAATTCAGACACTTTTCACTTACCAAAGGTACTCAAAATTGCAAGGTGGTTCATCAACCATTTCAAGAAATAATGAAGAAACTCATTTGTTGAAGCTTTCTCAGATCACAAAAAAAATTACTTACAAAAAAATCCAACATAGGTACTGCATCCATAATCTCTATCCCCTTTTGCATACCATATATCTTCTTTCATGCATTCCCACACATTATAACTCTTGCATCTTACAAGGTCAGCAACAAATGTAAAAAGTTCCATCGCAACAAGAACTTGCCTTTCTAATAGCTGATCGCATTTAAAAAAAAAAAGGTTCGCACATCACGTCCACTAACACTTCACATTGTTCTTGTTGCTTCTATTTACCCTCCTTATAATGTTTACTCCCTACAATTATAGTATCTCATATCTTACTAAAAATTCTCTCATGTTCTTCTACTTACAGGCCATCAAAGAAGACATCATTTTAAACCACAGGCTACAAGGATATCTAAATCTCTTTGACCTTTTCATTCAATGATGGTAACTTCTGTTTGTACTTCCCATCTTGTTTGCAGATTTCACAACCACTAGAAAGCCTTTCCAAACATATCATCCACCATGGTCTCAACAACTGTAAGTACCTTCCTTTCCTATTCTTTTCAATCTCAAAGTTTTACCATTTTCAATTATTTAATGAACCTACAATGTTCTAATAAAATGTTATTTCTTGCAGGTACGCAAGCAAAGACATATAATAAATTACAACATCAACAACTACTCAATGATTTGATTCAGCTTTGTAACCAACATTTTACATAACATTAATTGTGTTCTTCAAAAATATATACTTCAAATGGCTATATAACATGCTGGCAATGCCCGTATGGGGGTTGGAGGGTGGCTAACTTAAATTTTTTTGGGACCAACACATTAAATTGGTTGGGTTTTATACAGTCTAAGATAGAGAACATTTGTAATAACTACATTATTTTGGTCTTTCATACTATACATTATGCTTACTTTAGCAGCATGGGGTTGATGGGTGGTTAACTTCAAATTTTGTGAACAACTGAAAACATTGGTTGGGTTATGTGTACAGTTACATATTTACACACACACACACACACACACACACACACACACACACACACACACACACACACACACACACACACACACACACACACACACACACACACACATATATATATATATTGCACTTTTATATTCCTTTCATTCCTTGCATGTTTTCTTTTCCTTTAATTCCTTGCATATTTTCCTTTAACTGCTTTCTTTTCCTATGATGCTTTTACAAACCCACCTATCGGCCTCCTGTTGCAGACACTCCCCCTGCAACTACTAGTTTATTAATATTATAGAAAAGTATGTCAATTGTAAGATATTTTTAGTACTTTAACAAGTTCACATATTGTAGATTTTTTTTCAGAAAAATATATATTTTATTATATAGAATGTTCTTAATTCCAATGATATTGTTCCAAATCTTTTTGAATTAATTAATCTAAAATTTGAACGAAAAGAAATCAATTGTGTTTTCTAAAGTGGATGGTTTTTTAAACTTATTTATTTGTACCATTCTAATTCGTAAATTGTAATTTAACAATTGTATTTTGTTTTAATATTTAAAAAAATACAATCAATCAAATCTCATCTTCTTAAATATTGAACTAGTTTACAATGCTTTCATGTATACATATTGTACAACTTGCTTGGCAAATTGAAATATCCCCTCCATAATTCCCCAAAGTAGTAGCTACTTTTTTTGTGTTATTAATTTTCTTGAAGTTATTAAGTGTTCATTCTTTAATATACTCAGGTATTCCTATCCACATAGAATAGGCATTAGTCCATTGATCTTACCATGTGGCTAGGCATATGTTCATTCGAAATAGGCATCTATCTCCATTTAGGCATGGGATATAGGTATGTGCTCTGGCTAGAGTCTTATGACTCATCAAGACCATCGAAGTCCTAAGTTGCATCCTTGAAGGCTACACTTCTCATTGGAAGGGCATTGAGGTTGTTGTCCTTAGAGGTATTATTTTAAATTTAGCTTGAAACCCCCCTTGGAATTCAGCCTATGACCTTGAGGTATCAAGTGATCCGTCTAGGATCCTTTCAAGTATACATGAATTTATTTTATCTTAGCATTTATGTTAGGAATTATTAACCAAACCCTCCCGCCCTCCCCCCACTGAATGATTTCTTTGAGTTATTAATCTTTTCAATGATTAGTACTAGGGATTCACTCCATCCCTAGACTGCCTACATATACTACTTCCAAACCAGATCAAGGCTTATGTAGTTTTGATTTGTCAACTAGGTTTGATGTAAACTATTTAGTGGGTACACAACCCTTTCTAGGGTCATTGTCCAAGACAGTTTCTCTAAAGTTTCTACCTGCGTTGGGAAGATCATAAAGAAAAAGGGTCCATGTTGGCCTCTTGCTTGTTTACCTGATTCAATCTAGGCCCTATTTCTAAAATTGTATCACCCATAACCCATATATCATATTAGAGAATCACACTATTCAAATCAAAATAATGCAATAGAAAAGAGATCACATACATCCAAACCCTATTGGGTTTTTTCTATGATTTTTCTAGTGACGTAGGTTTATTTAGATTTTATCCTATTAGATTATCGATCCAAGGGGAATTTACCACCCCTTATTTTTTATCTTCATAATTTTTCTTATTTTTCCTCAATAATTTGTAGGGTTGATGTCATAGATGTCATTGTTGCAAATTTGTTATTCGTTAGATGTAATAGCTCAATCATGACAACATTACCTGTAAGCGCAAGCCAGAGGCACTGTATATAGCAAATGTTGCTAGGGTTTTTCTAAGTTTCTTCTCTTCTTTAGGTTTACAAACAACATAACATTAAAAATGCAACCAATATATGAATACATTCTTCATAAATATAAGATTTTGAAAGAAAAAGGAATCTAAACAATTAGAAAATGATAAGTTCTATAAGTAAAGAAATTCATTACTTGTCGATTTCCACATTATTAGAGGAAGACAATAAAATTAAATGACAGTCTAACTACTCATATGGATGATCTTATCTATTGTAATCATATTTCAAGAATAAAATTAGTTATCAGAAGAGAGAAATATTGTGCATTATAGTTTACTAGAAAATAATTAGCAACTTATTTAATTCACTTCAAGTAGTAGGTTACAATGAATGACTATGGACTGCATTTCAGATTTTCATTCATAAATAAATGAATGTATGTTTTTGTGAGATTATTCTTGAAGCAACCAAGATCAAAGAGATCAATAGATAGTGCAATAACAAGAGAGATGGAGAATAAGATAGTATTCTCAATATATGCAAAAGAGATCAACAAGATCATTTCGTATAATGTATGACGAGCCTTCTTATAAAGGCAAGGATAAGAGACAAGAGAGAACACAATGATGACATGTGGGTCAATGAGATGCAAGCGTAGGTAAGGGTAGGTATGAGTAGGTAGGAGAAATAATAAAATATTTTACAAGTGGTGGATCAACCACCAAAGGTGGAATGTAACAACAAGATCACACCAAAAAAGGTGGAAATTCTCGTACATACACACTCCCAATGTAGCACATCTCCCTAAGTTTCTGATATGCAAACTACAATGTTATGCATGTACCTAAGTAAAGTTTAATTTTATCCAAGATGAATAAATAACTACACCAACACCCCCCCTTAAGTGCAACTTAGGGGAATGTACTTAAATCTATAATGCAACTAAACAATGCAAGATGGCTCCTGACTACAAGGCCATGTTAGGTACCCATGTACAAATGCAATGCAATGTCTCATAAAGTGAGGAAAGAGAGAAAAAGCCAAAAGGAAAAAAACCCCCCAAAAGAGAAATGAAAACAATACAAAGAACTCCCAAAGAAGCACGTGAAAGAAAAAACCCCATGTGAGGAAAAGTCCCCCCCATATGAGAGAAGAAGAGAGACCAAGTAGCCCCCCTCAATGTAGAATCTGCACCAATGGTATGAAACTAAATAAAGAAACTACTCTATGATCGATGAACAACGTTCCTCCCCTTGGGAAGAAACAAAACCAAAGGTGTATCCATGAAGTCTCCCCAATCACTAAGGGAAGATGTAGAAAAAAAATCATGATGTGTGGAGTATCTGAAAACTGCTCAAGTGTCCCCATGTCAATCCTCAAATTTTCCCTCTCTAAATCAAGTGTACTGGACCACACTACTAAAAATGGAAATCCAAGATCTAGTGGAGATGAATGTAGAACAAGTTTCAAAGACTCATATGTCTCCTCTAAGGATAAAGAGACCTCCTCCAACTATTATACATAATAATCCACAATCATGTCAACCTTGAAAGAGTGATCATCTAGAGAATGAATAAGAGGGTCAGAGTTTTCCCTCACAATAATCGAAGAAGAATCATCTTCATCAAGGAGAAGATGAATATCATCAATGATGTCAGCCAAATCTGGAATGTAGGACTCCACAAACATATTAGGATTCCCAAATATATTGAGAGGGGGGGTGAATCAGTATCTAACTGGTTTATGGATTTTCTAAACTTATTAAATGAATTGCATGCCAAAACAGTGTACCAGTAAACCAGAAATAATGCAGTAAATAAGATCAGTAAACACAACATAGAAAGCACACCATAACAAAATATTTTTAACAAGGAAACCCAGTGTGGGAAAAACCTCGGTGGGATTTGTGACCCACAATATTCGCTCACTGGCCAATAAGTGAATATTACTAATACAATAGGGGTCTGCACATGCAGGAAGGCCATCTGCCTAAATCTCACTGCTTAGATACAAAAAGGAAGTCTCACTGACTTACAAAAGTGGATTATGTAAATCCAATGTCATGTATTGCTTCAGTTTAGCATCTTCTATGCCAGGTTCAGTACCGGTTTAAGCTCATACAACTTCAAAACCCTAATCCAAAATCTACCTTAATATTTGCATCAGCCTATTACATTCCTTCCATGCATTTCTCACTTCATACAAATGATTTACAAGATCTCATAATTATATGAGTCCTAATACAATTCTCGTTGTCGGCTTAGAAAAAAAATTTACAATTACATACAAAATACAATAAATAAAATCATGTCGGCCATGGTGCCGGTAAACATCTTTGTTGCTACCAGTGCCGGTGTCTATGCTTGTGCCAGTGTCTACCGGTGCCATAGGATTGTAAGGTTGCCATCAATGACAATACCTTCAATCACCTACAATTTCTTTCTGGAGTGTGCATTTGCCAACAATCTCCCCCTTTGGCATTGATGGCAACACTCATGAGAAAAAGCCAAAATTGTATCCAAAATGTGTTGACCGAAAGTTTTACCAAAATAGTGTTACCAAAATTGTGTGCTCCAAAACTATGTGCTCCCCCTCAGTAGATGATCTCTTCTACCTTACTCCTTTTTCTCATCCTCTACTACTCCCCCTTTGGCATCAATGAGAAAGGTTGTCATTCAATTTCAATTGAGTGTAGGTCCTGTTATGATCCCTGTAACCGATGGGTTACAAAAGCAACATTCAGACTATTGTAGAATCTTTCACTGACCTTTAGTGTTGCTTCAGTCCTTTGGATTGTACCGGTGAGTAAGTTTATTTTCTCTTTCGGTGTCTTAAGTCCTGGAACAAGAGCCTTAGAAATGTCTTTTCTCAAAGAGATGAGGATATCTAGTTTAGGACCTAGTCTGCACTTTAGTTCCTTTGCCTTAAACCTTAATCTCTCTTTATCTTTTTCAAAATTTTCAATTTTCTCTTCAAAGCCAGTAATTTCCTGTTCTACTACCGATATTGAATCTGATGAACCTATTAAATTATCAGCAGTGTCATTGATTTCTTTTTGAGCTCTGTTGATCTCTTTATCTATATCCTCTGTCAAAATGTTTGTCTTACATGTGTCTCTGTACAATTTCTTGAAGTCCAAAATTGTCTTTCCCAGTGTCGGTAATAATGTATCTATATGTTCCTTACTCTTCTTTACTGTCTCCTCAAGAAATTTTTCCTTCTCTTTATTCATTTTCTCTCTAAAAGTCTCCTCATTGATTTGATCCATTGTTAGAAGATTGTCGGTTATGTACTTAGACAATGTGTCTAATTGGCCTAAAGAATCTTTATTCTCCATGTTGTACTTGGGTGCAATAATCTTCAAAATTGGTATGGTGTCATCAATAGCCTTATATGCTACTACATTACAATATGTTATTTTCTTTTTTGAATCTAATAATACCTCTATCACATTAGTTGGTCTAAATTCAGTCATGGAGGTTCCGGATGACTGTCCAACTACCTTCACAATTTGTAATCCGCCGATGGTAGTAATAGCTTTTCTTTCTTCTTCCTCTGGATGGTCAGTTTGTGTGTGCATTTCAACTACCAAAGGTTTAGGTTTTTCAGTTGTAGCCGGTGGCATTGTTTCTATATGTACTTGTGAATGATCCTATTTCTCTAACCGTTTCTTTGTATGTGTCTTTGCCTGTTTCTTTGTGCTCTCTACTAATGGTTTCTCTAATGGTGCCTCTGATGATTTTACAGTGGTATCCACTGCTGGTTTTTTTGTTTGCATCTCAGTACTGTCCACTGCCAATGACTTAGTAGATACATCAGTATGTATACTAGTGGTATCTGCCTTTCTTGTATCCGGGGAATCAGTTGCCTGTTCAGTTTGTTGTTCAGTCCCAACTTCAATCTTTCCAACTATATCCACAATATTTGTCTCAACTGTAATTTCTTCTATCGGTGGCTCAGTTGCCACATCTCTCTTCTCACTTGTTTCCTTATCAACCACAATGTTAACTTCCAGTGTGTCAATATTCATTGTATACAACACCTCAGAATCAAGATTTGTGTCCTCATGTGGTGTTTCCATACTCTCTGTTACCGGTGGTGTGTCAACAGTTTGTGCTGGTGGAGTATCAGAAGGAGTTGGGGGCAAGTTATCTATTATCTTTATGCTCAGAGGACCACCTACCTTACCTTTACCCTTATCTTTTTTCTTTTGGTATAATTTAAAAGTCTTTGGTCTCTTAATCTTTTCTTGTTTCTCTTTCTCAACAAAGAATATATCCCACTTGTCTGCAGTTTCTTCTGATATCTCATTAACTCTACCTGCCATTAGTGCTACATGTCGGTGACCAGTTGAAAATATTGTCTGGTTAACCTCACTTATTAATTCATCTATCTCTTGCATTGAGTTCACTGGGTGAACTAGAAGTATTTTTTCTATCTTGATCTTTTTATCCAATTCAACAATTGCTACCCTTCTTGCGTCTAACCTTCTATACAAGTCATTGGGTATATCATCTACAACTTCCATCAAAAATTTCTTATAGATATCAAGGTGTAAGATAACACTATTTTCTATACTTTCTTTTTCATCATTTGAAAGTGTGTTATACAACTTGCTGATATTTGACAATTTTCCATCTTCAGTTATCTCATTCAAAAGTTTGTCCAAAGGAGGGACAACTTGTTTTTCTTTCCTTTTCTTTGGTGTCAACTTCTTTGCCTGGAGGCTTAACTGCCTATTGTTTCTATCTTGTTCTCTTTGGTGCAGGAGCAGGTATGGGTGAAGGTTTCCTTTTCCTTACTACCCTTTTAAATTATGCTGGTATTTCACTGTCAGAGGACGTAGCAACCGGTGAAAGATGTGCTTCCAGTTGTAGTCCTTCCAAGTCACTCTCCTTAATACCAGTTTTATTCAATACATCTTCCTTGATTGCTTTTGCCTTGTTCCTTTTCTAACTATCTGTTCAGTTTTCTTTATTCTTTTCTGAGATTGAATACTGCTTTCAATTGTTTCCGCATTTCCAAATAATTTTTTTGTTGGTTGTTTAGGAGCTTCTATGGGGGCTTTTGCATAAGTTTCAAATATGTTCTCATCTGCCTCTTATCCTATTTCCGTAACCCAAATAGTCCTTGGGACTACTTCCTCCATCCAAATCTCATCCTTCTTTATTACAAAGCATATCTCCTTTTGATATTTGTCAACATTAGCTTGAGATAGCCTTATCCTTGTTTTCATTCTAGCCTTTAATGCCTAAAAATGTTCATTTATGTTCTTTTCCCTGTCATCTCCCATATTGTTTAGAATGTTCAGTAGTTGTTTTCCTACCGATATGTCAAAACCAAAATCCTTTCTACCAATACCGGGTACTTCCTTGGTAATATACAACATTAAACACACAAGTAAGTTGCCAAATTTGAAAGTCCCTTTCTTGTCCCCTTTGATTTTCTTTAGATTGTCTATTAGTTCATCCTTCAACCATTCGCATATGTCAATCTTTGCATTGTTGTTTACCATGTCAGAAGCACTTTTGATACATAAGCTAGAAACAGAGTTTAATTTGTTGGCATGAGTAGCCTTGTATCCAAGAATCATGCTAATGAACCTTACATACAGTGTCATTTGGAACCTTTTTAGTCTTGTCAAGCCTGCTACTAGTGGAAGGTAAGCCTGTCACTGCCCTAACTACTTCTTTGGTTATCTTGTGAATGGAATCCAACCAAAAGAACTCCCTATGAACTCTGCTTAACACAATCCTTATAACAGCCTTTGGAAAATCAAGGATACTAAGAATCTCCACAAAACCTAGGGTTTCAACTATCTTATGTTCCGGTTTAACATTTCTATTTACATCACATATAATATTGTACACGTTCTTAATTTCATCATCTCCTAGTTCTTCTATATGATAATGTATGTAGATTCTAGGATCCTCAGCATATACAACTCCTTTAGGTATTTTTGAGAATGCTCCTAGGGTATCATCTTTCTTGGCAATTTCAGGAATAATCTTAAATACGGGTCTAGGGAACTTAACAACTTCAATTACAGTAGAGTTTGCAATGAATTCAGGTGCAGAGGAGGAAGCCATTGTTATAAATACCTTAATCTTCCTTTAGGTATGAGTGCTTGAATGATTTGCTTCACTTCTCGCTATGGATGCCTTCGCTCAGGATTTTCGCACTCTCAGGATCGCTATGGATACCTTCGCTTGGGATTTTTGCACTCTCAGGAAATTTGAATGCTTGGTGAATGAAAAAGAGCCAAAAATACTTGCTCTATAATGTCATTTCCTTCAACTACCACATTTAATGCATGTCGGTTAAGTCAAACTTAACACATCTGTCGGTAAAGAAGTATTTCAACTTCTCACCATCAGCTAAGGGTAAATTAGCATGTTTTTCAATTTGTTGCCATACCCCCAAAAGGATTTCTCTTCAGTTAGATGAAGAACCGCCTGTCGGTGGAGTGATACTTTGTTCTATCGGTGAAGGAATAGCTTCATTAACATTCATATCTGACTTTATGATCCATTTTTCTGAAAATTGTTGCTTTACTTCTTCAACCTTTTCTTTACCTTTCAAACTGGGTCCTTTGTTATTTGTCGGTGATGCCTTACTTCTACAAAATTTTGCAATATGTCCAATCTTGTTACAAGCATAACAAGTCACATTATTTTTCTGAATAGCTTTTCCATATCCTATGCCAGTATGTGTTCTGCATTGATTAGATAGGTGTCCAAATCTTCCACAAACATAACATCTTACATTCATTCTATAATTTTATGAGTTATGACCAACTTTGTTGCATTTAGAACATTGCCCGGGGGTGCATTGGTGTTCTGCTAGTTTCTATATCTACACTGATTTTCTCTACGACCATACTTGTTACCGTTAAAGCATTTTCCATTAAATTAGTAGGCATTAGGTTGTCTTACCAATTTACTATGATCATGATTGTTTGCAGTACTAGAGCTTTCACCAACTTCAAATCCAAGGCCATTAGTATCTCCATTAGGTTTCTAATTTTTCAACATCTCATCAAGTTCCTCTGAACTTTTCTTGAATTTTTCCTTGTGTTGATTTGCAGTAGCCAACTCATTTTCTAAGAAATCTTTCTGTCTCATGAGTTTAGTTTTATCATGCTCCAAGAGAATTATATCTGTTTTCAACATCTCATTTTCATGACTGAGTCTTAGATTTTCATTTCTAGAATCATTGATTCTCCTAGCCAATTCATCTTCATTCCTCTTTCGGTCTTCAATGTCTTTACAAAACCTCATAGTCATATCTTGCATTTCATTTCTCAAGGCCATGTTTTCCTGCTTCATCTTGCTTATAAGATCATTAAGATTTTATTTTTCATCATCATCACTCTATATCTTCTCATGAAGTTCTCTTATTTTGTTCCTAGCAATAGTGAGATTTTCCTGAAGTCCTTGAATGATTTCCTATGCAGCCTTCAGATCATCTTCAAGTTTCATATTCTTCAACTTTTCTGCATCATAATCTGCAAGAGCTATTTCCAATTGCTTTCACAAGTTTTCCATCTATACCGGTGTTAGAATCTTCCTCAAGTTGTTAGGCTTTTGAAAATAGAGGACCAAGCTTTGATACAAATTGTTAGGATTCCCAAAGATACTGAGAGGGGGGGGGAGTGAATTAGTATCTAACTGGTTTATGGATTGTCTAAACTTATTAAATGAATTGCATGCCAAAATAGTGTACCAATAAACCAGAAATAATGCAGTAAATAAGATCAATAAACACAACATAGAAAGAACACCATAACACAATGTTCTTAAAGAGGAAACCCAGTGTGGGAAAAACCTCAGTGAGTTTTGTGACCCACAATATTTGCTCACTGGCCAATAAGTGAATATTACTGATACAATAGGGTCCTACACATGCAGGAAGGCCAACTGCCTAAAGCTCATTGCTTAAATACAAAAAGGAAGTCTCACTGACTTACAAAAGTGGATTATGTAAATCCAACGTCATGTACTACTTCAGTTCAGCATCTGCTATGCCAGGTTAAGTACCAGTTTAAGCTCATACAACTTCAAAACCCTAATCCAAAATCTGGCTTAATATTCGTATCTGCCTATTACATTCCTTCCATGCATTTCTCACTTCATACAAATGATTTACAAGATCTCATACTTAAATGAGTCCTAATACAATTCGACTTGTCGGCTTACAAAAATATTTTATAATTAAATACAAAATACAATAAACAAAATCCTGTTGGCCATGGTGCGGGTAAACATCTTTGTTGCTGTCGGTGCCGATGTCTGTGCCTGTGCTAATGTCTATCGATGCCATAGGATTGTAATGTTTCCATCAATGACAATACCTTCAATCACCTACAATTTCTCATTGGAGTGTGCATTTGCCAAGAAAACAAACCTGCAATATTTGTCATGTAGGCATCCCAATGAACTGAAGGTGGAAGACAAGATATATCCTGCTGCACTGAATCACAAGAAGGAAAAACTATCACATCATCTGCATCATCAGGTGCAGTAGATGATGTTATATCAAGAGGAGGAGATGAAATGCAAGGCTTCAGAATAGGGTCACATGTGAGAATCCCCAAGTTTAGGGTACCCAAAGTTCTCCTCGAAATCTGAATCAATATAAGAAGTATGATCATCACGTGTAGAATTATCCTCATCAATAGGAATAAAATCTATAAAGGAATACAACTGACATGCATGATCCATAGCCCCAGTCACAATGATAGCTCTACTCTCCAAGTCTCTAATGATACTTGAATCAGATGTGAACTCCACAGTTTTCCTTGGTGCCCCATGGGTGATCTGATAGATGGAAATAAGATTATTTGTCAAATGGGGTACAAAAAACACATCATTGAAGGAGTTATCCCCAATGGCAATAGATCCTTTCCCAATCACATCCATGTATGAATGATTTCCCATTAAAATTTGTGTCATGGTGCAAGGATCAAATGAAGAGAACATAGACTGCAAAGATGCCATATGATGAGAAGCCCGTGAATCTAGAAGCCATCTCCCTGAATCATGACTTGTAGTATAACAAAGAGCTTTTCCTTTTCTTGTCCCAAAAGAGTGAGTCTTCTCGCTTGTTGCTGCCATAAATTCTTACTTTTTCCCCTTTGATTGTGAGGAAGTGGAAGGTGATGAATCCTCCTTTTGTAGGCATTAGGAAAACTTATGTTGTTCTTTTTGAGGATATGTATGAGCTCATCAATCTTCTTAGAATGGCAACAACGCTTCTCATGAAAAACCTTTTTACAATAGGCACAAGTTGGTCTCTCCTTTGGTAAATTGTCCTTCTTAGAAGAGGATGAATCTCCTAATTGTGGAGAAGGTGGTGCTTTGTCCTTAGGCTTTGATTGCCATTTCTTCTTGTTGGATTTGTCCTTTCCTTGATTTCCTTTGTTCCTTTGATTTGCCACAAATACTTGTGACTTAGAAGTCTTAAGAATGCCCGTGCTTATCAACTTAGTTTTCTCTATCATCAACATGTCTATGAAAGCTTCAAATGTGGGTATTTTGTAGCTTTAACTCATTTTCATCCTATGGGTTTGGAAATTAGAAACAAATGTTGCGTATTCTTGTAGAAGATTTCCCATTAAATTGTAGATCAATTGTGTATCCTTTTTATCAATGCCACAATCCTTGAGCTGTGCCCTCAACTCATTTTACTTTAGTGACATAAACTTGTATTGTATCGAAGTTCTTGGGATCTAACATTGTGAGATCACTCTCAATTTTATATCTCCTCATCTCATAAACTTGACCATACTAGTCTTGAAACTTTTACAAAGCATCTTTAATTGTAGTACATTTCTCAATATGAAAGATGAGATATTTTGATACATATTTCCTTAAGGTACCAAGTGCCATGTTGTTCTCAGTGAGCCAATCCAAGTGAGCATTAGGATCAGTGGGAGAAACACTAGTTCCATCAATGTAATGAGTTAATCAGTGGGAGAAACAATAGTTCCATCAGTGGGAGAAACTTAGGATAACCCATAGCAGCAAAATGAAAGAACACAAGTCACAAGAGCACAACAGACACCCCCCCAAATTCTCTTAATCAAAGTACCCCCCAAAATGATGATTTTGGCACTTTAGATGTAGTGCATTTACAATAGGCCACTTGCCAATAATGGCAAAGTGGACTTGTGATTTTGTTTTACAACTTTTCCCAATAGGCTAAGAACTATAATACCAAAGACCAATGTAGATATATGAAATACAAATGCCAAATTGGCCAAAAAAGACCATATATGTTGAAAGTATGATTTTTTATCAAAATCATTGCAAACTAATAAATTATTATGAAAGTAGACAAAAAATCATGCACTTAAAAAAAAAACACCTGAAAAGGAGTTTGTATGAGCCTGAATGGAGTCTTGAAAGTTTTAAAAATGAGGATTGAATAGGTACAGTCACTAAAAACAATTTTTTTCTAAAAACTAAAATAAAAAAATAACACCACAATGTGAAAGTACATGAAAATTTAGCCCAAATTAAAAAAAATGCTCTAAAAAATGAGCCAAAATGAGCAAGTTATGGGGCTCCAAAGTTGGACTAAAAATGAAAACTACTCAATGGAGGGGTATATATTTTTTTTTAAATGATGATGTCAACAACACACTAGATAAAATTTGATGGCAATCTGGCCATTGCCAAAAAATCCACCCACTGCCTACATGGCGTTTGTAAAATATGAATAGTCTCACGTGGTGGCTCCTGATTGGGTTCGTACAACACAGATTGATGTGGAGCTAATGTGGCTTGCCACGTGGCTAGATGACGTGTGTGACCATGTGGCAAAATTTGTGATTGACATGTGACTGACTGTACAAGTGATATGGGAAAGGTCAGGAAAATGTAAATATGACACGTGGCAACCCACTGTGTAAGATTTGATGAATAAAAAAACATCAAGTGGTGCAACAACCTCCACGTGGACGGTGCTGGGGTGGCTCATGAACTCGAGGGCGGTAAGCAGAGGAGACTCGGCTATGGAGGAGTGATGAAGTAGTTGGGAAGGAGTGGCAAAGCATGGGGAGCAGCGATATTGATGCAACAAAGACACATGGTGGTCGGGATGTTCGGGTTGTTGGAAAAAGAAACATCTCATCGGTGGGGTGCATGGAGGGAAGGACGGGCTGGAAGGAAGACTTGGTTGGGCCGAGCTAGGAGGAAACCACTACCAGTGGCGGAGTTATACGGTGGCCATCTTAACCTATGCCGACAAAATCTGCAACTCTTGTGAAGTATGCAGGTAGTATGGGGAATACGGGGGCGGGGTTTCAAAAAACTCCCCCAAAATAATAATTTTTTGATTTTTGATTTAAAAAAAACTTTTACAATGAGAAAACAAAATTTAAATATTAAAATAAAAATTGAAAATATTGTTTCACAAAAAATAGAAAAAAATATGTTTTTTTTTTCAAAATCCATATCGTACAACCCAAATTGGGAAAAAAATCTCCTCTAAGTCCCGAAATTGATTTTCTCCAAAATGGGCCAAATTTATACTCAAAATTTATTGAAATGGCCACTTGGATGCAATGGGGAGGACAGATCTAGTCTAGGACGCCTCTCTAAGATGCTACTCTTCAGATCTGCCTCTTGACCTCCTTCAAGGATGCAATAAAATCTCTCCAAAGGCTATGCAATGGCGCTCCAACCGCTCTGATACCATGTGAGATTATGATTGAAGTAACCAAGATCAAAGAGACCAATAGATAGCACAATAATAGGAGAGATGGAGAATAAGATGGTATACTCAATATATGCAAAAGAGATCAACTGGATCATTTCATACAATGTATGATGAGCCTTCTTACAAAGGCAAGGCTAAGAGACAAGAGAGCACACAATGATGACATGTGGCTCAATGAGATGCAAGGGTTGATAAGGGTAGGTAGGCGTAGGTAGGGTAAATAATAAAATATTTTGCAAGAAGTGGATCGCATACCAAAGGTGGAATGTAACAACAAGATCACACCAAAAAAGGTGGAAATTCTCCTACATACACACTCCCAATGCAACACATCTCCCTAAGTGTCTCATATGAAAACTACAATTTTATGCATGTACCTAGGTAAACTTAAGTAAAGTGTAATTATATCCAAGATGAATAAATAATTACACCAATAGTTTTCTTCATGTAACTATTCAAGAACTACATTGTGTTTAGACTAAGCACTTAAAATGATATTTTCTAAGAATAATTCAATATAGATGATTTTATCCCTTCTATTCATTTTTTTTTTAAATATAGATATTATTTATGGGTGGTTGCAAGAAGTTGAGTCCCACTTTTGGGCAAAAAGTGCGAGTGTTTTCCCTATTTTTTCAAATTTTCTGTCGATTTATGTCAAAATTTTAGCCACTTAGAGATTGAATCTCAAAAAAATATCAATAATAGAAAATGTAGTGCTCGAAGTCTAATTTTCAAATATGTAATTTATTTCAATACCCACATGGTATAAGTTTCTTTTTAGGCATTTTTAAAAACCACGTTTTCAAAATGCCTATTTCAGGACTATATGACACATGTGTATGACCACCATATTTTGACGTAAATAAATATTTTTTGCAAATCCTTCAGGGAAAAGAAACCTAAGACACCAAATATTAATGAGAATAGTTTTTCTTATTTTTTTATAGAATATATTTTTTTAATTAATTTTTAAATGACTATAAAGTACATTTTCAAAACATCTAGTGTAAGGCCACCATAATTTGATGAAAATATGAAATTAAAAAAAAAAAATTAATCTTCAAAATAATTGTATGTAGATTGATGTCATATAATTTATTTTCCAAAAAACCTAAAAACAGAAAAGTTATTAAAGTTAAACTGAACCTCACTATTTTACATTTAGGTACCACTTTTGATTAATAAATAATGCAAAAATACTAAAAATAATTAGATCACTATGAAATTTACATTTTTGAAATCAAGACAATGAGAACTCTAATGGGTTTTTGTTTCATCAAAAAATACATTCAGGAAGACCTCCAAAAAATTACGGCAAGGCAAAAATTTGGTATTCCAGTGCCTTAGCTAGTGTTTTGGAGGTCCAAGCATAGGTTTGGTCCCACCAAGCCTAACCCAAAGCCAAAACCGAGGCATAGGTTTGTTTCCCAGTCCATCTTTTATGAAACAGGTGCCCATTTAAAATTCAAAAAATGGGCACCCGTTTTGAAATTTGTAGCATTTTAAGAAACGTGTGCCCATTTCTAAAAATCATCCACCCATTTCTCTGCAGTGGTCCGAGCCTAAATAGGCACCTATTTTTCAAAACATGTGCCCATTTTATTTTTATGGGTCGGGGCCCCAAAGCTAAACGGGTGTCCTTTCTTAAAAAATGGGCGCTCGTTTCTAGCGGCAAAGTTTTTTGCTCCTGGACTTCTGCGGAATTAGGACCCAACTTCTTCCACCCACCCTTATCACATTAAGAAAAATATTACACATTGCAGTTTTAATAAGAAATAATAATAGCTCATTTAATTGACTACAAAAAGTAAAACAGAATGAATAATTAAAAATAATTATTTAAAGCATTCACAAAATAATATTTGTTTTCTTCATACATAAACTTCATTCTAAGATTACACTTATGCAAATTGAGTAGTATTATTCAACATTTTAAATATTTAGCCGTTAATATGAGGTGTAGAAGAATTTTCTTAGGCTAATTGGGTTTTTCAATTAGCACCTAGTGCATTAATTTATTATCCAATTCGCTAGCTCAACACTCTCAATTTCTAATCGTTTAATAAACTAACTACCTAGTTTCAATTTGATCAATTCTTTCCTTTACTCAACAAAGATATCTCTTTAGGAGCAATGAAGGATGCTTCAATTTCATGATTTAAATCATTTAATTAATGGTTTGTTTATTTTGTACCTAAAACTATTTTTAAGATCTAGGGATATCACTATTAAGTTTGCAAGGAGATTTATATTTACCTAGATAAAGTCTTAGAGATAGGTTTGTAAGGCCTGAATTTTTACTTTAACATTATACTAATGGTCTAGAAAGAGGATCAATTTCTATGAAAAAGAAATGTAATATTGAACATGGAAAGATAACATATCCTACTCAAGAGAGAGCAAGGGAAATCATTTATAATTCCCTCTCCCCTCTTTTATTTTATGATTCAAGAATGATTAGTCTCATAGACATGTGATGACTTCTAGTTTTATTTAGAAACTGGCAAAGTGAAGAGGTAAATGTGCGATTTAACTCCTATTTTCCCCTTTCTTTGGTTGTCATTTCTTAAGTCATTTCCCAAGTGGTTGGGCTAACACGAAGTTAAATTTGGTTATGTGGGAGGATTTTCTACTCATGTTTTATCGTCCCCTTGCCACATCTAATTAACACAAGCTCAAGCCAAAAAAAATGTAGATAATTTCTAATTTTGACTCAGCCTTTTCGGTTACATTAGGGATGTTTCCTATTTTATTTATAGATCAACATCAATGATGTGATGAAGAGAGGGTGTTTATTTAATTTTAAACTATGGCTTCACTAGATACCTTGCCATATCTGATAGTTTCAATTTTTCCATGTTGTCAAAGGAGTGTGAGTATTTCTTTTTTTTTTTTAATAATTAAATCATTGGAAGGCCTAGTACCCATTTTGATTAAAGCTAGTAAAAATTGTCTACATATGTTCAAAGCAAGCCATATCTTTGGAGCTTGAAGCCCTATGTCTTCAAATATAGCATTTAAATCTACTTTATATATTGAATAATTTTATCATTGTTTGTCATAGCTTTTAGAGAAAAAAATAGAAAGATCTACACTATCTAAATTACCATCCTGAGACATTTTCTATTACATGGAAAACTATCTAAAATGTATGACTTGGACCTAGAAACAAGCTACCTAACCTCAAACCACTTCCTACATCAATTCATCATCTGAGGAGATCACCCATTGTGCTCCATCAGTTTGACTTTTCTCTTCTAGACCTTCTTGTCGTATATATGTTGTTATCCATTTCGGGTGCACATTTTCATCCATATTCATCCAATTCTGTAAGAATTTGCTTCAATTGGGGGTTTGTGGACACAACAAGCTTCAAAATGTGAAATCTGAAGCCACGAGCTTCAAGACACAATTTTGAAGCTTATTGTGCTCCCAAAGCCTCATTTTGAAGCTTGTGCTTTCAAACCCCCATTTTTGAATCTTCGGAATGGGGGTTTGGAGACCCAAAAAGCTTCAGAATGCAAGTTCGAAAGCCACAAGCTTCAAAACGCAACTTTGAAGCTTATCATGCTCCCAAAACTTCATTTTGAAGCTTGTGCTTCTGAACGCCATTTTTGAAGCTTCAAAATAGAGGTTTGGAGACAAAACAAGCTTCAAAATGCGAATTTCGAAACCATGAGTTTGAAAATGCAATTTTGAAGCTTATCATGCTCTTAAAACCTCAGTTTGAAGCTTGGGCTTTCAAACTCCATTTTTGAAACTTCAAAATAGAAATTTAAAAGGCACAACAATCTTCAAAATGCGAATTTTGTAACCATGAACTTCAAAATGTGATTTTCAAGCTTATCGTGCTCCCAAAACATAATTTCACCCTTAACTTGAGCGACGTCGCACCTAACATTTAAGGACTTCCAAACTCATAAGAATTTTTAAAGGAAAAGAAGTGTTGTACGTAAGAGATAGATGCTCCATGCATTTTCCTTGACCAGGCCAGCCTCTTGTCCTTTCTTTACCCGACGTTGATAATTATGATTACGCTGAAAGCAAAAGTGTAAAGACAAGAATGTCGATTAGTTTGATTCTGCTTCAAAGCGAAAGTGAATTCAAAAAGAAACCAAATAGAATATTAATAGAATCTTCATACTTTGAAATCACAATCATTTATCGGTTATGGAAAAATGTGAAAGCACACATTAATCCCGTGGTGAGTGGTTGATTCTCTTTAAAAAAGTAAAGGTTTAGATTCTCTGCTGCAATGATATTTCTTCCCGTCTGTTTTTGTAAACTTCTTTTCGTTAGGGCCCTATCTATATTAGTGGGAATCCGATCTAGATTGTCTGATATTCAAAGCAGGTCTCGCATTCCCTAGCTTTCCCTGTGAGTGGGAATTTCCCTGTAGCTTCTTTGTAAAGGGAAACAAAAAGAATGGTTCCTCCTCCCCGTCAAACTCCCTAGGTGTCATCAGATTATCCATGGAATAAGGAAAAATAAATTATAGTTTTTAATATATAATATATTTTATATAAGTTTAAATCTTTGATTTATTATTTTTTTTTTTTATAGATTTGTATTTAAATTTATAATAGATGTTATATTTGTAATTTCTTTTGGCTTGTAAATAGATTTGTAAAGATTTTCATTTTTACTTTATTTTTTAAATATAAACATTTTGTTTTGTCTTATATTTCTATTCTTTAATTAAAAAATTTGCGTCATCAATTATTTTTGCAAGACTCATTCTTTTATATTATATTAAAAGAATTTATGAATTGGACATCAATTTTACAACATCAAAAAAGTTATTTTAGTTTGAAAATCTTTATTAAATTGCTTCCAACATTTTAATGTTCTTTTTCATTCATTCTTTTAATTCATTAATATCATAGGAAAAGTATATTGATTGCAATATGTTTTACTACTTTAAAATTATTATAAAACAAGTCTACCTAGTTGAAAGTTTGTTTCATATTATAGACATTGTGACAAAATATATTATTTGTTGTATAGAAAATTATTTAGTCCCTAATTCTAGTAGAGAAAATGTTGGATTCACATATTTTGTATTAATTTTTAGTTGAATTTGACAAAAAAGAAATTGAGTTTTCTAAAGTTGGTGTTATTTTATATTCTTTGTATTTTAAAATAAATTGATTTGAGTAACATTTGAATTGATAAGTTGTAATTCAGCCATTTCATCACATTTTACCCTTCCAATAGCCAAGTTTAGCAATCTTGATAGGAGGGAGTATAAGCTACTAAACTAAAGAATTTATATATCATTTATCGGCTGGGAATTCCCCACTTCTGCGACTTACACTATGGAGCACCACAAATGAATATTCAAATGGGATAGTGTGAAAATTTAGAAGGCAATAATTACCATCATCGGAGAGGAGGTAGTTAACCCTAAAGGCCCTCACAACCTTTATGATTCTTAGGTTGTTTCTATGTTCCTTTCTAATTCTTTTGATGTGATTCAATTTTTTTTGTCTATACTGCATCTATCTTCCAAGTATGTCAAGCAAGATTTCATTTTCGATGATGATTTAGTAAGGGCTGATATGTTTGATTGAAAGGGATGGGTAGGAGGGATTTTCCCTAGGAAGTATCTAAAAAAGAAACCCTAGTATGCTACTCTTTATAATGCTAGGAAAATAGGGCTAGAATCTAACAATTGGAAGAATTTTAGAACGAGTTAGGGCTCTTCTTGGAGATCATATCTCCTTCAGTGGCAACCCAATTCTTAGATTTGTTCTATATGCTCTTGATAAACTTATAAGGCAATGAGAGGGGGTGGGGGGTGAATCAGTGCAAATAAAAACTTAACAAATCTGATAACACCTTTCACCAACTTGAAAATCAATATGCATGCAAGAAATATAACCACATAAGAAAACATCCAACAAAGCATGCAAACCGTAACACAATGATTTTTCACGTGGAAACCCAAATGAGAAAAACCACAGTGGGAATTACTACCCACAAACATCAACTAACTGCAATATAGAGATCTGACCAGTTAAGGTCATACAATCACCCTGTTAGGGGCACACCTGATTAAGAGTGTTTTAGACAATTTAAGAGCTATACAATAAGGCTTGTTAGGAACCAGGCCTATTAGAAGATACCCACATTATTGGAATTTACAAACACAAGCTAATGTGTCACCCTATTAGAGGATTTCACCTTCGGCCCTATTAGGATCCTACTGCACCCTGTTAGGAGTGACCTTGCTAGAGGATTTTCTTGTTGCAACTATTAGGAAGACAATAAGTTTGACTTATTAGAAGTTAGCACCTTTGTGCTTGATTAGATCCACTTCTTCTTAGCTTCTATCACTGAATAAACATCAAAACCTAAATTCTTCTTCCACCACACGATCAAATTCTCTGTCTTGATACATGAAATCATACAATTTATATCACCTTATAAAGAACTTTGTTAGATCGGTGAAGAACCTTGGAACAATTCCCTAGATTCAATGAATCTAGACACCTCTTACATTTTCCCACTCATTACACTTTACTTATGTCAGAAAAACAAAACATAACATAAAGTCTACCAGTTACCAATCATACAAACTCTGCTTTACCGGTTCTCTGTTCTTCTTGTCGTGACTATTCTTTTGATCATAACTTGCTCAATACATTGAATCTGCTAATGCGGTTTGGAACATAGGTGAATGTTCATGTCTCCAACACTCCTATAAAACTGCAACGTCTAACTCTTCTCCAATCATTCGTACCTGTTGCTTGATGATCACTATGTTTCTATTTACCGATTGACAACAACTTAGCAGTTATGTTGTCTAACAAATTCCACTATCGGTTAGGCTATAACAGTTGGTCTAGATGACCTAGATGACTAACAAAACATGGTTTCCATCAATGACAACACAAATAAAGTCATCAATCAACCAATTACAACAATATCATTATCATCAAGTCAGCAATCTCCCCCTTTGGCATTGATGGCAACACTTAGGGAAAAAATTGTCTAAGTGTCACATTACAACAATCATGACTCTCATGACTCAACTCAAATACATAATACAAAACTCCCCCTTAGAAATTACATGTTATTACAAAATTTTGACTAACATATACTACTCCCCCTTTGACAGAAATTAAAAAAGTAAGCAAATACATTTGAAACAAATGAATACAATACATTAAAATTTGCATTACCAAATGAGAGTTCAAAAGTTTACAATTACATTTTGAGAAAAACATTAGCAAAATTAGTCTTCAACGTTTTCAAGTCATTCTCCCAAGTCTCCAAAAGAGTAAATGTTATCTCAATGTGTGCTGGTATGAAAGCTCTTCCATAGCATCAAGTGTACTCATTTCCAGTGTAGTCAAAATTGCCTCTATCTCTTTGTATCCTCTCTGCAAAATTTGTATGTTATGGACTAGATGAGTCTGTAACCCCTGCAATGATGTAGTCCTCTTAACCTGTTCAACCTCATACACCTTAAGATTATATCATATCATTATGATCGATCTACCAAAAATTATTGATGAATCATTTAGAGGATCAAATAATTGACTCAAAGCCTTTAGCTCCTGCTGCTCTTCTTTTCTCTTCTTATCAAGATCATCAAGAAACAATGAAAAGTTGCAAATTGTAGACATAATTTTACCTTTGGTTTTCAATTCTTCTTTGATCTACTCCAGATTTACAGTCATTCCTTCTCTATCTTTGTTAATAGTCATGATCAACATCTCAATTCTCTTCTTTTCATATACTTTCTCTAAATTGTGTAGAGTAGCCTCTCCAAGACTTTTCATTTTCTCCCCTGTTGATGTGACCTAGTAGTCCAGTTTTTCAATGGGAGTTGTGAGACTATGAGTGTCAGTGTCTGGTAACATACAAGAAAATATATCAACAATAGCCTATATGGCTTGTGCTTCTCTCCTTTGAGCTCTAATCATCTTCTTCTTGGCTTTGGATTGCATAATAGATTCAATCTCTATTAGTTCAGTAGGACTCAACATATCCATGTTTATCGGTCCTTGGATTGACATTGTATCATCATCTTCTTCATAATCAATGATCTTCTTTGAGGTAGATAACTGGGTAGTCACTTTATTCTCTTGATCTTTTTCTTTCTGCTTCTCTTTTTCCTTCTCAGGTGACTTTTCAGTTTTCTCAACATCTATCTGTTCACTTCCTTGAGTATCTTTCTGTAGTTCTTCATCTTTCTCTCATGGCTCAATGATTTGCACATCATCTACTAGTGCATTCTCTTGTATATCTATTTCCTCTTTATCTTTATCGATTGGAATATCTTTTGGTATCACTGGTTGGGTATGTGCACAAAGATGGTGGTCAGAAAAGTGGACGCCACCCAAAAAAACATGAAAAAACAAGCAGCGCGTACACGGTTATAAAATTTCAAATCACCCCATATGTGCTTAGGTCCATTGTTCCCAAGCCTAAAAAGAGGTAGCGTGTAGGAGGTGCTTTTAGGAAAGTGAGAGTGTACATGCTTCTTTTAAGAAAGCGAGAGTGTACGCACTCATAAGCCTTAAAGAATCGTGTACGTGGTACTTGTCAAAAAATGTTTAAAAAAAAATTTGGGTCTTATTTTCTTGTTACCACAGTGTTTTTTCCCCCATTTCCTCCATGAAACTGCGAACGAGGTACCTCATTTCTCCTCTAGACGCTATGGATCAAAGTTAGTTTTTCTTAATTTTTGTCTTTCTTTCTTGTTTATTCAATTTGTTTTATGTTTTGAATTTAATTTTGTTAATTTTTTGTTTCCAAAACCAGATTCTGATAATCCACAACAAGAACAACAAAATACACCTCTTGAAAACCCACAAGATACACCCCTAGTTCCTCCTTTTGACCGCACACCTAAAACAAAGGAGAAATTGATTAATCAGTTAGGGAAAAACACATCTAAAATAAATAGAATGGTTAATAAATTGAAAACATTTGAACTTGAGCATCATAAATCCCTCACTACTAGCCTAGAAAAATTAGCTAGTGGTGCCACAACCATTTTGACACAAATTACAAAATGGGGAAACTTTAGGGATAGGTTTCATCAATACTATGCTGATGGGTTATCATTCGAGGGAGTGAAAAACAAAAATATTTGTAAACAACAAATATGTGCCCTTTTTGTTGATCCTAAAACTGGTGAGTCATTACCTCTTAATGCAAAGAGGTTTCCCATATATTGGTGTAACAATGTGCTAATGAAGAATCTTTTTTGGCAAAGGTGGTGGATGGTCTTTGATGATCCACCTTGTAATAATTATGAGGTGCCATTGTATTTTTTGAGAAAAGTATACTGTGAGTTTGTCCTCAATGTGTGACCAAACTATTTTGACATGAGAGAGTTCCGTTATAGAGGGGGCAGCTCCTCCCAGGATAGACCTGGAGCCTGTAGGCAAGTAGCCTCAGAGAGTCATCGCCCCCTAGCACCCAAACCCAAGGTGCATCAGGCTGTCCCAGTAGAGCTGAAAGAGTTGATGGAGCTACAAACTCTTCAGGTGGCCACAACATTGGCTAGTGCCATCATCCAACATGGGACGTCGTTATCATACCCTATTATACTCGATGATGAGCCATTAGTTACTCTAGGTGGCGACAAAGAGCCCATTCAACAATGTGTGTCAGTTTCTTGGGGATATGCTCAGGGACGGATGATGTAGCCGCTACAGATGGATCCACATCTAATCCATGGATGATTTGCGGGAGTAGATATCAGGCCCGCACGACTCAAGATTTCATGTTGACAGAGGAGTTGATGGCCATGGTATTTTCCCATCAGTGACAAACACAGGTGTGTTGATTTGAATTCATAGCATTTTATTTATCAGTCACTTTAAATTTGTAATTACATAAATGAATTTTTATTTATACATCGATTTAAATTGAGACAAATAATATGCATTTGAGGATGCAACAACGGTATCCCATACTCCTCTCGTAGTTACTATAGTTGCAACTTCGATGCCTGAGGTATTAATTTTGTAACATGTTTAAATAGAATAGTACACTTTGAATTCAAAAAAATTACAAGATATACTAACTATCTTTAATTCTTGGTCCAATTTTCAGTTTATAGGTGTTTATTGGGGACGAAATGTCCGATTGATGACATCACACTCTCAGCGATCGATTTTGGCCTACAAGGCTATACGGTATAATATTTTGTACAACCCTTTTTAGGTATTGTTTTTATGGAATATGCAAGTCATTTCATTTTAGAGTTTTTAAATTATGTTTAATATATTATCTGTACTAATATCTCATGTTAATTTTGTTTTTTTAGGGTACCCCCTCCACGTCTAGGCCTCGTCCTAAGAAAAAGAATTCCTCGTCCTAAGAAAAAGAATTCCTCGAAGACGCTAAAATGTGGGAAGAAGGTAATTGAACACATTTTTAGTTGTACAATTGTTTGAAAATGTCGAAATCAATTCTTAGTTGGGGTTTGTAGATTGATTAGTGTTTTTTATCTATTTTACATGTACAATGGCCATTGAGCTATGTGGATTTGTTGAATGCCCCTGATTTGCTCATGGATCAAGAGAGGCTGGAGGTATGTATCTCTACTTTATTTTATTGATTTCATAATTATATGCACGTGTACATGTGAACTTGTGATAAATTTTAATCTTATTATTTTTTCATATAAGAAATATCCATAGCTTCTTCATCAATAGCGAGTCCTCCTTCATGTAGTGGAGAAGCATCTCAAAATCCGGTACACTTTTGTTTGATATATTACATTAATTGTTTTTAACCTACAATACTTATCATTATATTAATTGTATTTAATTTTTGATCATTTTTTGAATAGATAATAGCGACAATTTCTCCATCAATGGTGAGCCATTCTCATTCCATTAGAGAAGCATCTCAGGCACCGATATGTCATTGTTCTCTATATTATAGCTTTTAAGTGTTTTTGATATATTTATGTTAGTACATTGTATTAATTGTACATTTAATCTACAATAGACCCCTTCGTGGTTCGGCCATAACGTGGATCCTTTTAAGTTTGTCTTCAAGAAAACTCCTAAGAGTGACAAGGAGACAAGAGTGAAGACATTAGCTCCGAGATCAACTGATGAGGTAATCTACATTTCAATTGCAAAGGAATTATAGTTAAATGCATAGTTATGTTGTTAATTATGAACTATTTTCTACAAAATAATTATAACGGCTTTTGAATTGTGGTTTTGCAGCCATCTATAGAGCCACATAGTACATCGAAGAGGCTCGATTTTGATGATCCACCATAATTTTAGCATCATATAGTGTTAGTTGTGGTCATAGAATGACCAATACATGTAGATATATTCTATATTTTTATTATATATCGATTTGGACATGGCATATGCCACATTTTTGTAATACTTGTATTGACTTGGCAGACATGCCTTTTTTTGATATATATAAATGTTGATATTCAACCCAATAAATGTGTACTGATTTCATTATTGTGTATTCATTGTATTTCATGGCTATCCTTTTATAAAGCTAATTGATCATCTCCCTATGAAATCAACAATATGAATATAAACAACAAAAATCTATGATATAAAACATTGCAATCATGGAATATGATTTGATATAAATTTCTAAAATGTTGAATTAACCCTACAAAACTCCTTGTATTCAGTTTAATATTGTGTATTTGTTGTATTTGGTGGCTGCACTTTTATAAATTTAAATAAATATTTGCCTATGTAATCAACAATATGAATATAAACAACAAAAATCAACAATATGAATATAAACAAGAATATGTGTGGTGCAAGAGCACCCTCATGCTCGCAATGGTCAAATTTTGGTTCTTATGTGCACAAACCGACGTCACGAGTGCATCCTGGTGGGAAGTTTTATGCCAGACATGCTCCTCTCGTGCTTCCCAAAGTGTCAAAACATCAAGAGTCATACCCTACTGGCGCGATCTCTCAAGTGCCCTGAGTCCAAAAAATTGTTGAACTTTGACAGACTATTTCTTCCAATCCATGACACATATGATCAATTTGTTTGATCTTGTAGGGTCGCGTGAGGATCCTCTACAATTTCCTATCTCAATATTTTACTACTTGGAGCCATTTTAAATTGGTAGCATTTTTTTGCTTGCTACAAAAATCGTCAATTGCATGCAATGCAAAGTTTCAAGATAGGCTAGAATTGATTCGGTTCATTGTGTGCACAAATTGACATCACAAGCGTGTCCAGGTGGGTAGTTTTACGCTAGGCATGCTCCTCTCATGCATCCCTAAGTGTCGAAATGTCAAGAGTCATACCCTACTGACGCGATGTACAAGTTGCTTGACAACGTTTTTTACAATTTGTTTGATAATAATGATAATTTTTGCTCAAATTGTATCTAGACTCAATCTATGACTCCTATGACCTAATAATGACTCAAATAATTCTCCATGATTATATAAGAATCAATAATTCTCATGATTGACCTTATCACATCACATAAACTCAAAACATAGTCACAAAACATAGACACAAAAAATAGTCACAAAATATTGTCACATATTATTCAAAAATTTGCCTCTAAATGTGGTCAAATCAACTCTTGGCTATTTGAATATACAAAAAAATCTCTTACAAATCATCTCATGGGTTTTATACAAAATTTGGCATTACAATATGTGTGATTCTTCTCATCGCCATTTTAATATACAAATTTTGGCATCTAAATATGTACAAATCAGCTCATTGCCATTTTAATATACAAAATTATGCCCCTAAACATGTAAAAATCATCTCATGGGCATTTATATATACAAAGAACGAATATAAAACAATTCGTTGATGTTATATACAAAATTATCAATATCATTGTACTCTGAACCATAGAATCAATCAAGTGAGCCTTCAGGATCGACTCTAACCCATATTGTGTCAAGTATTGCCTCGTGGTAAGATTCACAAACTTTCCATAAAATCTTGTTATGAGGTCTACCATGATACTTCATCAAATGAATTTTTGTGGCACCAACAAGGTTAGAGAAATGAATAATATGTCTATGTGTTTCAAAGTCCTCGAATAACTAAACATAAAAATTCTTGATAGGGTATCTCCTAAGCCATGTTCCTGTCACAACAATAGTCCCTATTGGGTACTCAATACCCTCTCTGTCAATGACTGTGGTTGTCAATTTTCTTTTAGGGTCAACACAATGACACAAATAGTAATATGTTCCTTCTTCATTGTTCTCTTCTGTAACAACTGCATACACATGACCTGCATTTTATAAAGTGATAATTAATACCAAAAATAAAGTGTGATGTACAATAAAATGAACCAAAAAGAATACTTGCAAAAAAATTAACTCAAAAAATTACCTCAATCCACTAGGTTGGATACATGGTCAAAATCCACTGATGTCTCCATCTGGCTCAATTGTAGTGCTTTGATAATTTGATATGTATCAATGGGAACCAATGGTCTACAATACCATTTTTCAACCCACTCTTGTGACTCACATTCTTCCCACAAAAAATGCATGCATGAAGAGCAAAAACATACCTTCTATCTCATATAAATTACTAGTGAACTTTCATTTAAACTCATAAATGAGTGCATGTCACTCGATCCTGCAACTATACAACAATCTAGATAGTTTTCAATTTTAGATTCAATGATCAACGAAAAATATCTATGAACCATTGACGTACCTAGATTACCTGGACCCATTGTAGACTTACATCATCGCATAATTGTTTCTGCATATATCAACTCAGCACCACCTTCGTACTTCAATTCTTCTCTAGCTAGGGCTCTTTTTACACATGCTTTTGCACCATCGTGCTCTCCCTTACCATGTCCAACCTCAGTGAAATTCCAAAAATGTTTTACATTGCTTGTCATATGTATCCTTGTCAACCAATAAAACATATTTTCAATCTTGAATTGTGCGGTGCAATTATCTGACCATATTAAGTGTTAGTTGTATTGTATGTTTCCTTCCTTTAAATTATCGTAGAAAACTTTAAATCATCCTTTTACAAACTCTGATGAATGAGTATGATCATCACTTATGTAGAAGTGATACTCTCTTACAACCTTTCTATCCTCCTCTGTTCTATCATCTGCATGCATGAATTTTATGTGTACAAAAATAGAAACTTGTGTAGAATGATAATTCATAGATTGCACTTCATTTTGAGGTTGTAGTGTATAATTTTCAGAGAAATCAATGATAGATACAATGGTGCCAAGAGGAAATGTGTCCTTACATAACTTGAATTGCTCATCTAACCAAAAAGCTCTATTTGTATGCATTATGTACTCATAAATTAGTTTCTCTTGAAACATTTTCATAAATTCAGCTACACATATATCATTTTTCACTATCTCACGTCTCTTAAAAACTTTTCCATCTTTAACTCCATATGTGATTGTCTTGTATTTTCCAAAAGAAACTAGTTTCCTACCAATTTCATGTGTGCTCTCCAAATGTACACATCTTGGTAAATGTTTCAAACCACCACATATAGAACAAAAACCTTCCAATTACAAGGCATCTTATAATAAATACAACCATCATGTCTATTACATAGCACACTTGAAATAAATTCTCTTACCAACTTAGACAGTGCTTGTATATTGCATTCCTACAAAACATCGTTAGTGTGCAAAGTAGAACAAATACGATAAAAAATATCACAGTGCATGGAAAATTCAATATGCGTCCTACAACAACACGTGGTGCATACATGATTAATCTTAATATAAAAAGGTTTTGCCATTTCAAAAAATATTTGATAAATTCTTATTTGAGGAAACTTTTGAAGGAATATTACATAAAATTTTGTTTGAGTCATATCCAAATATTGTTTGGCATGTGGCTCACAGTTTGTAGACCCGATTCGCCTTCTAACAACATCTCTTTGGCTGGGCGAAACTCTTGTGTTGTTATGCCAAAAATTCTCTATTAATGTTCTTAGTGCATCAATAACAACCTTGTCTTTGCGTGGTAGTCTACCCGAGAATGCCCAAAGAGAATTATTGTTACGTTACTCTATTTTTTCTCGCCTCTATAATGCTTTACTTAATTTTGTTCTACTAACATTTAATGACTTACTTGTTTTGCTTATCAAACGATCTTTTTCTATTTTCTTGCTCATTATGGTTGATGTAATGACACGTCAAGTAGAATTAAAATCTTTAGTATGTGATTTTGAACCAATATCTTGATATGCATCAAATAGATTTCTCACAATAGTTCTTTCACTGTAACTTTTAGATGATCTTAGGCATAGAATTTTCATTGTCTCTCTAAAATTCAATTTTTTAATCATTTGAACAATTAATTGACATCTTGCGGTTTGATTTAAGTTTTCAAAATTGTTTTGCCATATTATTTTAACCATTCTCCTACTTGAGTTCATTCATTCATTTTATTGGGCATTGGATTCAATATATTCTCATCAATGTGAATTAGATACTTTGGTTTCCTACGAATGATTCTAGGAGTGTTAACATCGGTGCATTGTGTTCATTCAATTCATCAAATAGAGAAGGTGTATGTTCATTATTTAATTGATTATTCAATGTGGTATCTTCTTCAATTGAATTAGGTTCATATGGTAAATCAAATGTCTCTTCTTCAATTGCATTAGGTGCATTATGTTCGTTTGGTAAATCAAATTGAGATGTTGAGGATGACATACCTTCTTCTCCCATTCTTCTTATGTCACATAATTTCTTCATATGTTGCCTTTTTCTTTCCTTTTTAGCTTCTCGTTGTTCCATCATTGATCGCTTGTTCTTTCCCATGGTTTATATCGGTTGTCCTAAATAGAATCATATTACATATATATAAACAAAAGTTCATAAACAAACAAATAACCATAAATATGCATCTTGTCATTATTTTTTAAAATCAAAACTATTAAACAATTACAATAATATTGATAAAACTAATAAGAACAACAATTCAATCATTTGAAATCATGCAAAAACAAAAAATTCACTTACTTCAATGTATAAAATAGTGATAGAAGTGCAAACACAGTTGCAGTGGGGCCTTCAATGACCTCAAAAATTTCTTTTGAGGTTGTTGAGGTTCTTAGGCAAATAAAACTATGTCTAAGTACCCCGTACGCGCTATATTAATAACCACATGCGCGATGTTAGTCCCTAAAATGTTGGCAAGCCCAAATGTATTTTTTTCACCCTGTACTAATAATTAGCGTATACGCACTCCTACGCCTTAAAAATGTAATGGTATGGCAAAGAACTAATAGGCTCAGTACCCTGTACGCACTTACAAGTAATAAGTAATGTGTACGCACTCCTACACCTTAAAAATGTTATGGCAGGTCAACAAACTAATAGGCTCAGTACCCCATACGCGCTATTTTTAGTAAAGAAAATGTGAAGGAAAAGGGAGGGAGGGAGAGAGGGAGAGAGAGAGAGAGAGAGAGAGAGAGAGAGAGAGAGAGAGAGAGAGAGAGAGAGAGAGAAAGGGAGAGAGGGAGGGAGGGAGAGAGAGGGAGAGAGAGAGAGAGAGAAAGGGGGGATAGAAGGGGGAGGGAGAGAGAAGGAGGGGGGAGAGAGGGAGAGAAGAAGCACTATGGAGGAAGGGATAAGGGGAGAGAGGGAGAGAGAGAGAGAGGGAGAGGAAGAGAGAGAGAGAGAGAGAGAGAGAGAGAGAGAGAGAGAGAGAGAGAGAGAAGGGGAGAGAATCAAGTCTCGATTTTTCACTTAACTCTCTCTCGCCCCCATTTTTTATCTCTGAAGTTTGTCCCTCTCATCCTCTATCTCTTTATCTCACTCTCCCCTTCTCTCTAGTGTATCTTTCTCTAATTCTCTCCCTCTCTCCTCCCCCTCCCTCTCTCCCTTTCTCATTACCTCTCTTTCTCACTCTCTTCCTCTCTCCCTCTCTTCGCACCTCTCTCTCTCTAGACTCTTGTACTCTCCTTCCATCCCTTCCTCCCTCTCACTTAGACTCTCTCTATCTCTCACCCTCTCTTTCTCTCTCTCTCACCTTCCCTCCCTCCACATCTTAGGTCTCTCTTTCTCTCCCAATCCCTCTCTTAAGTATCTCTCTCTCTCTCTCCCTCTCTTAGGTATCTCTCTCTCTCTCTCTCTCTCTCTCTCTCTCTCTCTCTCTCTCTCTCTATGTGTGTGTGTGTGTGTGTGTGTCTCTCTCTCTCTCTCTATCTCTATCTCTCCCTCTTTTTCCCCCCCTCTCTCTCCATCTCTCTCTCCCCCTCCATTTTCTTTTCTCTATCTCTGTCTCCCTATCTCTCTCTCTCTCATTTATCTCTTGTCTCTCCCTCTCAGTCTCTATCTATCTATCTTACTCTCCTCCTCTCTTAGGTGTATCTCTCTCCCATTATCTCCCTCTCCTCCCCCTCTCTCCCTCTCTAGGGTCATATGGTATTCTTATGGGTCATATGGTATCCTAGGGATCCATGCATGTGTCCCAAGGGGTCATAGGATACCATATGACTCCTTAGGACACCATATGACCCATAACGACACATAAAAGGTCATATGGAGTCCTCATTGGTCATAGGACACCATATGACCCCTTAGCACACCATACAACCCATAATGATACCAAATGGTGTCCTAAGGGGTCATAGAACACTATATGACCTCTTAGGACACCATACGACCCATAACAACACCATATAGAGTCCTAAGGGGTCAAATTGTGTCCTAAGGAGTCGTAGGAGACCATATGACCCCTTAGGACACCATATGACTCCTTAGGATACCATATGACCCCTAACGACACCATATGGTGTCCTAAGGGGTCATAAGGTTTCCTAAGGGTCATAGGACACCATAAGATACATAATGATACCATATGGAGTCCTAAGGGGTCATAGGACACCATATGACCCTTAGAACACAATATGACCCCTAACAACATCTAAGGGGTCATAGGACACTATATGATCCCTTAGCACACCATAAGACCTATAACGACACCAAATAGTGTCCTAGGGGGTCATAGAACACCATATGACCCTTTAGGACACCATATGGTGTTGTTATGGGTTGTATGGTGTCCTGAGGGGTCATATGGAATCATATGACCCCTTGGGACACCATATGGTGTCGTTATGGGTCATATTGTGTCTTAAGGGGTGATATGGTGTCCTAAGGGGTTATAGGACACTATATGACCTCTTAGGAAACAATAGGATCTCTAATGACACCTAAGGGTTCATATGGTGTCCTAAGGGGTCATAGAACACCATACGACCCATAATGACACCATATGACCCATAACGACACCATATGGAGTGCTAAGGGGTCATATGATGTCCTAAGGGATCATAGAACACCATATGACCCCTTAGGACACCATATGACCCATAATGACACCTATGGGGTCATATGACATCCTAAGGGGTCATAAGATACCATATGACCCCTTAGTACACTATATGACCCATAAAGATTATCCAACCAATACATCCACATGATCCAAAGAAACCAATATGTTCATCTTCTTCAAATGTTCTACTTTATATCCTATCTTCTCTATAAAAATAAATAAAACCAACCACCTTGTCAATCTTCTTATCACCTCATCTATATGCAAACAAAAAGAAGATATATTGGAGGAGCTTCCCCATAACTATTTATAAATTATGTCATACAATTTTCCTGATTAATAAATGATAACCAATAAAATGATATATTATTTAAAGTTATGAATAAAACATCATACAATAGAACATCAATAGTTTAGTTTTTATATAGATAAGTTAGACCATTGTTAGCATAAGAGAGACTCTAGGAGAACAAACCATGAGGCTTCGCTAAAAACAAGTGTAAGAGCTTGACCTAACCCTAAGAGTACTGTCTTTCTAAAACATATGATCAATGCTCTTAAATTTGCAAGGATATAGGACTGATCTCGATTGTGACTATAGGAATTACACACTTGGTTTATTTCATGGGTATGTACCCTTCCAGACCTTTTGACAAGTGATTATCATCATAAACTACCACTGCCATGCATACAACAAACTTCAATTTCTTTAAATGATAGGCATTGTGTAATAGAATGGGAACTCTCGCATACCCACCACTATCATTCCTTGTGAAATCATCTTTGTTACTCTCCCTCTTTCTCTTCCTACTGGTTGTTTCCTTCTGAAAAACATATTGCAAGTAGTCTAACTCATCATTTTGCTTTGTTGGCACTATTTTCCACATCTGCTATGCTCATTAAAAACACATTCGAGAAGAATATTGTTGTAGGTTTCCTTGTTTGTCATGGTAATGCACTCGTGGTTCAATTTTAGACTCTTATTCCTCCTATTCAATATAAACACACAAATCCATCGGTCAATTTTCTTAGGAGAGCATACATGATAAAAATTAAAGAGGAAGTTGCAGACAAGAAATAAATTCACTTACTTCTATAGAAGTGCAGACACAGTTGAAGTGGGGTATGGAGGGAGGGAGGGAAAGAAGAAGAGAGAGAGAGATGGGGTATGGAGGAAGGGAGAAGGGGAGAGAGGGAGAGGGAGGGAGAGAGAGAGAGAGAGGGAGAGGGAGGGAGAGGGGGAGATAGGGAGAGGGAGGGAGAGAGAGAGAGAGAGAGAAAGAGAGAGTGAGAGGGAGAGAAAGAGAGGCACCTTGTATGCGCTTGAGAGGGGGAGTGACGGAGAAAATACACTTACATACACACATATGTGTATATATATACTTAATATATTATATATTATTATATACATATATATATAAATATTATATATTATATATTAAAATTATATATTATATGTATATACACATATTATAAATACAATATCATATTATACACACTCCCAAAATTTAAACAAATGTAGCATGTACACGTTGTTTATAGTTAAGATAGAGCGTACGCGCTTCTTACACCATAAGTATCCTGTACGCATTTTTTATACCATAGGTACCCCCGTATGCGCTTTTGACTGTTTAGGCTTGGAAATAGGCCTGGATGATAAAGCTATTGTTTGGAAGTTTGATTTCCCTCCATTTCCCTCATTTTTGACGTGTTTTATTTTATCAACTTGGTTTCTTAACTTTGTCATCATCAGGTTTACATTTCATCAAGTGGGTATTTCTAAAATTGCCACCATATTTTCACCCATCTACTGAGCTTTCTAACCATATAATTTTTTTAAAATTTGAACAACAATAACATATAATTATTGAATTTCTTTTACCAATGTCTCCATAGTTCTCACAGACATAGGTGCACCATTTTTTTAATAACTTTTGATATACTTATCCAAATTTTAAAAAAAATATATATTATTGTAGTGCACTTGATTCTTTACAATTTAAAAATAAATAAATTGTATTTTCGATTTTTTTAGTGCAACTTATGCTTCATGCATGAATAGGTACCTAATTTTCAGGATGTGCTGGATTGGAAAAATCATTAAAAAAAATAATACTCAACAAATAATTACAAAAAAATACACATGTTCTAGTGATCTCTCTTAAATATCTTCCTACCAAAGGATTTGTCAAAATAATAAATCTAACTATGACTTTTTTGATGGGCACATCAGACACTATGTTATGTTTTTCAGAAAAAATCAGGGTTTGTTTTTCATGCGCGAAGGATTTGACCCCCTTAATCTTATCCAATTTTGAAAAAGTTTAGTAGTTTGGAAACTAGATTTAGAGTACTACAATATTTTTTGTTTGATTATCTTCATATCTTGAGTGGATGACTTAAAAATTTTGTCTCTAAGTTTAGGTTCACTTGATTTCTGAAAAAAAGTGTCCACTTATACCCCCCTTTTTTACCACCATCTTTGTGTACTTACATGGTTTTCTACTATAGCAATGAGAACTGATGTGGCAGTAGGAATGGATGTGGTGCCACCTTCTAGTTCTTTCTCTATTTTAGTAAATATCTCATCAATTTCAAATACATCCAATAGTTCACCTTCAATTACCGATGCCTTAGGAATATCTTCTTCCTCATAAGATTCTAACTGTTCCGGTTCCTCTTTCTCAAGTCCTAATTTTTTTTTCAAAATCTCCTCAGTCTCAGCTTGCACCGTCTGGGACTCACCAATAAGAAATCTAGATAGCCTCTTTTTGGTTCTAAATAATGGTTTTGATTTCAAAATAATTTCCTGTACTTCCTCTTGTGAGGTCTCTGGCTATAAATGCATAAGTACATATTCTATTATTTCTTTATCCTGCCTAATAGCAGTCTGCCATCTTGCTTCTAATTTTCTATACAAATAATCAGGTATTTTACCTTATAACTCAATCAAAATGATTATAGTGCCTATGCACACCAACCAATATACCATACTTCCTTATATTACTCAATAATTTCTCAAGTATAGTAAGTTTAGTTACCTATGGTTTTACTGATTTGACAGTGGACAAACCAACCACTTTAGAATTTTTGCCACTGGCCCTACATTTCTTCTTTCCTCCTAGCTATGTTTCCTCTGCCTCTTCCTCTGCTACAACTCTATGTGTTTTTTCTTTCTTTCTTTTTCCTGTAGTTTTAGGTGCTTTAGGTGCTTGAGCCTCATCTTATTTTTCTTTTCTTCTGATTTGTATCTTTGGAGGAGGAGGGGGTTTCTCCTTCTTCACATCTATACTTCTAGTTTGTCTATCGGTGGGTGCACTATAGGTTCTTGCTTTTCTTTCTTCAATTCTGCTTCTAGCTTCATGAATCATCTCCTTTGTGAAACCTTGTCCAATAGAAAATTCCTCAACTTCTTTCCTAACCTTCTTGGCTATTATTGGTTTGGCCAATTCAGCATGTACCTATATAGATTTTTCTTTAAATTTCCCAAACCTAGATACATTAGGACCTACCGGTTTGGATAGGAGGTGATCAACATAAATTATCAAGATATTTGCCTCTACCTCATACCTCATAGGCATGACCCATGAAGTTCTTGGGTCTACAGCCTCCATCTAACAAGTATCTGTATCAACCATAAAACATATGGAGTCTTCATACCCTTTTAGAACATGCTCGGGTATCATTTCTCTGTCATGCATTCTCTTTTGGAAATCCTTGAAGTATCACGAGATAGTCTTTATGAATTCATTTCCAAGCATCTTGATGTTGTCCTTAATTTGCAATATTACCCGTATATCCACAGCCAATTGGATATCACCTATACCGGGAATGAAATTTTGAAAATAGAAAAGTAATCCAATAATCAACTGACCAAATTTGAACTTCTACCATTTGTCCTTCTTGATTGATTCAAAATTCAACATCAATTGTTCTCTCAAAGCCTCTGCTAGGTCATAATCAACATTTCCCTTCAACATTCAGTAAGCTATGTGGATAGCAACTCCGAGAATGCTATTCATTCTGCTCAAATGATAAACCCTATAACTGATGACAATATATGCAAACTTCACTACTGGATCATCTATATAATTTGTCGTCATAGCATGACCATCCCACTTCAATTTTGTCAATCGGATAACCTCATCCTTCGGGATTGATCTCAAAACAGGAACTTCATTAGTGGCCCATTATCCGGTGACATCATGGATAGATTCCTTTGTGATCTTGTGTGGTCTATCCAACCACATAAACTAATCGTGAATCCCTCTCAAAACATATCTAACATTCTCTTCTTCAAAATAATCTATTAAGTTTAAAGCAAGATAAAAACCTTTATCGGTTACCCTTCTAAATTCATCCTTCATCACACCTTGTTTATCACACAGTAATAAGTATTGATCAAAGATAGAAAATGTGCCCAAATCCTCCAGTTTGCAATGGATTCAAGAATGAATGTCTTCAACATGCAAAACACAATAGGGTACGCTGGATAGGGCTCCAACTGGATCTATCGCCGTTGATTTATGAGGATGTCTCTTGAATTCTGGTCTAGGTTTTTCAGTAATATCAACAATATGTGGTGTATCCATTGTGAAAAATCAAACATAGACTCAGATTGATAGAGAAATACCTTTAGAATTCTTTGCAACTAGGATTTCCAATTTGAATGCTCTTCCACTGATTCACTTTTCCACAGATCTTCACAATCTGCTATCAACTTCACCAAAGTAGCAACCAAATGCTCTTCTATACTTTTTTTGCTCTCCAAATGTGCTCTCGAAAAAGCTAGGTGAGAAATGAGACTTGTAAAACACCTTTTATTTTCCTTTTACACACTACATTTAATGCAAAACTGGTTGAACATACCCTCATCACCATTCAACCCTAAAACTTGCTACCAATTCATATATATAATCCAATTTACCAATTTGAGATGTAACTGATTCAAAATCTCTTCATCACATCATATTGTATCAAAACATGCAGATTTAACTTACTGCACACTATTTAGGGAGTTCGGAAATGGATGTGATAACATGCTCCCCCTAAGCTCTATACATAGCTTATTTTACTAGTGAGGGATTATCCACACCAAGTGAAGAATTGGAGTTATCCTATGGTTTCTCCTCACTTTTCTTTCTCCATATCTTATTCATCTCATTTATGGTTTCTCCCACATCTATCTTCTTCTTTCCTTTCCGATCAACAGACTGATTAATCGGTTGGTTCATTCTAGCTCTACAAAACCTTGCAATATTTCCTACTTTGTGACAATGGAAACATGTCATACCAGAATCTCTCTAGGGTCCAACATTACCTCTATGAGTTCTTCTCTAGAAATTCATAGCCACATGTCTATAGTTGTGAAAGATTGAACATGTCACATTCCATCTATTCTCCATTTCATATGCACTATAATGGTTTACATAAGGTCTCTGCCAAGTAGGGTTCCTCTGATCATTGCAAGATCTCTTCCATTCACCATTAGACCTCTAACCCATATAAGATCTTTGATTGTTCACTCTTGACCTGCACTCAATGGCTCTATGCCAATACTTATTGAAATTGAAGCAATATCCATCAAAAGTACTAGGCTTATATCCTTCATATGCATTAGGTATATATCCATCAAAGTATTGGATGTACTTCTATAAACATTTACAGTATTACCTACCTTATGACAGTTAAAACATACTGGTTTGTAGGTTCTCTTACTGATTTTTGTCTTGGTCTTTGGTGCAGATTTTACTTCATGCATGGTGTCCTTGGTACTGGATGGCTCTCCTTGTTCAAAGGTTGTGTATCCCAAGCCATGTGTGTCTTTGTTCTACCTTTGTGTCTGACTATTATCATCAAGCATAGCAGTGCTCTTGTTGAATTTAGCTAATAACTCATTAGCATCAACCAACTCCTTGGTAAGTGTTATCTCCTAGAGATACACCCTATGCAAAGTTTGACAAACTAAGATTTCTAAAGAAACATGGGATCAATTCAAGGCTGTGGGTCACCTATGACTGAATTGAACCTCCGGATAAGGCTAGCTCCTAGCTGGTCATCACTTTAAAAATAAAAAAATTTCAAGAAAAGGGAAAGAATATAACTTAAAAATGTAAATCCTACTTCTGCAAACTAAAGAGAAATACTAAGTGATTCACAAAAACTGCTAACTTTATGATACTTAGAAAGCTAAAACACTCTGAAAGTATAATGACAATAATAAGATATAACGTATTCAAGACATGCACATGCATAAATATTTTGCCAGAAGGTCTAAATGAGCTTATTCAATAACTTAGACACAACTTGAAACTTGCACATGACACTTTTTGCAGAACAGGTACGAAATATAGTGAGACAAAATCATAAGGAAGGGAAATACTCTTCACTGATAACTTGATCAATCACAAAAATATACTACTCTACAAGAATAAGAAGAGATAAAACTGTCATAAGCCTCCAAGGTAGATTTTATTAATATCAAATTAAATGAGTTACAAAATATGGAAAGAAGAGAGGATAAAGGAGTGTTAGAAGTCACTAAGGCTTTAATTTGCATAATTAGGAACTCCTCAAGAATGAGTTGCAAATATGAATATATCCTCCAATCTCTCCCCTCGAAAGATCCATGAGAATAGGGACCCCGCACAAACTAGAGTCAGATGTAACAAGAATCCTTAAATCCAACAAATGAATCTCATCCAAATGAACACTAAGTGAATGAAAAAAGTCAGTTTTGACCAAGTCCAACTCAATGAGTCACTAATTTCACCTTAAAAGGCACAAAACTGGTCAAAAATTGACTACTAGATTCTCTCCAACAACAATGACTCACCCCTATAGAGTCTCCAAATGTCTGCAAACAAAACTAACCAACCCTATATCTTTGGTGCATATGCCCTATCTTTTTGCCACAATGAACAAGTCAAAATGACTAAGCATAGAATACATTGCATAGGTTTTCATTTCGCATTTAAAAGAGAACAAAAAATGATTCAAAGTTTAAAAACACACATTAAATCATTTACAAATAGTGGTCACCCCAAAAACCATTCACCAAAAATCCTAAGTCTTAACACTTCGACACATCTAAGGTGGCCATGCCTCATGTATTAGTTGTATTTTTTCAATTTGGTAAATGATGCCAAAAACAATACGAAAAGCTATCAATAATTTAGGGAAAAGAAACCCTAAAGTCATGAAGGCATTTCATTTTTGCATCTTTTATGGTTGAAGTCAAAGTGGACACTATGAAACCCTAGCCGCCTTGCTACAATTTTCTCTGCTACGAGTCGCCACCAGGAAAGCTTCTAGGTGGAGATCTACTAGGAGGTTTTGCGAAACGAGCATAACTGGTGAGTTTGCTACTTCAGACACCATTATATGGTGATAGCCCTTGGATACAACATGACTGATATAGTTGATGTTATTTGATGTTTTTTTAAAGCTCACCATCATTACTCATTGTGTGTCACTGAGTGATAGATATCCAAATTTATCCTTCTTTATGGCTACTACTGGACTGTCCACACTTTGCAATTGTTGATGCATTTTTTTTAACAACGTAACCTTTCATACTTGATCTACAATAGTGATTTCCTATTGATGAATAAAGAGGGCTCCACGTATCTAAATAGTTATGATGAATGATCTTATGCTCTGATTTTTTTTAGATACAGGGTTTTATGGAAGGGACCACATCTCTGTGCTAAATGACCATTCCTGTAGCTTCCTGGGTATCACTGCAAGGGTTTCTGAAAATTCTCTTATATACTCTCTAACTATCATTTCGGGAAGAAATCAATAATTTATCAAACCCTAACCTGAGGGACTTTACTATTTTCACTCCCATTTGCAGGCTATCTTTACTAGTAAAACCCTCTCTCCATCACTCTATTGGGTCATTAGCACTCCTTTCCATAATCATCACATGTGATCCCTGCACTTTCCTTGTGACTGCAACTACAATAACACTGCAAACACACTGCTCTAGCATTATAAAGACTATTGTATATGGCTATAAGGCTCTTTAATGATGCTTTTTTTGTTCCTTCAATGAATCTTTTTTGCAGGAAATTCTTTTGATATACATGACCATGGTTGACTTTTTCACTTCTAGTTTTGCAGTACTTCTTTTTACACAACCCATAAGGGGGTTTCTGATGTAAATAGACAATAAGGGTCTAAAAACCCTTAGTTTTCTCCATACCCATAAAATGGCCACCAATCATGAAATTTTGGGAATTTCTTGTTTGTTGGTGTCGTTTGAGGTTTCCATCTGGTAGCTAGGGTTTTAACACACCTCCCCCATGACCCTCTTTGTTTCCTTATATCCTTGTTGTTGAATGACAGGTTCAGAATTGAACCTCCTATATTTTGGCATTATGCTTCCAATATCTCAGAATGCTTCATGAGAGTTCTTCTTGATTAATGTGAGATTAATTATTTCTTGGTTGTCTTCATGTCTCCCTCCTTCATTGTAGACTTTTCTCTACCCATGAGACTGCTTTCCACTATATTCCTTTAGGATGGTATAGATCTTTGTTGTGAGACATGGATTGTTACACAGTATTACTCATACATTCAATCTTAGTAGAAACTCTGATCTCTTGTGCTTTGATGGTTGTAGCTACTTGTGTTGACTTCTTTGTTATCTTCGTATATTAACTATTACTATCAGTCTCCTAAATGTGTATGCAATGTTGTTCTTTTCCTCACCTTAGATTGCACCTTGTCAATGTATTATTTGGCTGCTATGCATACATTTTACCACTGCATTCATTGTTGTTGTAGTCTTGGAGACTATTATGAAAATCTAAGATTAAACCCACGATTGCATAAAGACTAATGATTGAATGAGGCCATGATCTTAATAGTGACTTTATTATACATTCTGTGTCTAAAATTACTTTCTTGTTGATGGTCTATTGCTTGTACTTTTGATATCTTTTGATGTCCATTAATGGATTAACCCTTGATTTCTTTCATATTACTATCATAATATTCACTATAACCATTTGTGGTTGTAGTTTACTCAACAATCGCTATTCTGTTGTGTCTCCTAGCATAGTCCTCTGAGTCTAAACCTAAAAAAAGCTTCTCTTGGGATAGATCTGGTTATTGGTGTCATGCCCAAATGTATCATTGTGTATACCACTCACTAGTTCTCCATGAAAGGCATGAATACTCTAAGACCATTTAAGTCAAGAGTTTCTACCAAATGAATCCTTTGATAACAAATGCAAAGATCAATAGCAAATTTTTTTACTTTCAAATATGATTATTCCTTTGGCAGAGCTCTGGACTTAAATAGTCTTAGGGGAAAATTAAGTCACTGTACCTTTCATTTGAATACTGGGCTCAGCCCTTGTGGGAGCCACATTTTACACCACATGTTGAAACTAAAAAATGATTAGACCTACTACTGCACATTGAATAAACCAATTAGAAAAATAAATGCACATAGGGGCTAGCTTATGCATGTATGGGTAAATGTTCAAGTTTAGTGTGTAACCTTTCATTGCTTAGAACCTTGTTCTAACTCATTATTCACACTCTATGCAGGAAACATGAAACCTAAGGACCAAGGGAAGCTAGGAGAAGCGAGATAACACCATCAAGAGTAGATTAGACCAATAGTACCAGTCATTAAGGCAATGAATAGTTACCCCTTTTACATGCTCTTCTTTTAAGTGTTTACTAATTCATGTATAGATGATCCTTATATGAATCTATTTGAGCAAAGTCAGTCTCACAACTTGTTGTGGGAGACATGTATTTTATCATCTTCAAATAAGACTACATCTCTTCAAAAGACTTATTCAATCTTTTTATGCTTCATATATATCAATGAAATGATTTCATTTTGCAATCCTTTATTGGTGTACTTGAATGCAACATAGAGAGGTTATATAATGTACCATTCATTTGAAAAACTTGGTAGCTCTACCTGATTAAGCCTGTAGTTGAAAATCTGGTAACATTTTTGGCGATTTTTGTTGTATGTTTGCCTGCTAAACATCAAAATGAGTAGCCTAGACAAGTCTTGCACATAGAGTCACTTAGAAATCATGACTAAAACACAAAATAGTGTAGACAATAACCCTTGCTAGCTTGTTTAAGTACAGGATTAGGATCTATGATAGTGAAGTATGAGACTGTACTATGATGGGTTGTAGAATTGCACTTGATAGGCTAATGAGAGTTATCTCTTGCACTGTTTTGACTCAAAACAACTCCTTTAATTTGTTGCCATGTGTGCAGAATACGTTGACATGGAGATATTGTGTTTTCATTAATGTCAACATGCTCAAGAGAGAATCGGTAATATGCTCAAGAGAGAACCGGTAATATGTTGAAAGAGAACCGGTAATATGCTCAAGAGTGAACTAGTAATATGATGAAGAGTGAATAGGTTTATTGAAGTTAAGCAACTGGCAAAATGAACCGGTATATGTGCTAAAGGTGAAGCGGTTTAATATGGTATGACTATCGGTTGGTAGTCTCAACTTTAGGGTTTCCGGTTGAAGTGTTTCAAGCCTGTGTGATTCAACCGATGGCATTGTGTGATGAGTTAGCAGTGTAATGGAGATTAGATCATGTTGCCATATCAGCCTCGTGCGCATGAAGGATCTTGCATGAAGGGGATTGATCCTATCTACCTCGGGAATGAACGAAGTCCCTATAAATAGTGCAGAATGCGTGATGAGTTATCGCCTCCAAGAAGCGACGAAGAACGAAAGATGGAGAATGTCTTGAGATCTATTCAAGACTGTTGTATTCAAATGCAAAATGTTCAATGGTCAGGATCGAACTGACTGAATTGCTCAACCTAAATGTTTAGGGTTTAGTGTTTATGTTACCGACCTATCTATTTCCTATAAGGTTGATGTTGTGTTTCATGTTGAAGTTGTTGGGAAATATTGTGTGTGTATCTAAGAGCAAAGACACATGATTCTTTCCATACCAAATAAGAGTGTTGATACCTATAGAGTGTCTATGCAGAAGAAAGGAACTAAAGTGGATCTACATTGGCATTGAAGTGCTATTACCAGATCATTGTAATACCTATTGATCTCTAACCACTTCAATAGTTGGAAAATCCATTAACAGGGTAGCTTTAATCAGCTTGCTGTAAATACTTTAATAGGGTGACTCAAAGCCATTGGGTTCATTAAATCCTCTAACAAGGTAACCTCTAACAGGGTTTAACCCTTAACCGGGTATTCTAGCCATCCCTTAACTGGGAGATCCCTAATAGGATCGGTTCTTAACAGAACCTATTATAACAGTCTTTAACCGGACTAGGCTCCTAACAGAGTGGACTTCTAAAGAGTTCAAAAACAACTTGTGGTTATTCATTCCCACCGTGGTTTTTTCGAGTTGGGTTTCCACGTGAAAAATATGTGTGTCATGTGTGATGTCCTTTTCATGTGATGCTTTGTTTTTTCGAGTTGGGTTTCCACGTGAAAAATATGTGTGTCATGTGTGATGTCCTTTTCATGTGATGCTTTGTTGTTTTTTGTCAAGTGGTGAATCATGTTGATCTAGCATGTTATTATATTTTTGATGATAGATTACATGTTTATGCACAAGGATAATGTGGAAATGAGGGTGTAGGTTGTGTGGTAAGATAAGTGTTTCCGGTTTATATCTTTCACAATCTCATTGTGTTTAACCGGTAGTAATTTGGTTTATGACCGGTGTTAGTGATTGCCAGTCAAGTTCACTGTTTATAGTCAAACCAGTTCAAGAAAAGTTTTTTTTATCTGGACTAATTCACCCCCCCTCTCAGTACTAGTTTGGTACTCACTGTTCAACATTGTATTATCAATTGGTATCAAAGCGTCTTCCAGGTCCTTTGTGTTGTAAGCTTAACCGCTTGAGGGAAAGATCCTATTGTAATGATGAAGAGGGAAGGTCCAAAGTTCAATAGAGATAATTTCAAAATATGGAAGGACAGAATGAAGATATACATCAGAAGCATGGGTGCTCAAAACTGGAGCTATGTTGAGAATGCTTATGTTATTCCTACTGGTACTCTCACCGATGATCAAATGAGAGAGATCCAGGAGAATGGGCAAGTCATGGAACCCCTAATCAGTAGCTTATCTGACATTGAGTTTATTGATGTCCAAGATAAAGAAAATCTCAAGGAAGTATGAGATACTCTTGAGAATATCTATGGCGGTGATGAGCATGTAAAAGAAGCTAAGGAAGAAAGCCTTAGGGAAAAGTTTGAAGACATGCGGATGGTTGAAGGAGAGACCATTAAATAATATGGAATAAGAATCAAAACTGTTATTGGAGATATCAATAGTGCAGGTGGTAAAATAGAAGATTCCACTATTGTTAGCAAAGTTTTGAGATCCTTATTACAGGTCTATGCAATAAGGGTTGCTTCTATTCAGGAGTTGAGGTCAATAGACAAGACTAAGGTATCCGTAGACTCCATCATTGCAAAGTTGACAGCCTATGAGCTAAATAGTTTTGATGGCAGTGTTCAGAAGATTGAATCAACCTTTAGAGCGTCTGCTACACCATCTAGAAAAGGAAAAGAAGCTAGTACCAGTGGTGAACCAAGACAGAGCAGAGAAATGGATGATGAGGAGATCTTGATGGAATTTGAAGCTCTTCTTGCCAAGAGACTTCCTAAGGGAATCGGTAAATACAGAGGTAAGCTTCCTTTGAAATGCTTCTCTTGTAACCGGATACGACACATTGTTGTAAACTATCCTAATGGTGATAGCAAGGAAAAACTAGAAAAGTTCAAGAAGTTCAAAGGAGGAAACCGGAGAAACTGTTTTGTAGCAGTTGATGAAGGTGTCATTGATGAGGAATCAGAAGATGAAGACAATGAGGATATTGTGTTTGTAGCAGTCAAGGAATATGTGTTAGACAAGAAGGCTCTTGTCTCCTGCTTTGATAATTCCAATGAGTGGATTATTGATAGTGGTTATTCTCACCATATGACTGGTGATCAGAGTAAGTTTCTTTCTCTAGAAGAATATGATGGTAGTGTGGTTCGTTTTGGTAATGATGCACCATGTATGGTCAAAGGCAAAGGGTCCATCTCTCTGAATGGAAAGAGCAGTGCTGACAATGTGTATTGGGTGGAAGGTCTCAGACACAACCTATTGAGTGTTGCCTAGCTGAATGATAGTGGAATCACTCTGGAATTCAAAAATGGAATGTGCAAAATCAAAGGAAAGACTAGTGAACTGATGGCCACTGGTATGAAGACCAAAGGTAACCTATTTCAGCTGAATGCAAGTATAAGTACGTGTCTTAAGACTAGGTTTGATGATAGCTGGATATGGCATAGGAGACTCTTCCATGTAAACTTTGATAAAATTGTGAAGGCCAGTAAGATCAAGACAGTCAGAGGATTGCTAGTGTTGAGGAAACCAGAAAATCCTTTGTGCAAAGAGTATCAAATGGGGAAAATGTCTTCCTCAACCTTCAAAGGTAAATCTTTCACTACAGACAATTTACTTGATCTTGTGCATACTGATCTGTGTGGTCCTATGAAAACTAGGAGTGTGCAAGGAGATAGGTATTTTATGATTCTTACATATGATTGCTCAAGAATGATGTGGGTCACATTCTTGAAGGATAAGTCTGAAGCCTTTGGAAAGTTCAAATCTTTCAGAGCACTGGTAGAAAAGGAAAGTGGTAGAAGATCCAAATGCCTTAGAACTCATCAAGGAGGAGAATTCACTTCCGGTGAATTCAACAAATATTGTGAAGAGAATGGCATCAAGAGGCAACTGTCTGCCCCCTGGACTCCATAGCAGAATGGCTTAGCAGAGAGAAACAACTGGACTGTGGTTGAAGTGGCTAGAACCATGCTAATCCAACAAAAGGTTGCTCACACCTTTTGGAGAGAAGCGGTGAGCACTATAGTCTACACAATGAACTGGGTGCTCATCAAGAAAGGAAAGGATAATTCTCCTTATGAGTAATGGACCGTTAAGACACCAGTGGTAAGCTACTTTAGAGTATTTGGAAGTAAATGTTATATCAAGAGGAGTAAACATCAGAGAAATTTTGATGCTAAATGTGATGAGGGAATATTTGTAGAGTATTCCAGAAAGAGAAAAGCTCTCAAATGTTTCAACAATAGGACTCGAAGAATTGTTGAAAGCATCAATGTTAGGGTTGCTGAAAACTCTGAGAAACCTAAGGAAATTGGTAGAGAGCATGTAGGAGATGAACCGGTAGTAACCTTCTAGGAACCGGTTGCAAATCAACCTAGTACCAGTAATTGTGCTCCTACACTAGTGGATGTTGATGCTGATGAAGATGAGGATGAAGAAGAAAAGCAAGAGGAATCGGTTAAGAATATACCTAGGTATGTCAAACTCAATCATGATCCAAAGCAGATCATAGGAGACAAAGATGCAAGAATTCTTACAAGAAGAAAGGTTAGAGAAAACTCATGTATGATCTCTGAATTTGAGTCTAAATCATTCAAAGAGGCACATACAGATGAAGACTGGATCAAGGCAATGTAAGAAGAACTTGACTAGATAGAGAAGAATGGTACATGGTCTTTGGTACCCAGACCGGAGCATAAAAATTTCATTGGAACCAAATGGGTCTTCTGAAATAAGCTGAATGAGGATAGCAAAGTGGTAAGGAACAAGGCCAAACTAGTGTGTAAAGGATATGCCCAATAAGAAGGGGAAGACTATGGAGAAACCTTTGCTCCAGTAGCAAGATTGGAAGGAGTTCGTATGCTTCTTGTATATGCAGCTTTTAAAGGATTCAAGGTATACCAAATGGATGTAAAATCTGCATTCCTGAATGGAATACTTGAAGAGGAGGTATATATAGAGCAACCAGATGGGTTTTCCCTATCAGAAGACAATGACATGGTGTGTAGGCTACATAAAGCCTTGTATGGACTGAAGCAGGCACCTAGAGCATGGTATGAATGCTTGCACTCCCATCTTGGGAAGATTGGATTTGAAAGAACAAGTGAAGATAGCAATATCTACTTGAAATCAGAAGGAGATCAGATTCTGATCTGTGAAGTATTTGTTGATGACATAATCTTTGGTGGAGATGACAAGATGAGTCATGACTTTGTAGATGAGATGAAAAAAGAGTTTGAGATGTCACTCATAGGAGAGATTAAGTTTTTCATTGGACTACAGATTCATCAAATGAAAGATGGAATCTTTATTACTCAGTCCAAGTATGTCAAAGAGGTGTTGAAGACATTTGGCATGGAAGACAACAAACCGGTTGGTACACCAATGGTGACGGGTTGTAAACTATCAAAAGAGGATGACTCAGCATTGGTAAATGAGAAGGAATATCGATCAATGATTGGTAAGTTGCATTATGTAGTGCATAGCAGACCGAACATTGCACATGCAGTAGGTATTACCACTTGGTTTCAGCAAAGCCCAAGAGAATCCCACTTGGTAGCAGTGAAGTGGATTCTTAGATATCTGAAGGGAACTATTGACTATGGATTATGGTATCCATACAATGATGATTTCAATATGAAAGTGTTCACAGGTGCTGATTGGGCTAGTAATGTGGATGACCAGAAGAGCACAACCGGTGGTGCATTCTTTCTCGGTGGTAGACTAGTCTCATGGATGAGTAAAAAGAAGAGTTGTATCTCTTAGTCTACAGTAGAGGCGGATTATGTTGCACCTTTTATGAACTGCACCTAGACTATTTGGATGAAGCATGTATTGAATGGCTTCAAAGTTCTTATATCTGAACTAGTAAGTATACTTTGTGACAATAAAAGTGCAATTAACATTTCCAAGAATCCAATTTTACATGCTAGAACCAAGCACTTTGAACTCAAGTATCATTTCTTGAGGGAAAAGGTTCAGAACAAAGTGGTAGTATTGGAACATGTTTCCAGTAAGAAGCAGTTAGCAAACATATTCACCAAGCCTCTACCGAAGGCTACTTTTACTTATCTGAGAGGTGAATTAGGGGTACTGCCCCTTCAAGAAGTAATCTAAAGGTGTGTGCTCCACATCAGTCAGATCTTACTTTGATATATCTTTTCAGGATTGATGTGTTGAAGGATGCTACTTCTCAGGTGGAGAAGCATAGTGGAATAGGGAAACTTGTGCCTCCACTTTGGCATTGCTATCAAAGGGGGAGAAGATGTGAAGCAAAGAAGATATCTGCAGTATTAAGGAGAAGATGTGATGCAAAAAGAGAGATATATTTGTATTCTTTGTATATTGCCATCAATGCCAAAGGGGGAGATTGTTGGCATATGTGTAGAATATGTTGACATGATGATATTGTGTTGTCATTGATGTCAATATGCTCAAGAGAGAACCTCTAGTGTCCTCTAGTATCATCTAGTGTCTAAGCCTAATGGCTTTTGGTAAAGATCTTGAAGAACATGATGAAGAAAGAAGGTTCAAAGTTTAATAGGGAAAACTACAAAATATGGAGTGATAGAATAAAAATCTATATCAAGAGTCTAGGAAGTCAATATTGGGAACATGTTGTTACTCAATATGTTGCACCTAGTGGGACTATGTTTGATGATCAAAAGAAAGTGCAACAAGAAAATAATCAAGCATTGGAGGCCATTATCAGTTCTTTTTTTCATTCAGAGTATGTTGATGTCCATGGTCTGGAGACTTCTTATGAGATATGGAAGAAACTAGAGGAAATGTATAGCGGTGATGAGAATGTAAATATTGCCAAAGAAGAGAGTCTGAGAGGTAAATTTGATGACATGTGGATTACTAAAGGAGAGAATATACAACAATGTGGTCAGAGGATCAAAGAGATAGTTGGTGAGATCAAGAGTGCTGGTGGTAAAGTGGAGGATGCTATAGTGGTTAGTAAGGTGTTGAGAACCCTTCTACCGGTCTATGCTATCCGAGTTGCAGCCATTCAGGAGCTTAAGTATATTGATAAAACTAAGGTAAGTCTTGACTACATCACTGGTAAACTTACTATATTTTAATTAAATGGTTATGATGGTAGTGCTCAGAAATCTGAATCTGCATTTAGAGCTTCATTTTCTAACCCTCCTATGAGGAAAAGCAAAGATGTTAGTCAAAGTTATGAATCCATATCTAGTAGAGAAGTTGATGATAAAGACAGTCTAATCGAGCTTGAAGCATTGTTGGCCAAGTGGTTACCCAGAGGTACCGGTAAGTACAAAGGTAAATTACCTTTGAAGTGTTTTGTATGTAACAATATTGGACACATTACAGCTAACTGTCCTAATGGTGACAATGAGCATAAGCATGAGAAGTACAAGAAGTACAAAAGAAAAGGAAAAAGACATTATCTCATTGCAGTTGATGGTCGTATCACTGATGAGGAATCTGAGGGAGATTCTAATGAAGACATTGTCTTTGTAGCCATTAAAGAGGAGACATCTAATCAGAATGCATTTGATTCTTGCATAGATAGTTCTAATGATTGGATCATAGATAGTGGTTGTTCACTCCACATGACTGGTGACCGAAGTAAATTTCTTACATTGAAGGAATTTGATGGAGGAGTTGTGAGATTTGGAAATCACTCACCCTGCATGGTAAAAGGAAAGGGAACCATTTCTCTTAATGGAAAGAGTAGTGCAAAGGATGTTTACTGGGTTGAAGGATTAAAGTAAAATCTTTTAAGTGTAGCTCAACTCAATGATAGAGGTTATCCATTAGAATTCAAGAATGGAATGTGCAAAATATATGGGAGCAAAGGTGAATTGATTGAAAACAGAAAGAAAACAAAAGGTAACTTGTTTCACCTAAATCCTAATGTCAACAACTGTTTAATTGCTAAAATAGATGATAGTTGTCTTTGGAATCGAAGATTTTGTCATATAAATTTTGATAACATTGTTAAGGTCAATGAGTCCAAATCGGTAAGAGCTTTGCCTCAGTTGGACAAACTGGTGAAAGATCTATTTAAGGAATGCCAGTTAGGAAACTTGGCATCCTGAACTTTTAAGAGAAAATCCTTCTCAGCAGAACATTTGTTAGATTTGGTTCATACAGACCTCTGTGGACCAATAAGGACTAAAAGTATTCAAGGTGATAGATATTTTATGATCTTCACTGATGATTGATCAAGAATGATGTGCATCACATTCTTGAATGATAAAACAAGCCTTTAGTAAGTTCAAGGCATTCAAGGCCTTAGCTGAAAAGGAAAGTGGTAAGAAGATAAAGTGTTTGTGGACTGATCAAGGAGGTAAATTTACTTAAGAGGAATTCGCTAGATATTGTGAAGACAATGGAATTAAGAGGCATCTTTTTGCACTGAGGACACCACAACATAATGGTATTGCAGAGAGAAACAACTGGTCAGTTGTTGAAGCTATTAGACCAATGCTTATACAAGAAGGAGTAGAAAAAACTTTCTGGATTGAAGTTGTCAACACAATTGTCTACGCTATGAACAAGATATTGGTAAAGAGAGGTAAGGATAAAACTCCTTATGAATACTAGTATGGTAGATCACCTAATGTCAGTTATTTTAATATTTTTGGTAGTAAATGTTTTATCAAGAGAGGTGACTATTTTAGTAAGTTTGAGGCTAAAAGTGATGAAGGCATATTTCTTGGTTACTCCACCAAGAGTAAGGCCTACACTTGTTACAACAACTAGACACAAAGAATCATTGAAAGTGTTGATGTTCAAGTAGATGAGTATCTTGAAGTATTAGGAGAAAGTAGCAAGGAAAAGAAGGAAGATGAACCTTGCATTCTGATTTTGGAACCATAACCGGTAAAGCCAGAAGCTAGTGAAGTGAATGTTGCAGTACTAGTTCAACCAGAACATGTAGATTCAAAAGAAGAGGATGAAAGTAAGGAAGAATAACCTGAAGATAATGATTATGTCATTCCAAGGTATGTGAGACTCAATCATAATCCTGACCAAATTATTGGAGATAAACATGCCGGAGTGTTAACCAGAAGAAGAATTAGAGAGAATTCTTGCATGATCTCCACTATTGAGCCTAGATCTGCTAAGGAAGCATTTGGAGATGATCATTGGATTAAAGATATGGAAGAGGAGATTGAATAGATTGAGAAGAGCAATACATGGACCCTAGTACCTAGACCAGTGAATAAAAATGTGATAGGTACTAAATGGGTATTCAAGAATAAAGTGAATGAAGATGGAGTAGTAGTCAGAAACAAAGCTAGATTGGTATGCAAAGGTTATGCACAGGAAGAAAGAGAAGACTATGGTGAGGCATTTGCACCAGTTGCTAGATTGGAAGGTGTTAGGACTCTACTTGCATTTGCAGCATATAAGGGATTCAAAGTATATTAGATGGATGTGAAGTTAGCATTTCTAAATGGAATACTAGAAGAAGAAGTATACATTGAGCAATGAGATGGTTATGCTTTGATTGAATATGGAGTGTAAACTTCACAAGGAACTATATGGTTTGAAGCAAGAATCGAGAGAATGGTATGAAAGTATACGCTCACACTTGATGAAGATAGGTTTTCAGAGAACCAGTGAAGACAACAATATATATCTCAAATCTGAAGGAGATAAGATATTGGTTAGTGAAGTGTTTGTGGATGATATCATATTTGGAGGCAATGATGACATGAGTGATGACTTTGCAAATTAGATGAAAAGTGAATTTGAAATATTTCTAGTAGGAGAGATAAAATTCTTCATAGGTTTGCAAATTCAGTAGATGAAGAGTGATATTTTTATCACACAGTCTAAGTATGTTAAGGAGGTATTGAAGACATTTGGAATGAGTGATTGTGAACTAGTTGCGACACCAATGGTTATAGGGTGTAAACTGTCTAAGGATGATGATGTCCCATATGTTGATTAAAAGGAGTATAGGTCAATGATAGGGAAACTGCATTATGTTGTTCACAATAGATCGGATATTGCTCATGTAGTTGGTTTAGTTGCTAGATTTAAGAAGAATCCAAAGGAGACACACTTGATAGCAACCACAAGGATATTCAGATATTTGGAATGTACTATTGACTATGGATTATGGTATCCATATATAGGTAACTTTGATTTGAAGGTTTATACAAATGCAGACTGGGTAGGTAATGTTGATGATAGGATGAGCACAACCATTGGTGCATTCTTTCTTGGAGGAAGCCTTGTATCTTGGAGCAGCAAGAAGCAAAGTTGTTTATCACAGTCCAATGGTGAAGCTAAGTATGTTGCAGCATATATGAATTGTACCCAAGCAATCTAGATGAAACACATTCTGGAAGGATTTAAGTTGAAGATTATAGATCCAGTAAAGATTTTATGTGACAACACTAGTGTAATAAATATTTCAAAGAACCCGATGTTGCATGCTATAACCAAGCATATTGAGCTGAAATATCATTTCCTGAGGGAGAAAGTGCAGAGTAAAGATACCTTATTGGAGAATGTATCTACCAAGGAGCATCTAGCAGATAACTTTACTAAACCTCAGTCGAAGACTACTTTTGAGTACCTTAGAGGTTAGCTAGGGGTTGTGCCCCTACATGAGGTCAATTGAGCAAGATGTGGAGCACATCAATCCCAGAGCTAATTGAAGAATCTTGTAGCAGGATTGGTGTAGAGTGAAGTTATTCCAGAGGGGGAGCATCAAGTTGCACTTTGTTGATGCAGAACAATGAAGTATGACATTGCCTGTATTACTTTCACTTTGGCATTGTTGCCAAAGGGGGATAAGAACTATATGATAATGGGAAAAGAATAGTATGATTGACCAGTAACCAGCTGAAGACATGGAGACCCAGTTGAAGGAGAGTACATGGTAAAGTGTAAACCAAGATTCCTATTCACAATCATAACAATCAAGTGTATTGATACTTTTATTTCCATCAATTCCAAAGGGGGAGATTGGTGGCATTTGCATGAAGATTGCATTGATGAACTATTATGTTTTCATTGATGTCAATTGTAACCGGTAATGATGTTGTAATGATGTTGTTTTGCAACCAATAGGTGAGCTTTCGAAGGAAACCTATATTACTAGAGAAGAAGTGAGATCAACCGGTAACCCTACCTGTTGATGTGTCAAACCCTAACCAATGGAGCTTGGGGAATCGATTATATTGGTTTATGATCAAATGATGAGCCGTAATGATTATGCCACGTATGCATGTGTATGTGAAGAGTTTCAAATGGTTTTTGGCATGTAGAGATAACGGTTTTATCTTGGGAATGAGCAAGTAAATTTCATGTAATGTAAACCGTATGATGAGTTATAGGGATCGATGAAGTGGTGATCAAGGAGAGGTTGAGGTTGTCTTGAATGATGTGTAATGATTGCTATGTAATCCAACAATCATACTTGAACCGATTTTTTTGTAATCTCTATGAGATCTTAGGTTTGTGATGTGTTACTGATTTGTTGTTTTTCTTATAAGATCGATGAGTTATTTTGTTGTAGTGTTGGCATTTTTTGTTGAATGTAAGACTGATTGGTTGTCAAACCAGATGATGTATCTACAGTATGTTTAAAGGAATATAGGAGCATGAAAATGATCTAATCAAGTAGAGTAGTTCTATTCACCAGATCAGCAAACCCCTGTTGTTCTCTAACAATTACAAGTCAAATCCTTTAACTGGGTAAGCTCTAACAAGCTTGGTGTTATCTAAATCCTCTAACCAGGTGATCTATTAGCTTGGATTTCAAATCCTCTACTGAGGTTACTCCTAATAAGATATTGCTTCTAATAGGGCATTATATTCAATCCCTTAACCAGGTGGTCCCTAACAGGATCTATTCTTAACAGGACTTATTGTAAAGCTTTAATAGGCTTGTCTCTTAAAAGGGCGAACTTCAGAAGAGTTCAGAATACTTGTGGGTATTCATCCCCACTATGGTTTTTCCCATTTGGGTTTCCACATCAAAATCATTGTATCAAGTGGTGAATATTTTTGTGGTTATGTTTTCTATGGTTAATTTGCTTAACTGCTAAATCCACTTAGTTATGATATGATAACCAACAACAATCTGAAATGTGCTTTTACTTTTGTCAATAAAGTATTTGGATGTTTTGATTAAAAGGTTTTTAGAGTTTTAGAGTTGTTTTACTATTATTTTATTATGATAGTTAGACCAGTTTACTTGACAGTAAAATTGTAGTTTGTAGTTCAGGGTTTGAACTAGTCAGTTCTGAGTTTGACTTGAGAGATTGTTTTTGTTAGGTGAAAAGTTTAAGTCAGTTTTCTATTTACTAATTCACGCCCCCCCCCCTCTAAGTAATTGACCGGATCCTTATTGATTCATCATACCATCAATTGGTATCAAAGCATTTCAGGTCCTCTATTGTCTAACCCTAACAACTTGAGGTAAAGATCTTGAAGAACATGATGAAGAAAGAAGGTCCAAAGTTTAATAGGGAAAACTATAGAATCTGGAGTGATAGAATTAAAATTTATTTCAAGAGTCTAGGAAGTCAATCTTGATAATCCTTATTATGTTCTTATTAGTTGACTCTGCCAAACTATTACCATGTGGGTAATAATTAGAAGATGTGTTCAAATAGATGTCATTTCTAACTGCCTAATAACTCACCCTCAAACCAACAAAATCCAAGGCATTATTAGATATGATAGACTCAGGAACCCTAAACCTAGTTATCAAATCATCATAGAAATTCAAATCAGATGACTCATTGGACTGTTTTAAAGCCTCTAGTTTAGTCCATCTAGTTAAATAGTCAATAGCCATAATAACCCATCTATGCCCAACACTTGAAGGCTAGCTTACGAGGCCAATAAAATCAATTCTCCATTTCATAAAAGGTTAATCTACTTGGATAGGTTGTAATGGAAATTTTGGAAGCCTTTCTTTACCTACAAACATGGTACACTTTGAGCACTTTCTTTCCCAAGCATGGGCATCCTTGAATAAGCTTGGCCAGTAATAACTGGCCCTCATTATTTTCCAAGAAGTTGTTTTAGGGGCAAAATGACCCCTTGAAATTCCATCATGGAACTCATGTAGTAGTTTATCAATTTGTTCATTATCAATACATCTTAGTAGGACACCATTTAAATCCCTTTTAAATAAAACATTATCAATAAGGATATAGGGAATGGATTGCAACCTAAAATACCTTATTTTTTCTTTGTCTAAGCCTAGTGGGCACTCACCAGTTTGTAAAAAATGAGTCATGTCTTTGACCCAACTTGACTCAAAATTTTGTGGTTCATCATTTATGAGCAAAACCTTCTTTTCTTCATGTTCCGAGTCATTCTGAGCTGCTACAGCAAGCTACTCACACAATCCCTTTCCCCTAACCAATTTTGTTATCTTCATATCCACATCATACTCCATGACTTTAGTCACCCACCCTGCTCTCTTCTCACTCAAATATATGGTTAACAAGAACTCCTTTACACTTGGGTGAGCAACCAATAAGTGGATCTTATTATTAGAGATCATATATTTGAATTTCTTCAAACTTATAATGACCCAAATAACATTCTTTTCAACAAAGATATACCTCTGTTCATACTCCTCTAAACCCTGGCTAAAGAAGGCAATAGACTGCTCAAAACCTTCAGCATTCTATTGCACCAACATAGCAGAAATAGTGTCCATACCTCCATAAGCATAAAGGATGTAGTCCTTGGAGAAATCTAGATTTATCAAGGTGGGTGACATGGACAATGCTTCTTTGATGGCCTGAAAACCATCTTTTGCCTCTCTAGCCTAGCTGAAAGCTGCATTTTTCTTTTACATTGTAGTTAGAGGTTTCAATAAATTAGCAATATCTGGTATAAACCTTCTAAAGAAATTAATTATGCCTATAAAACTTTGTAGTCCCTTCTTGTGATTGGGTAGAGGTAGATCTAAAATAGCTTTTACTCTTTCAGGATCAATTGAAATACCCTTCTTGGACACAATGTGCCCCAATAGCTTATCCTCTTGCACAACAAAAATACAATTCTTTGGATTGAGGGAAATACCATACTCCTTACACCTTTCAAAGACCTGCTTCAAATGAGACAAATGTTCATCAGAAGTTTTTGAACACACAGTTATGCCATCTAGATAGACCAATACAAACTTATACATCAGAACTTTAAAGGCTGTATCCATAGCCTTTTGGAAGGTTGATCCAGCATTAGAAAGATGAAAAAGAATTCTCTTGTAATCCATTGTACCCCATTTTGTTGTAAAGGCAGTTTTATGCTAATCCTCTTCTTTGACCCAAACTTGGTTATACCCTGAGTAACCATCAAGAAGAGAAAATATTTCAGACCCTGCAACCACTTGCAACATCTGCTCCATAGAAGGTAGTCGGTAATGATCTTGTAAGGATGCTCTATTTAGGTCCCTAAAATCAACACACAACCTTATCTCTCCATTTTTCTTCCTTACAGGGACAAGGTTAGAGACCCAAAACATGTGTTTGATAGGGTAAATGATGCTTCCTTCAATAAACTTGGTTAATTCTTTAATTATCAAAGGCTCAAACTTTGGATTTTAAGGCCTTTGTTTCTGTCTAATAGGCTTAGCCCCTAGTTCTAACTCTATTGTATGTTGGGATATATGAGGGTCAAAACCCTTTAAATCTGAATACTCCCAAGCAAACACATCATGAAATTCCTAGCATAAAGCAATAAAAGCATGTCTCTCTTCAGGGGAACAAAGCTTACCAAGTTTTAGCAACTTACCCTTAAATATCTCCAGCTCTTCATAATGCTCTTGTTTGATCTGCATACCAACTTTACTCTTGTAAAGATGATCATCAATGTTAAAAATAGACTCTAAGGTCACAAGACCTTTGAGAAATTTGTTTCTCTTTAACTAAATAATCTGTTCATCATAATTATGCTTCATCTTTTCTTGTTTAGTGATAGAGAACTGATCTTCTTGAAGCATAAAACTAAGGATTTGATCATCATTCTCAAAAACTTGCTAGTTGACAATATTATCAGGAATAGAAGGACTGACAACTATCTTAACATACTGTGAAACCTTCTCTTTGGTAACCATATTAGGAATATCAAACTGAGCACTAATTGTAGCTAGTCTATCAACATGCTTATTTTCACTTCTAGGAATGGACACTATCTTAAATGCCTCAAATTCTTCTATAGCATCCCAAAATCGATTCTTATAAGACTTAAGAGTGTCATTTTTTTCTAACATTAGCATTTCTTACTTGATTGAGAATGAGCTTGCTATCACCATGTACCTTTAAACAACTCACCTTCTTCTTCCTTGCCCATTCTAGCCCTTGAATCAAGCCTTCATATTCAGTAATATTATTAGTACATGAAAAATTAAAACAGAATGCTGAAAAATATTGCTCACCCTATGGAGACACAAGCATTGCACCCCCACCAGCTCCATGCCTGCTCTGAGAACCATCAAAATACATGTGCCATAATTTGTCTTGTTGTTCTGATATACTTTCTGCCTTCTTCTTAATGTTACGTATTTTTGATTCAGGCTCATGGAAAACGTAATTACCCAGACTTGTATTTTGAATGTACTTGTTTGGGTTATCAATCACATTTTCTACTGCCCACTCATTCAAGAGTAGCTCGGGAACACTCTCTGACTACAACTCTTGAGCTACATCAACCTCATCTTCCTATGGAATAATTGTGTTGATATTTACTGTGGATGGCGTATATGGCTCAATATTGTGTTTGAAAAGTGACCCAGATCTAATGGTTACCTTAGTACCATATCTAGTCCTAAAACGCATGTGTGACCAATTTGATGATAGATATCCTTCAATCTTGGCAGTGAAATCTCTTGAAAAGCATAGGGGAAAATAAGGGGGAAGATTAATGATAAACACTTCTTGGGTAATGGAGACATTTGGGCAAGAAAGCAATGTTAAACCCAAACCCTTAATTACCCCTATGGTCTTTATTATTTTCCCATGTAACTGCAACACTCCTTTCTCTTAAGGTTGATAAGTTAAGCCTAAAATATTAGCAATCTATCTTAGCATGACAGAACTACTTGCTCCACTATCCACCATGCAATTGTGGACTAACTTATCCCCAATGATTAAAGACAAATAAAAAGGATGAGGCTTCACATTTTTTTATTCCTCTTTATTCACTGGCTTATTTTCCTGACGATTATTGGTCAACACAACCCTATCTTGACCTCTTGTGGATTCTTTTGATTCTTTCAATTCTTTTCACGCTAACTATAGCATATCTTGCTGACTGGGAATAGCTAGGGAATCGCACATAGACATAATTATGTTCATTTTCTTCATATTTTCAATAATGTTAAAAGGTAAAGTTTGATTCGTTTCTTTTGATGTGTTTTCACACCAGCATGGTCAGCTTGCAAAAGGGGTTGCTCCTTGGTAGCTGGTTGAGTGTTTCTCTATAGGATGTGAGGTATTTGTGATGTATATGGTTCTGCAGTTGCTTCTTTCACTTTAACATATGCTTTCTCAAGATCAAAATCTCTTTTCTTTTATCTAGTGTTAGCAGAAACTGGAGTATCATCTACATTCATTCCACAGAACTCCTCTCCCTGCCAATTTAGCATAGTAGTGTCATGTGTATATTGCTCCTGCTGGTGTGAAGCTCCATCATTAGGTGAGTTAAGCTTTAGACTTGTAGCACTTGAACTATTTGTAGCAATTTTCACCATTAAGGCTTGATTGATGGCACCATTTGCACATGTAGCTTGATCTCAGGCTGACCAGAAGGAAAACATTATTCATAATCAACAACAAGATTATTTTGGATAGGTACAAGGTCTTTCACTGCATTGATAGGTGCTAGATTATATGTTTGAAAAGGCCTCTGATTCACATTCTTCCTTGGACCTTGATAGTTTCTTTGATAGTAAGGTCTATTTCCTTGGTACTATTGTTGTTGTCCTTGAAAAGGCTGATTTGAAGCCTGATTTTGTTGCTGATAAGGTGGTTTTCTATGAGACTACTACTTTTCCCTGTTCACCAGCTTGTTACCAAAAGTCTGAAGTAGGCTTTTGATCTCTTGTAATTCTTGGGATGAACCCGAAGCAACAACTTCTTCAGTTGCAACATTCTGAGCAGCTGCTGATAATGTTGGCACCACTGACAATGGTGTAAATGATGGAATCTGCAAAGGGATGTTGGGTTGAATGTCCAAAAATATGAGCATAGGAGGTTTGGGAGCTATCTTCCTAGCCCAGATTGAACTATTCTCTTCTTTAATGTATATCTCAAATGTATCAGGTAGTGAAACTACCTAAAACTCCTCCCATTGATTGGATCATCACTGGTATATCACTATTTAGGGATCTTAAGTAGTATAGAAAAGATATTCAATAGATGGCTTAATAGTGGCAAGAATTTTGTCCCAAGTCCTTTGGAATCAAAAATTAAAGTCAGACATCTTCTCTTGAGGGGCCCTCTTCACAATAGTAAGTTTCTCAACAAGGGATAGATGATCAGACTTGTCCTTGAATTGATTATACAAATTTTCCCCTAAATCATCCCATGTTGCAACTAATCCAACTGCTAGGCCTCTAAACCATTACAAAGCCTTACCCTTAAAAGAATAAGCAAGTAATCTCAGGGCTACATTTTCTTGAGTGATATGGTGTACTCCATAAAGAATGGCAATATCTCTAATATGCTTTATGGGAGTGGTCTGATCTTCTCCTATATAGAATGGTATCCTTTTAAGGGCAGCCATTGGAATATCACCGTGTACTGTAAGATTCAGAGGGCTACCTCCATTGAATGGAACAAAAGGATATTGTCTAGCCATAGAGACAACTGGAGGTGGGTTAACCTAAGCTAGAAAAATGGGTAAGACAACTGATAAAACAAAAGGACTTGTTGGCTTAAAGTTGGGTAGTGTTGACTACACTCTTTTGGATTGCTCAGGAGTTCTCTTTGTAACCCTCCCTCTTCTTTTAGGAGGAGAAAGTTGCAGGTAATCAAAAGATGAAGAGCTACTTCTTGTTTGCACTCTTCTCATAAGCTATGAAATTGCACTAAATCTGCTCACAAAAAGTCAGAGTCACCAAATGTGCTTAAAATCACCTTCTGAAAGGTTTGAAATCTACTGGTTGCACATCAAAACCAACAAAAAATTGAAGATCCTTCAACTATCTTGATGACAATCCCACCGGGCATGCCAAAAACTATTATCTCCTAGAAATGAACCCTATGCAAAGTTTCACAAACTAATTTTTCTGAAGAAACATGGGATCAATTCAAGGCTATGGGTCACCTATGACTGAACTGAACCTCCGGATAAGGTCGGCTCCTAGCTGGTCATCACTTTAAAACTATCAATTTTTGAAGAAAAGGGAAAGAAGATAACTGAAAAATGTAAATCCTATTTCTGCAAACGAAAGGGAAATACTAAGTGATTCACCAGAACTGCTAACTTTATGATACTCAGAAAGTTGAAACACTCTGAAACTATAATGACAACAATAACATAATACAACTTATTCAAGACATGCACATGCATAAATATTTCGCAAGAAGGTTTGAATGAGTTTATTAAATAACTCAGACACAACTTGAAACCTGCACATAAAACTTTTGCAAAAAATGTATGAAATATAGTGAGACGAAATCATAAGGAAGGGAAATACTCTTCACTGATAACTTGATCAATCACAAAAATACACTACTCTGCAAGAAAAAGAAGAGATAAAACTGTCACAAGCCTCCAAGGTAGCTTTATTAATATCAAATTATATGAGTTACAAAATTTGGCAAGAAGAGAGGACAAAGGACTGTTAGAAGTCATTGTGGCTTTAATCTACATAATCAGGAACTCCTCAAGAATGAGTTCCAAACATGAATATATCCTCCAATCTCTCCCCTCAAAATATCCATGAGAATAGGGGCTCGCAACAAACTGGGGTCAGATGTAACAAAAACCCTTAAATCTAGCAAATGAATCTCATCCAAATGAGCACTAAGTGAATGAAAAAAGTTAGTTTTGACCAAGTCCAACTCAATGAGTCACTAATTTCAAATTAAAAGGCACAAAACTGGTCAAAAACTAACTACTAGATTCTCTCCAACAACAATGACAAACCCCTATATAGTCTCCAAATGTCTGCAAACAGAACTAACCAACCCTATATCTTTGGTGCATATACCCTATCTTTTTGCCATAATGAACAAGTCAAAATGACTAAGCATGGAATACAATGCATAGGTGTTCATTTCAAATTTAAAAGAGAACAAAATATGATTCAAAATTTAAAAATACACTTTAAATCATTTACAAATAGTGGTCATCCCAAAAACCATTCACCAAAGATCCTAAGTCTTAACACTTAGGCAGATTTAAGGTGGCCACGACTCATGTATTAGTTGGTTTTTTGAAATTTCGTAAATGATGCCACAAGAAATACAAAATGGTATCGATATTTTAGGGCCAAGAAACCCTAAAGTCCTGAAGTCATTTCATTTTTGCATCTTTTGTGGCTGAAATCGAAGCCGCCACTATGAAACCCTACCCGCCTTGCTACAATTTTCTCTACTGCAAGCCACCACCATGAAAGCTTCTGGGTGGAGATCTACTGGGAGATTTTGTGGATCGAGCATAACTGGTGAGTTTTCTGCTTCAAACACCATTGTATGGTGATAGCCCTTGCATGCATCATGATTGATATAGTCGATGTTGTTTAATGTTTTTTGAAAGTTCACCATCATTACTCATTGTGTGTCATTGAGTGATATATTTTCAAATTTATCCTTCTTTATGGCTTCTACTGGACTATCCACACTTTGCAATTGTAGATGCTTTTTTATTAACAGCATACCCTTCCATACGTAATCTACAATAGTGATTTCCTATAGATGATTAAAGAGGGCTCCACGTATCTTAACAATCATGATGAATGATCTTATGCTCTGATTTTTTTCTTTTAGATATAGGATTTTATGAAAAGGACCGCATCTTTGTGCTGATAAACCGTTCATGTAGCTTCCTAGGTATCACCACAAGGGTTTCTGAAAATTCCCTTATATACTCTCTAACTGTCATTTCAGGAAGAAAACAACAGTTTATCAAACCCTAACCTGAGGTACTTTATTGTTTTCACTCCCATTTGCAGGCTATCTTTTCCCGTAAAACCCTCTCTTCATCACTCTATTGGGTCATTAGCACTTCTTTCCATAATCATCACATGTGATGTCTGCACTTTCTTTTTTACTGCAACTACAATAACATTGTGAACACACTACTCTAGCATTATAAAGACTACTGTATATGGTTATAAGGCTCTTTAATGATGCATTTTTTGTTCCTTCAATGAATTGTTTTTGCAGGAAATTATTTTGATATACATGACCATGGTTGACTTTTTAACTTTTAGTTTTACAGTATTTCTTTTGACACAACCCATAAGTAGGTTTTGGTTGTAAATAGACAATAAGGGTCTAAAAACCCTTAGTTTTCTCCCTTCCCATTAAATGGCCACCAATCTTGAATTTTTTGGGATTTCTTGTTTGCAAGGTGTCATTTTAAAACACCTCCACCTCGGCTCTCTTTGTTTCCTTATATCCTTGTTGTTGAATGACAGGTTCAGATTTGAACCTCCTGTATTTGGGCATTATGCTTTCAATATCTCAAAATTCTTCATGAGAGTTCTTCTTGATTAATACGCTTTACTTATTTCTTGGTTGTCTTCATGTCTCCCTCCTTCATTGTAGACTTTTCTCTACCTGTGCGACTGCTTTCTATTGTATTTCTTTAGGCTTGTATAGATGTTTGTTGTGAGACATGGATTGTTACACAATATTACTCTTGCCTTCAATTTGAGTAGAAACTCTGATCTCTCGTGCTTTGATGGCTATAGCTACTTGTGCTGACTTCTCTATTATCTTTGTGTACTAATTGTTACTATCAATTTCCTAAATGTGTATGCAATGCTTTTTTTTCCTTGCCTTATATTGCACCTTGTCAATGTATTATATGGCTACTATGTACACATTTTACCACTGCATTCATTATTGTTGTAGTCTTGGAGACTATTCTGAAAATCTATGATTAAACCCATGATTGAATGAGTCCATGATCTTAATAGTGACTGTATTATACATGCTAGTGTCTAAAATTACTTTCTTGTTGATGGTCCACTGCTTGTACTTTTGATATCTTTTGTTGTCCATTAATGGATTAACCCTTGATTGCTTTTAGATTACTGTCATAATATTCACTATAACCATTTATGGCTGCAATTTACTCAACAATGGCTATTTTGTTGTGTTTCTTAGCAAAGTCCTCTAAGTCTAAACCTAAAAAGACCTTCTCTTGGGATAGATCTACTTATTGTTGTCATGCCTAAACTTATCATTGTGTATACCACTCACTAGTTACTTCATGGAAGACATGAATACTCCGAGACCATTTAAGTCTAGAGCCTCTGCCAAATGAATCCTTTGATGACAAATACAAAGATCAACACCAATATTTTTTCCTTTCAAATTTGATTATTCCTTTGGTAGGACTCAGGACTTAAATAGTCTTAGGGGAAAATGTAGTTACTGTACCTTTCATTTGCATACTGGGCTCAACCCTTGTGGGAGCCACATTTTATCCCACTTGCTGAAACTGAAAAATGATTAGACCTCCTACTGCACATGGAACAAACGTGTTAGAAAAATAAATGCATATAGCGGTTAGCTTATGAATGTATAGGTAAATGTTCATGTTTAGTGTGTAACTTTTCATTTCTTAGAACCTTGTTCTAACTCATTATTCACACTCTATGCAGGAAACATGAAACCTAAGGACCAAGGGAAGCTATGCAACAACATTAGGAGAAGATCAGACTGACAATACCAATCATTTAGGCAATGACTGGTTACCCCCTTTACATGTTCTTCTTTTAAATGTTTACTCATTCATGAATAAATGATCCTTATATGCATCTATTTGAGCAAAGTCAATCTCATGACTTGTTGTGTGAGACATGTATTTTATCATCTTCAATAAAGTTTACATTTCTTCAAAAGACTTATTCAATCTTTTTATGCTTCATATATATCAATGAAATGGTTTCATTTTGCAATCCTTTATTGGTGTACTTGAATGCAACATAGAGAGGTTATAAAATGTACCATTTGTTTGAAAAACTTGGTGGCTCTACCTAATTGAGCCTGTAGGTGAAAATATGGTAACAGTAAGCTCCTCATTCTTCTTTGTATGACTTTCTCTAAGAGACAACCATGCCTAGATCAACCTGTATTTCCTATTTTTCTTATCTTTCCTCATGAAGATGTGCATTTAGGGTACCAATCTCATGGTTCAACTTAAATATCTCATGCTCCTTCTCTCTTATTTTGTCTTCAGTTGTCCTCATAGCTTCCAACTCTTGACTCATCCTGATGGTAAGGGCTTCCAACTCTCTTCACAGATTTGATTTTTCATCATTAATATTTTCCACCTCATTAGATAAGGCATCAATTTTTTCTTCCTCAAATGAACTATTTTCACTAAGTTCTATCAATTTCTCAACCAACTCTCTTCTCTTAGCCAATGAAGATTTGTACTTAACTCTTAGTTCACCAAGGCCTTCTTCAGATTCTACAAGCCTATTTGAAAGCTCTTTATAACTCATTTAACCTTCCTCTATGTTAGCCTTAGTGTCCTTCCCAAGCAATTAAGCCTTAAGGGAATTAGGCTCTAATATCAATCGATAAACTTATAAGGCACTAAGAGGGGGGGTCAATCAGTGCAAACAAAAACTTAACAAATCTAATAACACCTTTGACCAACTTGAAAATCAATATGTGCATGCAAGAAATATAACCACATAAGCAAACATCCAACAAAGCATGCAAACTATAAGACAATGATTTTTCACGTGGAAACCCAAATGGGAAAAATCATAGTGGGAATTAGTACCCACACTAATACATTTGGGGTCAAATTCCGACGGAGGTTTCCGACGGACAAGGAGCATTGTGTGAAAATTTGATTTTTTTTTTTTAAAATGCCTGTGTTCGTCAAAATTCTGATGACCTCGAGCATTATATTAAAAAAAAAAAACACAACACATTTTCATTGTGTAAAGCAAACCGAAGCCGCTGCCCCCCCCGCTGGAGCGATCTCTGCACTGCAAGCAAGGTAAGGTTTTTGGCAGCATTTAGAAGGACCTTTTCAAGATTTGATTTAATCGGCCATTTAAACTTGCTTTGCAATCCTTAACATGATCGGCCATATTAGGTTCCTTTGCAATTTTTTACTTGGGTAGATTTTGAATGTTTCTTTTGTGCAAGCAATTCAGTGTTTCCTCATTCTTTTGTGTAAACAAATCTGTATTTTGATCTTCTTTGTTTGATGAGTTCACTATTATGAACTTGTTTAAGACAATCGGACCTCCTTGTTTTTTCTTCCTTCACTAATATTGGCATTGATGACAAATGCGTAGCCTCCCTCATCTACTTATCTATTTCTATATCTATATATCTAGATATAACTAGACAGTTTCTTCTTACTCCTAGTTAACCGGGGGCCACCTAGGAACAACTACACTCATAGTCGGCTTCCAAACCACAGTCAGATACATGGATTTACAATCAGCTTTCAAACCATAGGCAGAGCAGAGCTTGTTCCCTCGGTGTTTGCAATTTCAATTGCATCTGGATTTTGACTTTGTGGTATTCCTCAATTCAATCGATCATTTCCCTTTCATTGGTATCACAAGGTCTTGATGCTTTTTCTTATTCATTTGTATAAACAAATCTGCCCCTCATCATTCATTCGCATTGCATCAAGTCGGTCTTAGGTTCTCCATTTGTATTACCTCATCCTTATGTGAACAAAACCTTCACTCCCAAATCGATGATTAAAGTTCCATTTGCATAAGGTGATTTGGAAGATCAAGTTTTACTTGTCTTCACTTGTACAAACAAATGAACTTGATCAGATTTTGATCACTCATTTGTTTTGCTCTGATCTTTAATCTTGATTTCTGGAGTTATCTCTCAATCTGCACCTGCACTGAATTAGATTGTTTGATGTTTGAAAAGAATGACCTATCCTCCCCTTCCTATCTTTTCATCCTTACTTCAATTCAGAACTTGGTAATTCTCATTAATGCCCAATCTTTCCTAAACTTGGTGTTGTTATTGTTACATGTCTGATAATGTAATAGAATTCCTTCAAAATCTGCCTCTTTGCTTTTACCTACAAGACAAACAAGAAGATATCAAACATCATAAAGTATATATTATCTTTACCTATCCTTCATCTCTTATGTGCTCTGATCTTATATGATCAAATGATGTTTTTAGTTTTGACAGGTCATTCTCTGGGTCTATTTCACTGTGCCTTGATGCATTGATTAGAACATTAATTGCTTGGATGATGTTTTGAAAATGAACTGGAATGCCTTGTTTATATGGGCATTGGATGTTAGGGGCCTTTTTCACTCTATCCTCATTTAAGTGGCATGTCTTTATTCAAAGGCCAGCTCCCTATCTTTCTTGGTGTCACACCTTGCATTATGCCTCATCGTGGCTTATGCTGGGGATATTAGGGGTCAAGGGAATGGTGAGGTGGTTGTTTCTTTTTTTTTTAAATAAATAAATAATATGCCTAAAAATTTGTTTACCTTCTTTCAAAGATTAAGTTTTGACCAAACTAATTCTTAAATATACAAATGAAGAGTGTGGTTGGTTGGTGACTAATTACTCTTTTTAACACCATTTACAAGATCATATCTAAATCAAGTGTCTCAGGAATTAAGCTACTACTAAGAAGATAGTTTGCCTAAAGCAAATGGGTTTCTTGGGTGGCTATTTATTGTAGATAACTTAGTTCCTTCATGAGAATCAATCAATTTGGAACATGTATAACTCACATTTGTGACATGTCACTAATGCAATTCCTTAGTACTTGTTTGAGTACTATTTCCTCTATTGTTTTCTATCCACTTTTGTGTCCTTCTTAGAACAAATAATAGATTAATGAGAAGGTGGAAAAGGTGGATTCACCTAAGAGGGAGTGGATTTTCCCAATAATATGTTAGATTCTCCCAAGGATGGATGGACTATACACTTGAAAGGTAGATGATTAAGGATGATGACAAGGTGAATTTTCCTTAGAATGATAGGGTTGATTTTCCTAAGAACAAGTAGATTCATGTAAACTAGAGGATACAAATTTGGACAAAATAATGGAAGGAGACTAAAACTAGATAGATTCACCTAAATGGGAGTGTAGTCATCTAAGGATAGGAAAAATTCACCATTTGCATAAGAAAGATGGATAAGATAAATGATTTATGTGAAATAGATTCACCTAAGAGAAAGTAGATTCACATAAGGATAGGTGGATTTTCCTAAAGATGAAGGGATAAGACTTAACGAAAAGAGGACTTAGGATGATGACAAGGAGGATTCATTTAAGGATATGGCATATTCACCTAAGGGATAGTGTATTCTCCCAAGAATATGGAAAAATTATTGATTGGTGGAATGACATACTAGATCAAGGAATGATACAAGGGTAGATTCACCTAAATATAGGGTAAATTCAGCTAAAAGGGTACCCATGAGATTGTGGTACTGAGTACCTATCTATGGATGGTGTATTTGGATACAAGTATGATGAAACCAAGTCCAGATCTCTATTATAGGTCCAACATAATCTCTATTATTTGAGACACCATTTTATTAGCATATCCAATTAGGGTAATTTATGGGTTTAATTATGGATCATGTTGTCTATTTCCATGCACTATTGAACTTATTTGGATGTATTGTGATTATTTTAATTTTGAGGTTATAAATAAATTATGTTTGTACCTTAGAAAGGGTAACTCCAATTGATGTTTGGGCAGTTTATTTGAAAACTTATGGTGATTATTACCCTATGTTATGTAATGGAGTTATTTTTACACTAAGTAATTAACTAGAAAAATGAATTTGTATTGTTGTACAAGTATGATGAAACCATGCTTGTGTGTTTGCATGTTTGTGCATCCTATTGAGAACCAACCTCGCTATTGAGGAACTCAATAAATGTGGTGTTAAGTAGAAGAATGGAAAACTCAAGAAGCTATGGTGACATATTGTGGCATTAGTAGGGATTATCTCTATTGACCACACCTTTCAAAGATAGTATCCCCTAGTTCTCCTCATAGAATGGACCATTGGATGGCTCATAGTGGTATCCTATCCTACATTAATCTTGATGGCATTGCCGATAGTTGGTATGTGGTTCTTGGTACGGGTTTCCTCTTACCCTATTATCTTATTTATATCTTTGTTCCAGCATGTGGAGATTGATTTTTGTCATGCTATGATGATTTTCATGTTTGCATGTGTTTTGACATTATGCAAATAGATATGATGTCACACCATACTTATGTTTTGATATAGTGTAGGTGATAGTTACATGTTGTTGATGGTAGCGATTTGGGTTCAAAGACACAATTCCACACACACACACAAATATTTGAAGATGCATTTTATATTATTCCTTATTAGTGGCGATTAGTGTTGGAAGATTTGCACACATGTAGAGAGGAACTCATGTTAGATACAATAGGTTGTGTTTGATAACATTTGAATGTGCCTCATGATGTATACATATAGCTTTGGTGTGTGACATGCATGCACATTTTTCCATAAGACACATTGTTATGTGGCATGTGCCCTATGCATGTCTTCTTTGTGAGGCACGTTGCTATGTGCAATGTGGCCCTAGGTGTGTCTTCTCTATGAGGTGTATTGCCATGATATGTTAGGATTTGTAGTGTGCAGGCCACAAATGCATGCATGAGGGACTATTATTATAGCCATGTTTTTTGGGCATGTAGCCTAGGCATGTCTTCTCCATTAGGTACATGGCCATGCCGTGTGGGATTTTTTTTGTTCATGCCACAAATGCACACATGAGGGACTATTATTGGAGTCATGATGAATCTTCACTCTATTTAGCCACAATATCTAGTCGTATAGTTATGTAATGTGCACTTTTAAGGATTGTGAAGATTCTTTCAATTATTGATGATCTCTCATCTTTGTTGCATTGGCCAACAATTTTATTTTATCTTGTTTGAATTAGTTTAATCACTATTGTGATTTTTCTCTATTGTGTAGTTATTGTGGCTATGTTTGATTTGCTATTGGAATTGAACACATTTATTTGACTTATTATTGTTACTATTTTTTCTTTCTTTCAATATTTATGATCTTTGGTAGTTTAGTGAAACTCATGCTATTTTTAAATGTTGCCTTCTTTGTTGTGATGTGATTCCTCACCAAGATTGACATAGATAACCTTGGATGAGTGTATATAAGGAATCAAACATTGGGAAAATTTGAGGATAGGGGTAAGTGTTTGTTGTATGGGTAGCTACGATCCACTTGTACATTCTTAGTGATTATTGACGCCTATGTCTTGGAGCTGGCTAATCCCATTAAACAAACAAGGGGGAAGTCATACATAATCATATGGATCCTCCCTAGTTGTGTGTGGATTCAAGACGGCCATCATTTCATATGGTTCTTGGTTACTTTGTGAGACCATGGCATCCTCTTAGACCAATATGTGAGCCTTATATTGTTATCCCTGCAATGTGGATGAATAAGTGTATGTTTAAATAAATGCTTTGCTTAGAATACTCAAAAATGTCTCTCAGAAAGTCTGCAATGGGCAAACTTTTAGTAAGAATTTGCAGACACAATGCTTAGAAATTCACACAATCAGCTACATTAAATACGTTCTCTATTAAGTTCAATGGTTTTGGTTCGATTTGCAATTTTTGTGAAGATTTTGCACTGAAGTTTCCATAGCCTGATTTTTTTGCCTATGAAGAAAGACCATGTCAGATAATATTAGTGAAGAACAAAATAAGGAGACAATTGCTAGATTATGGTCTAACTTGAAAAGAAAAGGTGATGGGAAATGTTATTGTCCCTGCAAAATTTGTAAGGGCTTAAAGACTAGAAGACTTCTAATCAAAATAGCTAAGAAACATTGTAGGCAGCATGGTCACATTGAAGGGGGACATGATTATCATCCACTGGTAAGTTGTTCATTATATCATTTTAACAATTTATATACATAAGAAATCACTTGATAATGAGACCATGATCATGGTTTATTTATGTATATCAATTTTATATAGGTGGAGCACCCTAGAGCACATGGTATGGATCAACAAAACCCTGAGAATATGGTTTTGGAAGTGGAGGAACATGGAGGTGTGAATATCAAAGCTGAAGATAATGATCCCATGGAAGATGACGATCATGCACCAGAAAACACAATTGAAGATGATGGTACAAATACATTGATCCATGACACATTTAGTACTAGCACAGCTGATCATGATGATCAGGATGACCTTGATGTTCATGATTTACCTCTTCTTGAGAAGGAATATGAGCCCCTTTACAAAGGCTCCCAAACAACTCTTCTCTCTGCTATATTATTGTTGGTGAACTTGAAGGTTATGAATGGTTTATCCAACATAACAATCTCTCGTATGTTAAGGTGTGTCATACATGTCATTACAGTTAATAAATGGTGAATCATGTACCATTAATATTCTTTATATTAACACCTCAAACTTTTTTTTTTGTTGTAGATTGATAGGTGAGTTTTTCTTACCACCATCAAATATTCTACCTCACTCATACCGAGAATTATCTGCCATTATGAAAGATATTGGAATGGAGTATCAAACAATAGATGCTTGTCCCAATGATCATATTATATATCATAAACAACATGAATTTGGAATAGAATGCCCTGAAAGTCATATCAGTAGATATCGAACAGATCAAATAACAAAAAAGGTGCCTCGCAAGGTTCTTCATTATATTCCCATTATTCCACGTATGCAACGATTATTCAGGTGCACTAGCTTGGCACAATTTATGGATTACCATGCACGAAATAGAAGTCGAGATGACATTATTAGAATGCCTGTGGATGGTTCAGCATTTATGGACATAAAGGAAAAGTGGCCACACTTTAAAGAAGAACCTCGTAATCTTAGGCTTTCATTGGCAGCGGACGGTGTCAATCCATTTGGAGAGTTGAGATCTGTTTACTCGGTGTGGCCCATTTTTGTTATCAACAATAATATTCCTCCATGGATGTCAATAAAGAGGGAGCACATAATGTTGGCAATGATTGTTCCAGGTATTTTATCATTTAATAGTCATCTACATTTAATTATAAATATTGTAGTAAAATGGTCATAATAATTATGTAATGTTTTTGTTCATTCCACTAGGCAAGTACCAAGTTAAAGATATGAATGTATATATTGAGCCTCTTATCAATGAGTTGCTAGAGTTATGGAATGGTGTGACCATGTATGACATCTCTAGACCAATAGGACAAAGACAATTTCAATTCCATGCAATGCTTGTATGGACAATACATGATGCCCCAGGGCTAACACATTTTTGTGGTACGTTATAGTGTTCAAGTTGCGCATGATAATTATAATTATAAAAATTAACAGATTTGATAGAATTATACATTATCTTGTAGGTCTTAAAACAAAGGGAAAATTTGCATGTCCAGTTTGTGGTCCAAAGATGAAATCCCGTCATTCAAAAAGTTTAGGAAAGCAGGTGTTTGATGAGTATAGGCACTTCCTTCACAAAAATCATAAGTACTAGAATACTAAAAAATATCTTTTCAATGGGAAAGAAGAGACTACATCAAAGCCACGAAGAATGACTCCTCATTTATGGAAGTTGGAATATAATAGAATTAATCGTCAAGGTAATGTCATTCCATCTAATGGTTTATGTTTGGAATTTGAATTTTTCTATCATGTTTTGTTTACTGATGATGTAATTGATGATACTGAAGGTCGTCAAGGCATGGATGGCCACCTTCCAAAGGGACTAAAAAGTTATCCCAGACAATTCAGTAGGTTGCCTTACTACGAGCAGCTACAAATTGTGCATTTGTTTGATACAATGCATATTGGAAAGAATATAACAGAGACATTATGGAAAATATTGGATGGAAGGCGTGACAAAGAAAAAATTGTCAAAATTTGTAGTGACATTGTGGAATCCAATGATGCAATGAAAAATGTCATTCAATCAAATAGCAATGGAGATCAGATTAATATAAGTGCCCTTCCTTGGTTATTAGCGGAGCAGCAAAGCAATTCTATAAAAGAAGTCATACGAAAAAATTTGATTTCCCACAGGATTTGCTGCGAACATAAACAATATCATATCAAAGAAGAGTGAATTTGGGCCAGGGATGAAAACGCATGATTGGCATACCTTCATTAAGGTAATTCGCATTCTTGTGTATTTACTATATATTTGTATACTGCGCATGTACTTTTCATTGTGTTATGTTAGAAAACAATGAAAAGATCATTTTATAATTGTTGTAGTACGTTCTACCTCTATCTCTCCCAGACCACTTCGACAATAATATCAAGCAAGTCATATATGATCTTCGAAAATACATGAGGTAAGTAGTGATGTTTGTTCAATTTGTTGTATAGATATTATATTTGCCATTTGTTTTACTTGTTATGCAATATATTTGTATATTATTTTGTAAAGTCTCGTTTATATATTTTTGTGTCTTCAATCTCTTTAATTAGGTGGTTGTCATCTAAAGAAATCCACAAGGAAGATATAAAATATTGGAAGAGAAAAATCCCTCATCTAATGTGTGAAATGAAAAAGTGTCTACCTTCAACTTTTTTCAATGCACAAGAACACTACCTCATACACCAAGTTGAGGAGATCAAATTGTGTGGACCTATACACACTAGGTCAATGTGGATGGTTGAGAGGCACTTGAAATTTTTGAAGGCTTTGGTTCGACAAAGAGCACATCCTGAGGGTTATATGGTGGAGGGATATATGGTATACCAAACTATGGTGTACATTACTGAATATCTTCCTAAGTTTGCTGCAAAAATCCATGTAGATCGCATTTGGGATCCCAACCCCATTAATAAATTCGAAGGGGAGCACTTGATGGGGAAAGGTAGATTGAAGAAAGTGAGAGGTAATTATAAGATGTTATTGTAGTAAATTAATTCTTCATCTTCTAAATAAATCAATTTTAAGTGGTCTATTAATTATTTATATAGTTGGTCGGGAGTGGGATGTGCTACATTTTTATATTGCAAACAACCTTGATTGGATGACGGTGTGGATTGAACGATGTCAACATTTTGGTCACACATTAACATGGGATGGTGTCGCTTCATTGGTTAAAGAAGCTCATCATAATGGAGATTCCAATGTTACACAAAGGGAAATTGATTTAGCATATGGTTTAAGAGATCAACAGGTACGTATAATTTTATTAATCACCCATATGTTTATCAACTCATGATGCAATAATTTTAATATGTTAGACATATTGCAGGTCAAACACCACAAGGCTATGTGCTGCAATGGTCATAAATTTCGCATCAAACAGTTGGATGACACGAAGAAAACTTGTGATTCTGGGATAATTGCAGTCTTTGAGGTGACCAATATTTCATCTAGAAACGACATACATCCTCAAGTGTCTCAAAATTGATACTATGGCATTTTGGATGATATACTTGAGTGTGACTTTAATTCCTTCAAATTATTTCTATTCGTCATCAAATGGTATAGGCTATGACTGAATATAAATGATCCTGATAGAACTGTTATCGAACATGATAATGGATTTACAATGGTTAATACAAGGTCATTTGAATGAGCTGGGGATGAGCCCTATGTTCTTCCAAGTCAATGTGAGCAGGTATTTTACTCGGAGGTTCCACATAAACCGGGTTGGTCATTTGTTGTTAGACATGATCCAAGAGGAAGGCCGATAATGTATAATGTGATGGAAGAAGAAGATACTGAAGAAGTAGAAGATGATATAGATGATCATGATCGACAGTTACTCGAAGATGTTCCTGATGGAAATGTACATGAAGAAGAAGTTGATGATGATGATGGTGATGGTGATGGTGATGGTGTCGGTGATGGTGATGACGATGACGATGACAAACACAATGACGATGACGACGACGAAAAAGATGATGACGAGGATGATGATGATGATGATGATGATGATGATGATGATGATGATGATGATGATGATGATGATGATGATGATGGTCATGATGATGAGCTGGATGAAGAAGAAGATCAATGACATGAATGAAATGTATGAGATGCGATTATTATATTATCTATTTAATATTGATATCTTGATAGAAATTGATTTGACTTATATGGTTACATAAATAATTCATATGTTTTGAATTCTAATGCCATTACTTAATTAATTCATGATGCACCTCTAGCTATGTGATAGATGGTGATTTAAAATACATATGTGATGGATTACATGCTTATGATGATACATGTGACATTTTTTGAACTTTGTGTTTATTTATGGAATGTGGACTACTTATTAGCTATGTGATGGATGGTGATTTATGATATGTATGTGATGGATTACATGTTTATGATGATACATATGTGATTCTTATGATGCTCAATTACATATATGATGATACATATGTGATGCTTATGATGCTTATGATGCTTATGATACTGCAGTATTTATTGTTTATCAAATTACAAATGTAATGCTTATGATGCTCAATTGTTGGTGCAGGAACCTGAACCCCTTTGGCGAGGATCCTGCACAGTCTCATGGATCGAAAGGTATAAGTCAATACACCTTATAGAAATAATATATTTTTAAAAAATTACAAGAAAAAAAAACTTCCTCAGTTTTTTAAACATCAACATTAGCAACAAATCTAATACAATTATCAACACTTGAGGCCCCAGTTGGACTTACTCAAATTTTAATCTCAACATCAACTTTATGGCCGACTTCTTCATCAATATTACCCTCATTTGCAAAATATCTCTCTCATTACCAACTAACTCTCTCATTTGATGGTGCACAGGTATCACCAAATAGGTATTTGTCAAATGTGTCTTCCTCGAGTGAGGGAAATGCAGGAATAGAAGAGGAAAGTGAGACATGTAGTAGATCTCAAATAGGGAGATCAACTAGAGGTCAAAAGATTAGAAGAAAATTCAATAAATGCATGGAATTTTTTCTTGCTCAAGGGGGGTCATGTTCTTATGATGATGAGACCAAAGGCGACATTGAGGTGCCCTTGAGGTACAAACATCTACTGAAACAATGTGTACCCAAGGAACTTCCTCCAATAAACACTGATTTTTGTGTTAATGAGAGGATATATCGCATAGCACCTTTGTCGTTACATGGTTTGGGCCTATTTTCCATGGACAGCATAAAGGTCTGTTACAACAAAGTTGCTGAATTGATGGAGTTTGTTGGACCTTGTTACAATTATAATGATTGGATGCAGATTGTTCGATATAAAAAAAGTATGCGTAGGTATGCACTGTCAACCAATTATATACAACAAATAGATAATGATCAAAGTAAGTGAGTGGCTATATACATTGATGGAAGGCCAAAAGCAACAGGGAATATTGTAGGTTTTATAAATAGTACATGGCCTGGGTCAACTAATAAGCAACCCAATTGCATATTTGAGGCACGTGAGGGAAATTGTGTGTTTGTATGTGTGATAAAATCAATAAGTGCAGGGGAAGAGCTGCTAATCGATTACAATTTGAATCCTATAGATACAAACAAAGTTACTATCATGGGGGTGGTACGTACTATATATATACCATTTAAGCCAACTTCCAATTAATGAATCCAATAAACCATTGTATTATTAAGTTTTTTTGCTAAGTCTATTGGTTTCATTTCGCTAACGTTTTTATATTTTTTCTTTGTCACAGGGCCACATGGATCCACCACATAGCACAAATAGGGGTGTAGGTCCCGACACTTCTACGAAGCAGGTAAACCTCATTGTAATTGTATAAATTAGATAGAATCAAATTGTTACAATATGATCTTTTCTTGAGTGTTTTGAAGTAATTTTGATAGTGTTAATTATATTCTTGTCACTGACGGATGTTAGGGATAAGGGAAAGGAACCTGCAGTACCTCAGCACCTCCATAGGGATGTGGGGCTCTCGACAGTGTTATGCGCTGATGACATCGCACTTACCGCAAACCCTATGCAATTTGTACATAAGAATATTAGAAAAATTAGGCAAGATATTCTTGATTTGGCAACCATAAGTCCTCAGACTGATGAGATAACAAAGAGGGTGCAACTATTGTTGACGACAATGGAAAACTTGCAAGTAAGCAGTAATGAAAGCTTTAATCATAACAAAAGTTCAATAATGGTTTATATTTTTATCTCTTTTATGTCATTAACTAAAATATGTATGTGTCATTTTTACAGAAATTTATAGGGCCTCATCATCTTGGTGGCGATGATCAGGGTATTACAAGTAGTTCAGGTGATGACCATGTTCTATATATTAAAACCACTCCTTTGGACTTGTGAACTTGCTTTTTTAATGTTTTACATATTTAATGTATTACTCTTTAGGTACTGACATGGGTCTGAGGTCGAGCCCAACTGTATTGCCGACTGCAATGTCGGCAACACGTAGCATGCAGACATCATCTCTTGCACTGGCTCGTGTTGACCTGCCCACTGGTGGTAGATCCCTATTTTTCTCTCTCTTTCGTTATGTGTTTATTACCCTTGAAGTGTTCTTTCTTGGAGGCATTTCATAGTGGATTCATTTACTATGGTAGGAGATGCACATGAGGATGCGCTAGAGGTGAGTACTTCTGATAACATACCATCATTTCCTGGATCTTCCCGTATTGCTAGTACGGGAATGTTGCAGGCCACATTGGTGGTGAGCGACAAAGAATTGATTCCCTTGAAGATACAGAAGGTTCCAGGTACTTTAAAAATATTATTATATATAGTCTAATTGTAATTTACTTACTGATCACTCATTTTGGACTAATGATCCCATGTTTTTTTTGCAGGAAATGATATTTTTTATTAAAATATTAATGACATTTCATTGCAGATATTTGGGCCCACCATACGTAAAAGGTGGAAAATCATACGTGAACTAACCCTTATCCACTATTTTGATTTCATATCATTGCTAGAATAGTTTTCCTTTTATCCATTTCTTGAACTATATCAAAGGTAGCTTTAGTTTCTTTCTAAATCTAACAGGTTTGTTTTTGCTTTAAAGGTGGAATGACCAAGAAAAAAAAGTTAAAAGATGAACTCACAAACCGTATGGTAGGGTTGTTTGGAAATGACACATTCGACAAGACTAAGCTCCTGGAAAAAGCTAGCACATATCTAAAGTATGTGAGGGACCAATACAGGACACATTTAGAGAAGAACGTAAAGTATGAGCATCCCCCCATGATTCCAGAGAGGGAGTGGAAGGACCTAATTTTGGATGCAAAGGAGAGAATTGAAAGGAAAAAAGGAAATACACCACCAGACACCAGAAGAAGGTATGTGATACTATTAAGAATGTGAATATGTACTAATTATTCATTATATTTATATAATCTAACATATTTCAAACTTTTCATAGATTGAGTGACACGTCAAAGGCAACCAAGGCAAGACAAGAAAAGAATGGGCAACACAAACTCGACTCTGGTGGTTATATGAAACTTTCCACACGAATTGTAAGAATCAGTAAATTAAGTATCACATCAAAATATTTATAAATTGTAAACAATTTTTTTTTTATCAAACAATACAAGCAAAATTCACAATACTAAGCAAAAATGCAGGGCTTTGAATTCAATAGAGCACCCACGGAAGATGACAAGAGAATTGGCTACCACCAAGGCTATATAGCCATGGTTAAATGGCTACGAGAATTGAGTGGGCAAACACGAGATTCTGATGTATCTGTCACAACAGTAATTAAGCTAAATGAAAATTATTTCAAATTGAATACTTAACCAATAATCTATTTGATGTTAAGTTTCAACATAAAGTGGCTATATTTTTTTTAAATAAGCAAGAAATGATAACACTGCGCGTGACATTGCAATGTAGCATGATAATCATGGAATAGAACCTGTACATGAAGGTCCAGATGTGCATCCTAGTAGTGGAGGTATTCATTTGCTATTCAAATTTTTTTATGTAATTATTAATACAATTAAACATCTTAAATTGAAAATTAGTGTAGTAATTAATGTAACCTTTATTGTTAATATTTTAGAGCATGTAGTCGATGGTGACCAAGTGGAGCATGATCCAGGTAGACAACATCAGGAACGTGATGTTCCCCAATCAAATAAAGAGGACCACTGTTATTCCTTTAAACAAATTTAATTGCAATTGGTATATTGATTAATGTAACGTTTCGTATTTCAACTCTAGAGGATCTAGATGGTGCTCAACATATCGAGGTTGAGGCTAGACAAAATGATGTGGAAGATGATGTGGCCCCATCAAGTAAAGAGTGTAACGGTTGTGTTCTTTAAATTAATGAAATACTTGTAACAATAATAAAAAAATGTTTTGAATTTAACCCAATTCTTTGTTATTGCAGAGGACCCCCCTTTGGTTCAGCATCCTCGTCCTTTGTATAGGACTAGGCATACATCAAGAGCACGAGAAGAGGGCATAACATCCGCAGATGGGGGAAATGATGAAGAAACTGATGTTCCACTTAGTATTTTCATAGCTTCAAAAAAAAAACAAAGAAAGAAATGATTGTAATCTACCTTATTTGATAATGACTGATTTTTATGTGTAATGAATGTAATTATGTGCTAATGAATGTTCATGAATGATATGTGTTGATGATTATTGATGAATGTTGCATTTTAATGAAAGTTAATGAATTTTATGTGTTAATGAATGTTATGTGATAATGAATGAATGTTATATTTTAATAATGGATGAAAGAATGAATGAAAGAGTGAATGAATGTTAGATGTTAACGGGGAATTTAGAGTGATGTTAGGGGGGAGGGGGGGGGGGGGAGGGGCCTAATGAGCTTCCACCTTCATGTGGTTGGCCCTGTTAAGTAGAGAATATTAAACTATTCTCGAAACAAAGTGAAGCTCAATTATAAGATGTGAAATGTTTGAAAGGTGAGAGTCCACAAACAGATGTGAAAAGTTTAAGTAGGCCTCCCAATGAAGTGGATCTCATAGACACGAAGAATCCTATATAGAGAATCATTGAGAGCCCTTGAAGAAGAAAATTTGAACTTCGATGAAGCAATACATGATGGAGGAATATCTTGCAAGAGGAAATCAAAGTCATTATGGTGTCATCTAGATCTGAAATGTGGTCTACTTTTCAAAAAAGTAAAGATGCTTGATATGAATGTGTCATTGATTTGACAATTTCTAATGTCTGGTAGATGACTTTGATGCTCTCAAATTGTTCTTGAAGCTTATATGGCTTGGTTTTGATCCTTATAAGCTTTTAGACTGATTTAGGTACTATGATCTCACTGCAAATTTATCATTTATTGGTTGTTCTTTTGTTGATAGTGACATTTATCACTACTTTCATCTGAGGCAATCACTTCTTGACAATCAAAAGGTTGCCCAAGGTCAAGTTATATCATGGAAAAATGAACACAGAGAATAACTTTTGTTTTTAAGTAACAAGGTATAGATCTACATTCTGCATGACACTTTTGTAAATCCATGCATATACTGCTCTTATATATAATTTACTTTGTTAAAGAAATGCTTGTTATTATTATTCCAAAGAGGTTTACCTCGGCTGGGCATGATTTGAAGGAAAATCTCTCCCCACATAGGTAAGGAAAGAAAGCATCTAGATCCTACGTGTAAAACCTATATCCTTTCATAATCATGCAAGCATAACTTTCACAATCAAAGCCAAGTCTTGTCCAAAAAGCTGCAACTTCCCCATCAAATGGGGAGGTAACTCCCCAAAAAAAAGCTTGGCATCATGCCCTCTGAGGGAACTTCATTGCTGCAAACTAAATTGTATGCCTTCCATGACCATTCAAGAATCCCTTAATAGTGGCCCACACTAAGAGTGGCAATATATAACTATCTAGGTACTCTAATATTCCTTCCTCCCATCCCAATGCAACATACCAATGCACAAATGAGCATAGATTTGTGGATATAGATAGTCCACATTCAAGTCATCTCACTATAGCCAATTGATGCAGGGGAATCTTCAAATTCAAATCATGGGATTCTTGAAGAATCAAACTCCTCTTGATTGGTTTTCAGGTTTTGAAACACTTAAGGATAGTTTTGGTTTATTTTCATGTTGATGTAATAAGTCACCCCACCTTGTAAGCCTATGCCCTAGGTAGGTGTGTTATAAACCACCTTGGGTATATGGAAATTGGGGTTATTCATGCCTTGAAGGCATTTTTAGTGCATTTGAAGAGTTTTAAGTGTCTTAGGGGTCAATTAGTGTCTAGGTGTGTTTAGGAGGACAAAATGTCAAAAGTTGTCAAAAGTTGTTAAGCAACTATGACAACTTTTAACCCAAAATTGCAACTTCCTCCAAACCGCCATGTTGGTTTCCAAAATCAGTTGATAATTGTTGGAATGGTCATTAAAGTTTGAATTCCAACCTTTGGAAAGGTTGTTGAAGGAAAATGAAAGTTTTGTGAACAAAGAAACCAATAAAAATCTGTCTTTTTCCTGCATTTTTCTGCTATTTCCCATATTTCGTACAGTATGGCTTTCTCCAGGGCATAAAACCTCTTGAATATGAAATTCACGTGTCTTACCTTTCCAATGCAACAATTCTAAGCCTCTAACTCTTTTGGAGCTGTGAGAAAAGTGGTTTTTTGTGAAGGTACCCCAGATTTGACAGTCTACTTAGGGTTTGACAACAAATATGAGTTTTTCTTGCTGATACCTCATGGGATTTGTATGGCCTTTGGGGTGAAGTAAGTGGTGACAATTTAATATAATATTTCCAAGACCTTTTGTAGGGAAGTAACAGGGAAAGGTGAGGGTTGGAAGTTTTAGAGGTGGGCATCTCTATGTGACCACCTTGGCTGGGTATGCATCCGACCCCACAAATGATGATAGCGGTGGAACCAAGGGCTATAACTCGGTAATTTATGTTGTATCTATTTCCCCCACATGCCTCAGGTCTTACTTTTCCTAGGTAGTAGGTTTTGAGTATACTTCCTTTGTTAAGGTTGCCTAATTAGGGCTATTAGGCCTAGGAGTGAAGTTGGGTTTATAACCCTTAGACATTGGATCTGCCCAAAACCTTTTGGAATCCTTTTGCACTCACTTGAATGAAAAAAAATCCACTCTTATTTTCAGATGTCTTTTGAGAAATTAACAAGAAACCTTAAGTTTTTCAGACTGGCAGGGCTACTAGGCGTGACAGGCCTAATTGTAGCAGCAATACTAATTTTTCTCAATACATCATGTTTGATGATTGGAACAGGTATATTAACCCTATAGGAAAGTAAATCAAGGTATTGGAGGTCCCCATTGCCTTAGGAAGTGTGTGTCCACCTTTGGTTGGGTGTAGTGGCCTTTGAGTCCTGAGAGACTTTTGTGAGACATTGTGGGATTGGCATTGTCCAGATGGCTTAGTATGGGGAGAGGTATGAAAACAATCAAATTGAAACCAATCCAACCCTTGATGTCTTTATAGAAGTTGTAGGGTGCTTTTTTGGGGTTCTTGAGTGTAGGATCCTATCTCAGCAACAAGGGCTTTGCATCACCAATGGGTGGATTAAATCCATACAACTGCGTAACTTGTAGATCTAAAATAATGACGCATGTAAAACTCATCATCACATCAATAACTTGCAAACTGAGATACAAAGACATACCATATGGATCTCAAGACAAAGACACCAAATCAGCTCCAAATCTGATTTGCCAAACAATTCCACTAGTCAAGGAATCCATCAAGAAAATATTGTAGAGATGATGAGGGACTAATGATTGCATACCAACATCTCCTCAACGAGAAAGTTGCAAACAACCTCCTTGAATCATGCACTAAACATGCATGCAAACCCACAACTATCTTTCATCTAGAACCACCTATTGATGTTTTTTTATGCACCGCAAACACAATAAAATACCAAGGTATTCTATCATCTCTTGAACAATGAAACTTTGAATGCTAAACAAAGTGATCAATCAAAGCAAATCCAAGGTTTACAATATGAACTATGCAACTTAATTGCATGGGATAGACTTAGTGAATATGGTGTGATTTTGCTGGAATCACAAGGGGGCTTACATTTTTCTTGAACTCTACCGAAACTTGGACTCTACACTAACTTGCTTGGAAAATAAAAGACAAAAGAGATAAAGGGTTTAGAGATCTAATTTAATCCTAAGAACTGTGACAATAAAGGATGATGATTTGATAGACAAATTCCATAATCAAGCTTTGCTTTGCCATGCAGAAACAAGTACACAAAACTAATGCAATCTTCTAAGGAATAATGAAGGGTTTTCATATCATGAACATTCATTCGAATACCCAAAACTAGCGCAATTTAAGTGAACATTCACAATTGAACTTATGCTTAATGAAGTTCACAATTAAATAATTACATTGAATAGGACACATGTCCACCTTGAATTCTAACCAATGAGGAAATAGGTTAGGTATGCTTGAACAAAATTTGATGCATTTCAATGTGTCACTAGCTCATTCATTAGATGAATCAAGTACGATGAAATTGGACATGTCAATGTGGCTTCACTTGATTAGGTTGATGATGATTGGATGCCAACTCAACTTGCCAAGTCGATCATCACAAAGCTTATGTGATTGAGCAATATCTCTTGATACTCAACGTTATCTAGTTTTCTCAACATGATGAAGGTGGTGGGACATATTCCCAAATTGTATCATCTAGATGATCAAGTCCTTAGCTTTTGATTAATTCTTCTAAAACTATCTACTTGATCATGTTTGTGTCCTTCCATCTTCCTGATAGTTCTTGATCCTTTTATGTGACAGTGTGCTTAATGAAGTATATGTTTGATGATGCTTGGTCCTCCTTTTGTTGCATCTCCATACCGATGATGCTTGCTTCAACTTCAGGGTGCATATACTTGACTTGAATGGCTTTCTTTGATGAAATCCTCTTTGAGATTCAAAAATCTACCTCTTTGTGGGGTAATTCACCTTGGTGAATATGTTTGATACAGACTTTGTAATGCCTAGGCTTGATGTAGAACCCACTTATTCTTGATCTATCCAACCTTGATCACCTTTGTAACTCTGACTTGAATACCTTGATCATTGGTGATTGATGTCTTACATATGGCCTATCGTGTTGTAGATCCCTTCATTTTAAAGCAATCCTTATTGATTTCTTCTTATTCTACTGATTACTATTCTTGGATTTTTGAAGGGAATGCAAGATAGTCTTCTGTTTCTTCCTTGTTGAATCCTCATAATATCTTGATCATCATTTGACATTGTCCTTGTGCCTTGAGATGGTCCTTCCTTTGTATTTCATTGTTGAAAGCTTTGAATAGGTTTAGCTCTTCATGTTGCCATCCTAAACTCATGAATCTTGGTGTTGATATTGATGTGAAAACCCTCCATGATGCCAATGTCTTCTTTCATGCCTTGAAGCCTCCTTTCATCAAGTGTCTTCATTCTTGCATTGAAGCATGATGTTGGCATGCTCTACATGTTGGGTAAGGTGTTCTTTTCCTTGTAATGAAGTCCTCACATCCTGAAAGCAAGAAATAACATATCGTGAATGAAATGAAAAACAAATAATGCATCACAAATAAATTTAATCTGATTTTATACCCTAATTCACAAACCTGCTCCCTAATTCTTCTCCTCTTAATTGGTTGCAAATTGAATTTGATAAGCATTTGATCTTTGTTTTATATGCTTCCTTTTTACCTTTGCCTTCATTTCACCTCCATAGGTCGGCCAGCCCAATAATTGTTTATTAAATTCATGAATTTACCTTCCTTCTAGCTGACTTAAGGTGCTCTTCTCTTGCTGAGTGGGTTTGGACTCCTCTCATGTATAGATTTAGGCGCAAATAACAAGAAGGTTTGCACAGATTGGGGTCGGCAATGTAGAAAATTACTAATTTTATCCTTTAAACATTTGCATTTTTCCTCAAAATAAGGCCAAAATAGGGCTATTTTACCCCTGAGTGGTTTTGAAAGGCTCATATGCATAGACTAGAGGTGACAGAGAGAGA